>NC_083877.1:28602648-28908019 GCF_032452875.1 Bos javanicus | reverse complement strand
CTTCTAGACCCTTTTCTGAGATTTCTTCCTGTAGGATCCTGAGTAAGACTCTGGTGAGGCTCCTGTTTCTTTCTTGTGTGAGTCTAATGAGATGTTTTTTACCCCCCGCTCAGTGTCTACTGAGCTAAATGAGAACTAATAGCTTTCTAAAAGAATCCTAAGACATTTATAGCTAGTTAATGTCCCTTGGAAATCATCTATTAATTTTTATGTTAGGAAACTGAGATGCTATGTGTTATTCATTCATCATCCATCTATCCATCCGTCCAAAAAGCATTTTTTGAGTACTTACTGTGTGAAAGAGACATGCTAGGAACTGAAGAAGACTTCAGTTTCTCAGTTGTGTCTGACTCTTTGTGACCCCATGGACTGCAGTGTGCCAGGCTTCCCTGTCCATCACCAACTCCTGGAGCCTGCTCAAACTCATGTCCATTGAGTCAGTGATGCCATCCAACCATCTTATCCTTTGTCATCCACTTCTCCTCCTGCCTTCAATCCTTCCCAGCATCAGGGTCTTTTCCAGTGAGTCAGTTCTTTGCATCAGGTGGCCAAAGTATTGGAGCTTCAGCATCAGTCCTTTCAATGAATATTCAGGACTGATTTCTTTTAGGATTGACTGGTTTGATCTCCTTGCAGTCCAAGGGGCTCTCAAGAGTCTTCTCCAACACCACAGTTCAAAAGCATCAATTCTTCTGCGCTCAGTTTTCTTTATAGTCCAACTCTCACATCCATACATGACCACTGGAAAAACCATAGCTTTGACTAGATAGACTTTTGTTGGTAAAGTAATATCTCTGCTTTTTAATATGCTATCTAGGTTTGTCATAGCTTTTCTTCCAAGGAGCAAGTGTCTTTTAATTTCATGGCTGCAGTCACCATCTGCAGTGATTTTGGAGCCCAAGAAAATAAAGTCTGTCACTGTTTCTATTGTTTCGCCATCTGTTTGCCATGAAGTGATGGGACTGGATGCCACGATCTCAGTCTTTTTGAATGTTGAGTTTTAAGCCAACTTTTTCACTCTGGCAAAACATGGTCCACTGGAGAAGGAAATTGCAAACCACTTCAGTTTTCTTGCCTTGAGAACCCTATGAATAGTTTGAAGAAGACGTAAAGGGGAACAAAATACATAATCCTATCCTTAGGCAACTTAAAGTTTTTAACAGTAGATTAAGACAAGGATAAAAGTTATACAGCCTAAATGGTTAATTTTGACTAGAGAGTCAGGAAAAATTTGAGGAGAGGGAGTATTTGAACCAGGTGGATTCTATAAAGTGTTGGTAAATGGAAAATGGGGTTAAAAGTGCATTTCAGACAGAAGTATCACCATCAAGTAACACCCAGAGGTGTGAAAATATATTACACATTCACGGAACACTAAAGAGTAGAGTCAGAGAAGGCAATGGCATCCCACTCCAGTACTCTTGCCTGGAAAATCCCATGGACGGAGGAGCCTGGTAGGCTGCAGTCCATGGGGTCACTAAGAGTCGGGCACGACTGAGCGTCTTCACTTTCACTTTTCACTTTCATTCATTGGAGAAGGAAATGGCAATCCACTCCAGTGTTCTTGCCTGGAGAATCCCAGGGACAGGGGAGCCTGGTGGGCTGCCGTCTATGGGGTCACACAGAGTCCGACACGACTGAAGTGACTTACCAGCAAAGAGTAGAGTAGAGGGGGTACATGAAAGATTACTGGCGTATAAGAGTGGAATGTATGTTGGAGTTGGACCATAAAGAAGGCTGAGTGCTAAAGAATTGATGTCTTTGAATTGTGGTGCTGGAGAAGACTTTTGAGAGTCCCTTGGACTGCAAGGAGATCAAACCAGTCAATCCTAAAGGAAATCAACCCTGACTATTCATTGGAAGGACTGATGCTGAAGCTGAAGCTCCAATACTTTGGCCATCTGATGTGAAAAGCCAGCTCACTGGAAAAGACCCTGATGCTAGGAAAGATTGAAGGCAAAAGGAGAAAAGGGCGGCAAAGGATGGGATGGTTAGATAGCATCACTGACTCAAAGAACATGAATCTGAGCAAACTCCTGCAGATAGTGGAGGACAGGGAAACCTGGCGTTCATGGGGTCACAAAGAGTTGGACACAACATAGTGACTGAACAACAACAACGATAGTGGAAGACTATTTTGAGAGCAAATCAAGATGATCTGACCTTAATTCTTTGGGTAATGGAGAACAACCTATCATAAATACAATTGGTTCTGAAGATCTGAAGATATATGCTTATGGTAATTCACTATTACATAGCTTTGGTAGAGTAGAACATACAGATCCAGCTTATGTAAGGGTACTCTTTTCTACTGATTTCTTCAGTTCACAGTTGTATATCTGATATTTTGAGAATCCAGTTGTCCCTTTATGGACTGCTGCTGCTTCTAAGTCGCTTCAGTCGTGTCCGACTCTGTGCAACCCCATAGATGGCAGCCCAGCAGGCTCCCCTGTCCCTGGGATTCTCCAGGCAAGAACACTGGAGTGGGTTGCCATTTCCTTCTCCAATGAATGAAAGTGAAGTCAAAGTGAAGTCGTTCAGTCATGTCTGACTCTTCGAGACCCCATGGACTGCAGCCTACCAGGCTCCTCCATCCATGGGATTTTCCAGGCAAGAGTACTGGAGTGGGGTGCCATTGCCTTCTCCCCTTTATGGACAGATACAGATAACTCAAGCTTCATCATCTGTAAAGACAGGACTTGACAGGACTTAGGCTATTACCAGCGAGAACCTTCACTATAACAGGGTCCTGGCCTTGGCCATGGAATGGAAATGAAAGAAGAGTCTCATGTTGTACCTAAACTTTCCCTCATGAAATGAGATCTACTCTATAGCTATAGAAGATGTTTCATCTTGGCTCAGGACAAGGCTTTAAGGTAACAGAAAAAGCAGTGGGCACTTCAGGAACATCTAGAAAATAGAAACTGGCTAGCGCTGAAGGGCTGTAGCTCTATTACAGGTGTTACTGAGGGAAGACTCTGGCTGTTAACAGTTTAGTATCATCAGTGTCCCTCATACCTCAGACAGTTTAACTTTGGCTCCTGTGCTTCTTCCAGAGGCCATTTCTTGACCACGGGGCACCTGAGCCCTAAAGCCACTGTAGTTGTGGAATGTGACCCTTTCTTGAATAGACTTTATAGGCTTTTCTACCCTGGTTCTTGCCTTTGCTGCCCTATCATATGGTTATATATAATAGTGAGGAAAAATAGGAGATCAGAATTCAAATCAGCATATTCAGATGGTTTGTTTAAAATTTTGCTAAAAGATTAGTGTGGACTATTACTGGAAAGTGCTCGCTAATTATTGTTGTCTGAACTAAGTAATCTGGCAGTTGATCATATTGTGCAAACTTGGTTTCATGAGGCATAAATCTCCTTTTCTCTGCAAAACTGAATAGCTCTCTGGGGGCAAGGTCTTCTTTAGTTAGTTTAATTTCTAACAATTCCTATCAGTGCTCATATTCATGTACACAGTGGCTCAGTGATTTCTTGCATGATTTTTTATTGTGTTTCTGCAAGACCTCGTTGCTTAGATTAGGTACTCAGCACACCCAAATGGTGTGTTTTTACCTGCTGCTACTGCTAAGTCACTTCAGTCGTGTCCGACTCTGTGCGACCCCATAGACGGCAGCCCACCAGGCTCCCCCGTCCCTGGGATTCTCCAGGCAAGAACACTGGAGTGGGTTGCCATTTCCTTCTCCAATGCATGAAAGTGAAAAGTGAAAGTGAAGTCATTCAGTTGTGTCTGACTCCTAGCGACCCCATGGACTGCAGTCTACCAGGCTCCTCCGTCCATGGGATTCTCCAGGTAAGAGTACTGGAGTGGGTTGCCATTGCCTTCTCTGGTGTTTTTACCTAGTTACTTACAAATTGCAGATTCCATTCTGAATTAGACAGTGTGCACTTCTAATAGGACTGACTCGTTTCCCATAAAGGTTAAAAAGTATGTGTGCGTGTGTGTGTGCATGTGTGTGTGTGTGTGTGTGTGTCTGTGTGTGTGTCTGTGTGTGTGTCTGTGTCTGTTGGTGGTTGTATGTCCGTGATTAAGGCATTTTAGATTTTTGCTGTTGTTTCTAATGTATCTCCAATGGCAAACAGGGCACTATAGCCTACGGCATGTACTGAGTAAATACTTACAGAACAACCTAATAAAACAAAGTGGAGAAAATAGGAGGAAACTTAAATTTATTTGAAATCTGATACCTCATGTTCTAACTAAACTCAGTCCAGGAAATGGAGCTGAAAGTTGGGAGTTAAACATAGCGGTGTAAATGGGCAAAAAAGAAATGATCCTGGATCTAAATACAAAGACCTCAAGGGTCTTTTAGGGCAGCCTGGTTACACAGGCTTGAGACATTGTGGGCCTAAGTCAGGCTGGTCAGTTCTTACTTGTGCTACATTCTATGGAGGCACCATTCTGACCAATCCATCTCAAGAGTAACTAATCTCAAGGTGCTGGTTCTTTAATTTTGGGTAACATTTTCTTCATCCCCAAATTATTGGGGTACACCTTTTCATGGGCTCCCTTGTCTTCCATTCATCAGCCAAACCTACTTGTACTCCCTCCCCATGCCCCCTGTTTACTTCCAGAACGTACACTAAATAAAGCTCAAGGAAGAATGTCCTTGCCTTTGTTTTTATTTTCTTTGCCCTGGTATCCCCCTTTCTGAAGAAGTCTCACGGGAACAGTTGCCCGCATGGCTTTTTTGCTCCCCAGCTTTCCTCCCACAACTGATGGTGCCTTCCTGCACACACGTACTTGGGAGTGCTGCTTGTAAGCTAGCTCATCCAGGAGGCTATGCTGTGCTCAAATTGTCTTCTTTTTCCTCCCCTCCGAAGTCTGCCTTCCCAGGGTTCCTTTACATCATGATTCTATTCAATATCTTGTTCCTATTGCTATGAATTAGTTTGAGCTAAGATATTAAAGAATTACCAATACTGTACCTAGATAGTTTTATTTTAAAATCAGTCTTCAATGCTTTGATTCATATAAGTGAATAATAACTGGGATTTTAGGCATACTACCAGCAGGATGGCATAGACTGTGGCTACAATAAGAATAGTCACTCACAGGCACCCTAGTCCTATAGCCATCACGTCCCTTCATCAGTCTTATGGATATTGTTGCACAGAATTAAAATGAACTAAAGAGCAGTGAAATATTTGTTTTCACAGGATTATCTCTTGAAAGTACACACTCATTTAGCAACTGGGTTGTAGTCTTAACTATGTCACTAATTCTGCAAATTTGAACTACTGCGCATTCATTTCTAAAATGAACGTGGCTAGATAATTTGGTCTAACATTCCCTAATAATAACAGTAACTGACATTTTATTTATGAACTATCTGTCTGAGTAAGCATTTCATTATTCTAGTATTCAGCAAATGTTTTTTGAGTGCCTACCATGTACCAGGCACTGCAGTAGGTACTAAGGATGTGATAGTAAACCTGACATAGGAAACTCCTGCCCTCACGAAGCTTATGTTCCAGTGAGGGAGACAAAGAACATACAATAGGAAGTAAATGTAACTTCATAGAAGACTGAAAGCTATGAGGAAAAGTAACATATGATCTGAGTATAGAGAGCGAGGGTCTGCGAAGGTCTAGGTGGTAATTTAAGGTGAAATGATTGTAATGTTGGGCTCCGCCGGTGATGCAAGTGGTAAAGAACTTGCCTGCCAATGCAGGGGACTCAGGTTCGATCTCTGGGTTGGGAAGATCCCCCGGAGGAGGACATGGCAACCCACTTCACTGTTCTTGCCTGAAGAATCCCATGGACAGGGGAGCCTGGTGGGCTACAGCCCATAGGGTCACAAAGAGTCAGACATGACTGAAGCGATTTAGCATGATTGTAAGGTTACATTTGAGTTGAGCTCTGAATGGTATGAGAGAGAAGCCACGGCGAACATAAGAGAGAAAAGAAAGAAGACAAGTCAGAGCCCTAAGCCTGGTGAGGCTGATGTGGAACGGACAGGAGGAAGATTGCAGGATGTGAAGTTGGAGGGAGTCAGCAGTGGGATCTCATAAGCCTTGTTAATCTATTCGTGTGGGAATCATGTCAACCCTATGCTATAGGTAGGCGTTGTTATTATCTCCATTGTACTTATAATAAAACTGAGGCTCAGAGAGGATAAGCAGTTTCTTCAGGTTCACACACAGTCTGCCCATGCCTGAGCCAGGTGGTCTGTCTCCAGAGAATCCACCTCTGACCTTTGTGCTCTGTTTTTAAATAGGAAGTTGAGATTGAGTTGAGATGGTGTTTTGATAAGAAGTGGTTGGGAGGTTTTAAGAAAAGAATGACATGGTTGAAAGCTCTCGCTTTCATGTAGAGGAGGAGTAGGACCAGGGAAACGTGTTGGAAGGTGACTGAAGTGGTCCTGGTGAGGAGGTAGGGGCTTAGATAGAATACGGTTTGCTTGGTCTTAGACCAAGATAGATTAAGGAACACTGAGCCGTGTCAAAGACTGATGTGTGTGATTATGCACTTGTGCATCTTTGTGCTTATTTTTATTTTCAAAATTATTTAGGCTTAAAAGTCAAAAAAACAAAAAAAAAAAACCCACCCATTTCTTCTACCCACCACCCCATGCCTCTGGTAACCATCAGTTTGTTCTTGGTATCTTTGAGCACACACACACACACACATATGTATATACATATACATATACATATATACACACTAAATATTTAAAATTCCACATATAAGAGAGATCTTCTGTGTTTTTCTTTCTCTAACTTATTTCACTTTAGCATAATGCCCTTGAGTTTGTCACAAAAGGCAATATTTCATTATTTTTATGGCTGAATAATATATATATATATATAATTGTGATAATATAATAGTATTTCTTTATCCATCCATTGATGGATGTTAAGTTATTTCCATGTCTTGAGTATTGTGAATAATACTGCAATGAACACAGGAATGCATATGTCTTTTTGAATTACTGTTTTGTCTTCTTCGGATTAAAAACCCCAGAAATAGAATTGCTGGATGATATATGATAGTTCTACTCTTAATTTTTTGAGGAACCTCCATACTGTTTTCCATACTGGCTCCACCAATTAACATTTCTACCAGCACCACATAAAATTTCCCTTTTCTCTACATCCTCACCAGCCCTTTTTTTTTTTTTTTCCAATTTGTTTTTATAGCCATTCTAACAGGGGTGATATCTCACTGTGGTTTTGGTTTGCATTTCCCTGATGACTAATCATGTAGAGCATTGTTTCATGTAATACCTCTCTTTGGGGAAATGTCTACTCATGTCTTCTGCCCATTTTTAAATGGAAATATTTCCTTTTTTTGCTATTGAGCTATATGAGTTCTTTACATGTTTTGGATGTTAGCTCCTTATCCAATATGTGATTTGTAACTATTTTATCATGTTCAGTAGGCTGCCCTTTTCATCTGACTGTGGTTTCTTTGGCTGTACAGAGGTTTTCTAGTTTGCTGCAGTCCCACTTGTTAAGTTTTGCTTCTGTTGCTCTTGCTTTTGGTGTCAGATTCAGAGAATCATTTCCAGACCTATCTCAAGGAGTCTACTGCCTGTGTTTTCTTCTAGGAGGTCATGGTTTCAGATCTATGTCCAAGTCTTTAATCTATTTTATAGTGGCAGAAAGTGGTCCGCTTTCATTTTCCTGCATGTGACTGTCCACTTTGCCTAACACTATTTATTGAAGAAGTTGCCCTTTCCTCATTGTATATTCTTAATGCTTTTGTTGTAAATTATCTCACCATAGATGTATGGGTTTATTTCTGGGCTCTCTATTCTCTTCCATTGATCTATGTATTTGTTTTTATGCTGGTACCATACGATTTGAATTACTATAGCTTGGTAATAGAGCTTGAAATCAGAGAGCGTGATACCCTCAGCATAATTCTTTCTCAAGATTGCTTTGACTTTCCAGAATTATTTATCTCTGTGCTCTTATCTTTCCCTCCTGTATCTTTGTGCTCAGTATGTCTGTTTTAGTTTGGGCTTCATTTGGGATGGAAGAGGGTACATTTGATGATTTAATGTATTCAGATTTATCAACCTCCTATAAATACAGAGGACTTCACCTCTCCCAAGAGCAGAGCACTCAAGTGGCAGTGCCTTTTTTGCAGTTTTATGAGCTGAGTTGAGAGAATCTATTTGAAAGGTTGGTGTTTGAGGTTTTCAGCCTCTTCACTCTGTTGTATATATTTTTTAATACACTAGAGTTAACATCATTTTTATGGACAAATATTTTTTGTGTCTTTTGAAAAAATAATCTTTTAAAATTGATTCATTCTCTTTTAAATATATATTAATTTAGTATTCTTGATGTCAAGCACCTTGGGGTACATTCACATAGTTAAGGCAAAATAAACTATCCTTAAGTTCATTCTCTCTATTATATTATAGCTGTGTAATTTGTTGATGTTCTTATAAAGTAGATCTCTAGCTAATTCCACATTTAGGAAGATGTACTGAAGCATAGTCTGGTTTAATTAACTAATTTTTGGTAGCAAATTGGAAATAGTCTCTTCACTAGCAAATAAAATAAACTCTTAATAGTTTAACTAGAAATAGACTCTTAGTTTACTTGATTCACCTAGAGCTAATGCTTCTAACTATTCAGTGACAAAAATATATACATACAACACATTTATATAGTACATATAGTAATTTTATAATTACTTTAATAAATATGTAATTAATTCCAGGGTGACAAAAACATATACATAAATATATTTTGCATATTAAGGGAGGAGATATCCAGTGAAATTATCTTTCAAGTATAAAAACTAAATATGAATATTTATAGACAAAACAAAGCCAAGGAGGCTTGCCACCAACAGGACTTAACTAAAAAATATATTTTATGTGAAATAAAAATGATCTCAGGAAGAGGGTCTGGGAAGAAAGAGGAAATGGTAAAAACAAAGCAAAACAAAAATAGTGAACAAGTTGATGTGAAACAGTAACAGTGAGTTTGGGGGTTAAAAGAATCTATATATATCTACAATTCTGGAAAATAATAGCATATAAATTGGGAAGGAGGTGATTGCTTCTTTTATTGTTGTAGGAAGGTAAAGACGTTAATTTGAGACTTTAGGATAAATATATGTTAAAATTTCTAAGTTAACCTTTAAAACAAGAAAGAAAAATTATGTAACTTTAAAGCAAGTAAAGAAGAAAATACAGTGAAGGAAATGTCTAAAGGCAGACAAAATGAGAAATAAATCAGATGATCAAAGTAATCCAGATATATCAAATAATTATGATCAACTAAATGGACTTAACATCTAATTAAAGTTAAAGATTCTGAGTGGATACATAAAAAAATTCAACTATATTCTATTTATAAGAGACACACTTATGACATATGATTAGAAATGAATATCATTAGAAATGAATAGATACAATGCTTATCTTCATAAGAGAATCAGTTCACCTGGAAATTATAGAAGGTTTAATTGTTATATATCTGAAAAAGTGTGTATGGTCAGTGCTATAAGTGAAACTGATAAATCCACCCTTTAGTGGGGAATTTTAATACTTTTTTTCAGTAATTAATTGTTTGAGCAGACAATCAGTAAGGATACAAAAGATTTTAAAGATATGATTAATACGACACTACACATACATATGTATAGAGAATACATATTATTTTCAAACATACATTCATTTCAGTTCAGTTCAGTCGCTCAGTTGTGTCTCTTTGCGACCCCATGAATCGCAAAAAATTACAAAAGTGATCATATACTAGGCCAGGAATAAAATTTCTAAAATTTTTAGAAAATTAATGTCACACAAATCTACCTTCTCATCATAGAACAAGTTAGTGTTCAGTTACTAAAAGCCTTGGGAGAAAAAAAACATGTTTGGAAATTTTAAAAATATACTTTCTAAATGACATATGAATCAAAGAAATCATACTAGATATGAGAAAACACAGAGTTCAGAAGAGTTATGCAAATATTATGTAGCAGAATTTGTGATGTCACTCAAGGAATACTTAGAGAAAAATCTATATCCTTAGAGCAAACTTTTTCTGTAAAGAAATAGCTACTAAAATATTACTAGTTACAGACACAGTGTTGTCATAACTACTCTACTTTGCTGTTGTAACACAGAAGTAGCCACAGACAATATGAAAACAAATGGGTGTGGTTGTGTCCCAGTAGAAGTTTATTTACAAAAACAAGTCTGTGGGCTATTGGTTTGCTGACCTCTGCCTTAAAGATGGATATTAGAAAAAGTGAGTGGTTGAATTAATGACTAATCATTGAACTTAAAAACTTTTGAAACAAAACAGAAAATAGACCCAGAGAAAAGAAGAGGAAGGAAATGGTAGACTCTCTAAACCAAAGCCAAAATCTGATTATTTAAAAAGATTACTTTGGACTTCATTGGTGGAACAGTGGATAAGAATCCACCTGTCAATGCAGGGGATGTGGGTTTGACCCCTGGTCCGGGAAGATCCCCCATGGCATGGAACAGCTATCCGGTGTGCCACACTGGAGCCCATGTGTTCTAGGGCCTGTGAGCCACACAACTCATGAGTCCACGCACTGCGAATACTGAAGCCTGTGTGCCTAGAGCCTGTCTCTGCCGTAAGAGAAGCATCTACATTAAGAAGCCTGCACACCACAATGAAGCGTGACTCCCACTCACTGCAGCCCCCATTCATTGCAGACCCCGCTCACCGCAACTGGAGAAAGCCTATGCACAGCAATGAAGACGCAACCGAAAATAAATAAATAATTTTTGAAAAAAAGACTGCTTTAGCCTCACTGCTCCAGAAGGCAGATCCTTACTTAGGTCAAGACTGAAGTTATGAACACTTTTTCACTTGAGAGATACAAGCCCAGGGCTGTGGGAGTAAGGTTAAAAAAAAAAAAAAAAGAAAAAGAAAAAAGAGAAAGCCCAAAGAACTATCAAAGGGCATAGTCCATCAGCACATTCATTCAGCAGTGTGACCTAGCATCCAGGTGACAGTGGAGGGGTGAGCCAGTGTGACAGGGCCCCGTGCAAGCGAGAGAAAGTAGAATGTGGTCAAGAAAATCCAAGAATGCACATTATGTTACAATACAAAGACTAATAATATCTTTCAAAGTCTGATAAGATTGATATAAAAAGGAAGAGAAGGCATGAGTAAATAGTATTAGGAACAATATTGTTAAATCTCTGATGTAGCAGACACTGAAATGATAAGAGAATATCATGAACCACTTTTATGCCAATGATTTTGAACACTTGGGTGTTAGGTCAAATTCCTAAAAGAGTATAAATTAGTAAAACTGATTTGAAATGAAAAAGAAAATTGGAATGCTCCTAAACACTATTAAATGAATCACTGTATTTATAAGTTTCCTTCAAAAACTGGGGCCTAGGTAATTTATTAGACAAATTCTACAATGGCAAAAAAAAAGAAAAAATCAAGCAACTGGTATTTCCAATCTTGCAAAACTTTTTGAAGGAGTGTAAAGAGAAGGAATACTTCCAAATTAATGTGTGAGGTCAGTATAACCTTTATATTAAAATCAGTTAAATATTATTTAAGAAAGGAAAGTTACCAAATTTACTTTTAAACACAGATGCAAAATCTTAAACAGAATATCACTGACTGATTTTTATCAACAGATGAAAAAGTTATGAGTGTCAATTGGTATAGCCGCTTTGGAATACAATCTAGTATTGCCAGATCACATGCACATACCCAGGGCCCAGCAGTCCTAGAAGCAGTCTCTAAACTTACACACATGTACATGTGTTCAAACATGTTCATAATATTGTACAAACACCCACATACCAGTCAGCAACAGAATGGAAAAGGGTATGCATACTGTACATATATATTTATGTAGATTTGTAGAGAACAGTGAAATGAATTAGCTACGTGCAACAATGTGGGCAAATCTTATGAACCCAGTGGTAAGAAGCAAGTCCTTGAAAGCTACAAACAGGTGGTCTCTCTTAAAAACAAGCAAAAGTAATAACATTATTCATGGGTACATAAAAATCACTGCAGATGGTGACTGCAGCCATGAAATTAAAAGACGCTCACTCCTTGGAAAGAAAGTTATGACCAACCTAGATAGCATATTCAAAAGCAGAGACATTACTTTGCCAACAAAGGCCCATCTAGTCAAGGCTATGGTTTTTCCAGTGTTCATGTATGGATGTGAGAGTTGGACTGTGAAGAAAGCTGAGCGCCGAAGAATTGATGCTTTTGAACTGTGGTGTTGGAGAAGACTCTGGAGAGTCCCTTGGACTGCAAGGAGACCCAACCAGTCCATTCTAAAGGAGATCAGCCCTGGGATTTCTTTGAAAGGAATGATGCTAAAGCTGAAACTCCAGTACTTTGACCACCTCATGCGAAGAGTTGACTCATTGGAAAAGACTCTGATGCTGGGAGGGATTGGGGGCAGGTGGAGAAGGGGACGACAGAGGATGAGATGGCTGGATGGCATCACTGACTCGATGGACGTGAGTCTGAGTGAACTCCGGGAGTTGGTGATGGACAGGGAGGCCTGGCGTGCTGTGATTCATGGGGTCGCAAAGAGTTGGACACAACTGAGTGAACTGAACTGAACTGAACTGAACTGACACAAGTGGTAAAGCTACTAAGGAAATCAGGAGACTGAAAAGCCTGCATATCAAGGAGACCTCTGGCAGATGGAAAGAAGGAGAAGAGGGCTATGTAAGGTGGGTAATAGGTGACATTCTGTTTCTTATATTGGTGGTGGGGATATGAGGGTTGTTGTTGTTATAGATGACATTTCACACACACACACATACACACACACATGCTCAGAGGAAAAAAATAATAAGCATTTCCCCAAAAGAATTAAGACTACCAGATAATTCAATCCAGTAGAGGGAAGGGTCATGCTGGGTTTGGGGACTGGAGAAGTGTGGGCCTGCTGTGCCTGTGGAGGGATGGGCATGTGGCCGAAGGGTGGACTGGAAGGGCAGATAAGATTATGAAGAGCCTTGTCTGAGATCTGTCTTTAGGAAGGCAGACTTCTGACCATCTTTTGGAGAGAGTATGAGAGGGTAAGTCAGTGATCAGGAGACAACTTATAAAACTTTAAAAGTTTAGCTCTGGCAAGAGGTGACGAAAGGATTATCAAAAACAGTGGCAGCCAGGACAGAGAAGAGAGGAAAGATTTGAAAGGTATTTCAGAGACAGAATGGACAGGACTGGGTGCTGCCTGGTGGATATGGAAGAGGAAAATCAAAAACATTAAGATGATTCTAGCTGGCATCATCAGAGGGATGAAAATGCTGTTACCTAGGCTATGGAAGCAAGAGGAGGCATTTGTGTGTGTGTAGTCCAACAGGGAAGGAGAGAGGAAGATTACAGAGCTTGAGGGATATCCAGGGTTGGCTTGTCCAAAGGACATTTGGTCACTGCCCTCCTAGAACCTGTCCGTCTACTACTGCCTGCTTCTGCGGGAAGACAGGAACCTCATACCTTATGTTATTCGTTCTTTCTTAACTCTTCCTGATTTAGTGGCCCCGTTAAGCCCTCTTATAGGGCTTCCCTGGTGGTGCTAGTGGTAAAAAACCTGCCTGCCAATGCAGGAGACATAAGAGATGCTGGTTTGATTCCTGGGTCAGGAAGATCCCCTGGAGGAGGGTATGGCAACCCACTCCAGTCTTCTTGCCTGGAAAATCCCATGGACAAAGGAGCCTGGCAGGCTACAGTCCATTGGGTTGCAAAGAGTTAGACACGATGGAAGCGACTTAGCACACACGCACACACACACAACCCCTCTTATGAGGACCACTACTCTCATATGACTGTGTCAAAACCTTTGCATAAGATGCAGGTTTGGAGAACTTACCCTCTGAGCAGTGTCTGGGATGTGTGCATGGTCAGGGCTCTAGGAAGCCCTCTTCTTACCATCTGTCCAGCTGAAGAACAGCCATTCTTGGGATTCATTTGTTTCTTTACATCTCAGAAAAACTTGTTAGAATTCTAGTCATTTTAATTGACATAATAGATTCATGTCCAGAGAATCAGAGGACCTGGAGTATTCATTTGCTATAACTGTCATAATAAAATGCCACAGCCTGAGTGACTTAACAGAAATTTATTTCTCACAGTTCTAGAAGCTAGAACTCCAAGTTCAAGGTGTTGGTCAGTTTGATTTCTCTTGAGGCCTGTCTCCTTGACTTGCAGATGGCTACCTTCTCTCTGAGTCCCCACATGGCTTTTTCATTGTGTGTACACATTCTGGCCACTTCTCCCTGTTGATATAAGGATGACATTTCTATTTTAGAGGCCCACTCTCTGACCTCATTAACCTTAATTACCTCTTTAAGGCCCTGTCTTCAAATTCAGCCACACTGGGGAATTAAGGCTTCAACATATGAGTTTGTAGGGAGGACGTAATTCTGTCCGTAACATTTGATTCTAATCAAGGCCTAACCATACGTTAGAGGTGCCAGCTTGGGCAAGTGACTTTTCTTGCACTCCTGCCCTCTTCATCTGTAAAGGAAGGTCCAAGGACTAGAACAGTGGATCCCAAATGTTGGCATGCATTAGAATCACCTGTATGGCTTGTTGAAACCCAGATTACTGGGTCCCATCCCCACAGTTTTTGATTCAGTGGACTAAGGCGAGCGAGACTTTGCATTTGAAAAAGTTTTCAGGTGCTGCTGGCTGCTGCTGGCTCAGGGACCACACTTGGAGAACCAGTAGGATAGAATGGTTTAGCTTTGGCATTCTATGATGATCCTATGGGAAAGTCATAACTTACAGCCTTTCTCAGTTGGAGTTGCTCATCTGAATCACATAACCTGAAAGGTGATCTGAGAGGCTGTTTCTCAGTTCTCCAAAGGATGGTGCATAACGTGTACCAATCTAGATGCATAAAAGGGAGGTTCTTTCATCACAGAGAGGGGATATCTTAGAATATGAAATCTTCACCCCTCATGGAAACTCTGTTGAAAATGACTGATAATTAGAGGTCCAAGCATGCTCAGAGGACTCCAGTAATGAACTTTTACTTTTCTCAAGGTGGTGTCCACAGCCTGTAAGAGAGCAGAAACTCTATCTCACCTGTCATTCCTTTCTGTCCAAAAAGAATTTTTAAAAAAATCAAAAGACAGTAGAGTTCAAAGAGATTGTAAGTTATTTCTAGACCAGAAAGCAATTTTTTTTAGAAGAGGAAACTGAGATTCAAGGATGACCTACTCAAAGCCACACGACAAATTGGTGGCAGGGCCAGAACTAGAATTGAGGTCTGATGATTCATCTGGCCAGTCCAGGTGCTCCATACCTACTTAGCATGATAAACAAATGATTCAGCAGGACAAGTAAGAGGGACAATAAGGGAGTGGATGGGCAGGGCTTCTGCTTTCCAGTGGAGCAGCAGATCCTGCCCCTGCAGCTGCGGTGGGGTGGATTACATCAGCATTTAGGAAGGGCTGCATATGTTCCATAAACGCTCCTGCGGGGAGCCTTCACTGACTTCTGGCCCCTGCCATCTGCAAATTTCCGTAGTGTGGGGTTTAGAAAACTGACAATTAGTTGTGTTGCCTCAATCTCAGTTTTCACAAATCAGGAATAAAATACAAGATAATGAAAGTTATGCTCCTAAAAAGAACTTTGTACCCGATCAAAGTTGAGAGATGGTCTTTCTTCTCAGCTGAGCTGGGATGTAGTGTTCATTTCTTATACTGACATCAAGCTCTGATGCCCATTTTCTGCTTGATGCATTGATATCTGTTGACTAAGGATTGGAATGTTTTAATAAGGGAAATTTCCATGACCTGCAATAGTTTAAAAAATCATTTCAAGGTACATCTCTCATTGATGTACCTGATTTTATCCAGTGGTCTTGATGAGGGTAGTTAGAGCCAGTTCGTGTCAGTGAGTTTCCTTTTTATATTCCTTTTTCCATCCCCCAAGTCCAGAATTAGAAACAAGATGCTTCCCTTCAGAACTGCAGGGTTTTTATTAAAGAAATTTTTTTTTCCAGCTACCAGAATTTTTGCCTCAGATTTTAGCTATTACAATTTTAATCAAACTATGAATTTCCCAGCCGCACTCTGAGACTAAACCTCAAAACCATTTCCAAAAGACAAAGACATTTCTTCTTGATGTTAACTCACAGCTCAGAGGTTCTGTTCAAATTCTAGCCCCTAGGTCCCTCGTCCTAGGTAATGTTGGAGAACAAATAGTGATCTGTTAAGAGATATTTAGATATAATATCTCAAGGGATTCTAAAGGTGCAGAAGTATAAAACAGTTGGTTGTTTTAAATGTTTTGTCTTGCTCCAGCTAATTAAGACAGAAAAAAACATCATAGCAAAGCTCTTTCTGATAATGGAAATGAGAAATTGGAGTCAGGGAACATCATGATATATGTGTGTGTGTGTGTGTGTGTGTGTATATATATATATATATACACACATATATATAAGAGCAGTCGTTAAGGTAATGCATGCTGCTGCTACTGCTGCTAAATCGCTTCAGTCGTGTCCGACTCTTCGACTCCATAGACGGCAGCCCACCAGGCTCCCCCGTCCCTGGGATTCTCCAGGCAAGAACACTGGAATGGGTTGCCATTTCCTTCTCCAATGCAGGAAAGTGAAAAGTGAAAGTGAAGTCGCTCAGTCGTGTCTGACTCTTCTTGACCCCATGGACTGCAGCCTACCAGGCTCCTCTGTCCATGGGATTTTCCAGGCAAGAGTACTGGAGTGAGGTGCCGTTGCCTTCTCCCAAGGTAATGCATGGAGCTGTCTTTACTGGGAGTGCAGTATTTTATAGCATCATCATGGTATAAGTAAAGTCTACTTCCACAGGTCCTCTGAAAGTTCTGAGTTCTTTAAAAACAAGGGGATAGCTCTTTGCTTCCCCACAAGCTCCCAGTTTCCCTCACCTGCCCTTTGTTGTCAAATGAAAAATAAAAAATGGCCTTCATCTTTTATTCCCTTTCTCCTTTGAAGCCTAACAAACACCTCCTTTTGTGTTTTTTTTCTCTGTACTGCCTTCTCTGTGGTACCTCCTGCTGAATCACACAAGAGAATTTATTTTGGGCTATTTTGTCACTATTTTTTGCTCTCCCTCACTCCCCTAGTTTGACTTCCCAGAAACTCACACTTTACTGTCTTTTGAATTTTTCTGCCCTTTGCATCTTCAGGATGATTTGTGATCATCCTTGCCTATTTTTTTTTTTTTTTACTGTTTGAGGAAAAGAGATTGCTCCTTTAAGTGAAAAAACATTTTTTTTTTCCTTTTAGTGTTTTATTTCCTGTCCACACATTTTGAGATTTTCAAAATAGTTGGACGTTTATTATTATCTTCTATCCCCATTGTTTTGATTTCATTTTTCAGATGAAGTAGCCAGGAGTCATGCCATCCCAAGAATAGAAGCAAGCTTTTGCTTCAGTTTCTGATTATCTGGCCCAGTTGCAAACAGCTTGACTACTTAATCAAAAAGATGTCTTGGGTGTTTGCATTTTTCCTGTACAGTAGTAATTTGTGGTAACCTCTGGCTTTGGAGCATGATTAGTGAAATGGAGAAAGGCTAAGGAGATTGCCAAAGGTGGCAGCTTCTAGCAATCTTACTTTAGGATTCAGAAAGCTCTCTGAGGAAAAAGTCCTGAATTGTTATTGCACGCTTATATTCAAAAATACTTATTCACCTGCAAGAATTTTTATTGCTGCTTTTTACAAAGCAGTATTACTGCCCAGTAATGAGAAGTACCAAAGACAGAAAACTTTTTGCCTTTATTGAAGGTGAAGTTTCCATCCATCCTTGTAAACACCTACAACTCCACTGACTTAGTTTAACGTTGTATCTAGTACCAAAATCTGCCAAATGGCTGAACAGATGTTATGGAAGTACTGAGTTGAGTAATGAAAAGTTATTGCTTCCTAGAATGTATTTCCCAGTACTGACCATGTTCCAAATGAAGGCTGGAATTAGGACAGTTAGCCCCCACGGTGGCTGTATCCACACTGGTAAGTGTTTCCTAACAAAGCTCTCAGTTCTCCATTTGCTTATTTTTAAGATATTCATTCTTAGCGGACACAACTTTTTTCCAAAAGAAGTTTTAGAATCAGCCAGTTCATATAGAAAAAAAAAATGTTTATTTTCCCAGGCAAAATATTTTTTCTGGGTGGCACTTAAAACCACTGGTTTCAAAACATTTCTCAAATGTTTCCACTCAACTCTGAAGACTGGTTCTGCATTAAAGACTTTTGCTGAGTACATTTAATACAAGCATTTTGAAGATGGTTTCTTTAGACAACGTGATCTGTTTTCTATTCGTTCTACTTTCAGTTGAGTTATTAAATCTATGGCCACTAGAAAGCTGAAGTGGGCAAGGAGGAGGGTTACGAGATGTGACTTAATATACAGAATAAAAGAGCAAGACATAAAGGTTATATTTAATAAGTGTAAAAGCCCTGGGCTTAGACATAACTACTCTCACATAGGGTGACAAAAGTCTGGATGCTGTAGCTTATTTCAGAGTTTTTGTTGAAATCCACCTTCCCAATCCTCCCCACATTTTATAGATATGAAAAAAGAGTTCAGAGATGTGAAATGACTTCCCTAAATTTGCACAGTTGATAAACAGCACAACCAGAAACAGAACTCCTGTTTCTTGGTTTCTAATTCATTTCTTTTTTTTTCAGTTGTTGCTTTTTTCAGTATGAAGTAACTGTGTGATATAGTGTCTAAAATATATGATGCAGTCAGGTAAGAGAATAATAGAGCAGAGTGTAAACCTATCTATTCTCAACAGTCAGCTTATGTATTCAATAAATATTTATTGAGTAACCACTGTAAGTCATGAATTATGCTAGACGTAGCATTAAAAATGGCTATTCAGGATGTCATTGAATAACTATTCTGTAATTTTGAATCATGTTTACAATTCTGGGGGTGCTGTGCTTAGTCACTCAGTTGTGTCCGACTCTTTGTGACCCCATGGACTGCAGCCTGCCAGGCTCCTCTATCCATGGGATTCTCCGGGCAGGAATACTGGAGTGTGTTGTCATTCCCTTCTCCAGGGGATCTTCCCAACCCTGGGATCAAACCAGGTCTCTTGCATTTCAGGTGGATTCTTTACCATCTGAGCCACCAAAATTCCAGCAGAATTTTTTGGGGAAATACCTCCGAACTCCTAAGAATGAAATAGCTGTCTCATGAGGTGGTGTGGTCCCCATGTCCAGCCAGGAGCTGAGTAACCACCAGGTGGAGATTCAATCGAGCATTTCTGCCATGAATGACATCATAGCTTAAAGTCCTGCTTGAGCAGAGGAGAAGGTAATAGGACAGAAGAGTGCCTCAGACTTCATTCTCTGTCAAGTGTGGGCTCAACCTGGGTCCTGGTAGAACAATCTGTGTCCTGGTGCACAGATATCTCCTGAATTGCCAGCACCTCCTTTCATCAAGCCACATGATATTCAAGAGAAAATACACTTTTTAGCATTGAAAAAGTTTCAAATTATAAAATTAATATTCTCTGCTTATAGAAGTTCAAACAGGACATAAATCCATACATACAATTTTTTATCACATCATCCTCCTATAGAGGAGTTTGGAGTGCATTTCTCCAAAAGTTTCTTCTGAATATACTAACATATATTATTATATATAACTAATATATTAGTTAGTATATTAATTACTATATTATTAGTAATATAATAACACATATATAATTAATGTATATTATACCATATTAATGTATTCCCTTTCTGAATAAAAATCAAATTACATTATGCTGAGTTTGCAACTTTTTAAATTTAATCATCCTAGATGTTTTTCCATGTTAGTATATTTATTTTAAGAGGCTATTTAGCATTCTATTGAATGGGAGTATCATAATATAAAACTATCTTTTATATTTTTTTCTATTTCTAAAATAATAATACTATAACAACTTCTAAAGGATGTTGAGTTTTCTTTGTTAAAAGATAAAGATGACAGGTGACTTTTGGAATATGGAAGAGAGAACAAAACTTTCTTGTTCTGTGTGTGTGTTGGGGTGAGAGACACATAACTGATGGAGAATTGATCATAAAAATTTACTGAAAAAAAGAGATTGTAATTTCTAGATGGACAGTGACATTCTGTTGTTCTTACTGACCTAAAGTGGTTTCAGTGTGGTGCTAGTGAAATGAATGGAGTAGACCTTCTTCTCATTATTTACCTTCATTCTTAAATAAAATATGCACCAAAGTATGGCAGTGCCCTAGGGAGCCACAAGACCAGGAACCCCAGAATCATTTGGGAGAGGCATACAGTGATTATTCAAGGATTTACTTCCTAATTTGAATAATTGTATCCAGGGAAATGTTTCAACTGTTGATATCCAAGTGTAAGAATTGACATGGGTTTTACTGTATAAGGTCAGAATCCTTCAAAATATGCTATTTTGGGTGTATATCCTGTCGTAATTAGAAATCCTATTAACATCAGAAAAAATGGTATGCAAGGTTCTCCTGTAACTCCCTCTTTATAAAATACCAGAAAAAGCGAGAGGCAACCAGCATACTCATATTGCTTTGCTGGTAAATGCCCTAAGAAAATAGTGTGCCAGAAGACAAATTAGTGTTGTGGGTTTTTTTTCCATAAGCTTTATTTTTCAGAACAGTTTTATATTTACAGATAAAAATGAGTAGATAGTACAGAGTTCCCATATTACTCCCCTTCGCCCTCATGCAGCTGCTGCTGCTGTTAAGTGGCTTCAGTCATGTCCGACTCTGTGAGACTCCATAGAGGGCAGCCCACCAGGCTCCCGCATCCCTGGGATTCTCCAGGCAAGAACACTGGAGTGGGTTGCCATTTCCTTCTCCAATTCACGAAAGTGAAAAGTGAAAGTGAAGTCGCTCAGTTGTGTCCAACTCATCGCGACCCCATGGACTGCAGCTTAGGGCTCCTCCGCCCATGGGACTTTCCAGGCAAGAGTACTGGAGTGGGGTGCCATCGCCTTCTCCTCCCCCTCATAGTCTCTTCTATTATTAGCATCTTACATTAGGATGGTCCATTTGTTACTATTAATCAACTGATATTGATACCTTATTATTAACTAACATCCATAGTTATTCAGACATCCTTAGTTTTTACCTAATGTTCTTTTTCTGTTCCAGGATCTCATCCAGGATTCTACATTACATTTAGGTGTCATGCCTCCTTTAGATTTCTCATGACAGTTTCTCAGACTTGGTTGTTGATGACCTTGGCGATTTTGAAGCGTACTCATCAGAGAAGGTGATGGCACCCCACTACAGTATCAGGGATACTGTAGAAGGCGCCTCTGTTGGAATTTGTCTGGTTATGTTTTTCTTATGTTTAGGCTGTGGTTCTGAGTTTTTGAGAGGAAGATCACAGGGGTGGAGTGTCGAGTTCATCACATCATATCAAGCGTACATGTTATCAAGATGGTTTATGACTCGTGGTGCTGACCTTGATCAGCCGGCTGATTCAATGTTTGCAGGTTTCTCCGCAGACAAGGTGCTTTTTACCTGCCTATCCACATTGTCATCTTTGGAGGGAGGTCACTATGCATGGCCCACATTCAAAGAGTGGGGAGTTACGCCCCACTTCCTTGAGGGTGGAGCATACATACATAATTTGGAAGTCTCCTGCATAGATTTGTCTCATCTCCCCCTTTATTAATGCATTCACTCATTTACTTTAGTGTGAAACAATGCAATGGTCCCCAGTCTTTTTGGCACCAGGGGCTGGTTTTGTGGGAGACAGTTTTTCCACGGACTGGGATTGGGGGGATGGTTTTGGGATGAGTCAAACTAATTAAATTTATTGTGCTAAGGATAATCTATATTTGCAGCCACTCCCCAGTGCTAACATCACTTTCTCAGCTCTACCTCGAATCATCAGACAGTCCATTTTCACAAGGAGCATGAAACCTAGATCCCTCACGTACACAGTTCACAATAGGGATTGTGTGCGTATGAGAATTTAATGCCACCAGTGATCTGACAGGCGGTGTAACTCAGGTGGTAATGTAAATGATGGGGAAAGGACCCCGAAATAATGGATATTTGTTTTATACTTTGAGTTATAATCCGGTATCACTTTGTTTTGTGGCTCCTATTATTTCAGCTCTTGGGAGCTCTTTCAGTTGGCTTCTGTGCTCTTTTGACATACCCTTGTCATTTTATTTTTCCAGTAGTCATGTATGGACATGAGAATTGGAGTAAAAAGAAAGCTGAGCCCCAAAGAATTGATGCTTTTGATCTTTAGTGTTGGAGAAGACTCTTGAGAGTTCCCTGGACTGAGAGGGGATTAAACCAGTCAATCCTAAAGGAAATCAGTCCTGAATATTCATTGGAAGGACCCATGCTGAAGCTGAAACTCCAGTACTTTGGCCACCTGATGCAAAGGGCTAACTCATTGGAAAAGACCCTGATGCTGGGAAAGATTGAGGGCAGGAGGAGAATCGGACGACAGAGAATGAGATGGTTGGATGGCATCGCCAGCTCAATGGACATAAGTTTGAGCAAACTGCGGGAGTTAGTGATGGACAGGGAGGCCTGGTGTGCTGCAGTGCATGGGGTCACAAACAGTCAGACACTACTGAGCAATTGAATTGAACTGAGTGAAAAATTTGTTTCCATCCATCCACCATCCCTTTACTTAATGGCTCACTTCTGGTCTACACGTGTAACAATATCAGAACTGTTGACCCTTTGTTTCCCTGTGGGATACAACTGTGTCTACTAGAGTACAGGGCCATGTGCAGTTCATTTTGCCTGTAGTCTTATAGACTTCATTTCCAAAGTTACATGGAGTAGCGTCTTCTCTGCACTCCTCAATACGTTTATTTCATACATTTGCAATTAAAATTAGATTCTCGTTGTCATCATAGTCATTCTTTTTCAATGTTTTCTCATCTTCTAAATGATTTTTCTAAATGTGCATGCGTTAAGATTCACTTTTTACGTTATACAGTTCAGTAAGTGTTGACAGATGTTTAGTATCGTATATCCACATTATAGTATTGTATGGAATAGTTTCATCGCCTAAAAATCCCCTGTGCCTAATTTCACCCTTCCTCCCCTGGACCCCTGGCAAACACTGATCTTGTCACTGTATCTATAGTTTTGGCTTTTCCAGAAGATCATATATGTAGTTAGAATTATATAGTAGGTGACCTTTTCACACTGGTTTCTCTCAGTTAGCAATGTGCACTTAAGATTCTGCCATGTCTTTTTGTGGCTTGATAGCTCTTTTTATTTTTTTTAGTGAATAATATTCCATTGGACGGAGAAGGCAATGGCACCCCACTCCAGTACTCTTGCCTGGAAAATCCCACGGGCAGAGGAGCCTGGTAGGCTGCAGTCCATGGGGTCGCTAAGAGTTGGACACGACTGAGCGACTTCACTTTCACTTTCCACTTTCATGCATTGGAGAAGGAAATGGCAACCCACTCCAGGGTTCTTGCCTGGAGAATCCCAGAGACGAGGAAGCCTGGTGGGCTGCCGTCTATGGGGTCGCACAGAGTCGGACACGACTGAGGTGACTTAGCATTCCATTGGATGGATGTATTCTAGTTTGTTTATCCATTCACCTATTGAAGGACATCTTGATTGTTTCCAGTTTTGGCAACTGTGACTAAAGCTGCTATTAATAATATTCATGTGCAGGGTTTTGTGTGGACATAAAGTTTCAAATCAATTCAGTAAATACATAAGAGCATGAATGCCGGACTGGATAGTAAGACTGTGTTTACTTTGTAAGAGGCTGCCAAACTGTCTTGTAGAGTGGCTGTACCATTTTGCGCTCCCAGCAGCAACGAGCGAGACTTCCTGTTGCTTGGCAACCTTGCCAGCATTTGTTATGTCAGTTTTCTGGGTTTAGCTGTTCTAATAGGTGTGTGGTGGCATCTCATTATTATTTTAATTTCCAATTCCTAATGACAAATGATGATAAGCAATTATTCATAGTGCTTTTGACCATCTGCTTATCTTCTTTAGGTGTCTATTCAGATATTTTATCTGTATTTAATTGGGTTGTTTGTTTCTTATTGTTGAGGGCTTTTTTTTTTTTTTTTAGCCATGCAGAATCTTAGTTCCCTGGCCAGGAATCAAACCTGTGCCCCCTGCATTGGGAACACAGTCTTCACCACTGGACTGCCAGGAAAGTACCTATTGTTGAGTTTTAAAAGTTCTTATTATACATCTTTAGATACAGATCCTTTTATCAGATATGTGTTTTGCAAATATTTTCTCCCATTCTATGCTTGTCTTTTCATCCTCTTAACAATATCTCTCATGTGTTGTTAAATTTTTTAGTCTCAAAGAACAGCTTTAGGTTTGAAGCCTTCTGGTGGTAAACAAGATCAGTTGTTCTGATACAGCCAATACTTTCTCCCTCCCCTTCCTGCCTTGATATCCACTGTTCCAGATTCTCCCTGCCAGACGAAGCCCACCGCACTTTGGAGTCTCTTGCATTGACTTAACTGGGCTAAAGCAGTAGGGAAATAGGTACAAAAAACTCAAGGGATTTGATGCTTAGTTCTGGCTCTGCTTATTGCTAGCTATGTGGCTTTAAAAAGATAGTGGTATTTCTTTGCATCTCAGTTACTTTGGCTCTGGCACTCTGTGTGTGTGTGTGTGTATGCTTCCTCTGATACTCTTTTAGCTAATAGTGTATAAGATATTATTCACAGGCAAAAGCTTTAGTGTCAAAGCTTTTGATTAGTCTCACTGAGGCTTAAGGTTGGCTACTACAATTAGTCTTTTTTAAAAATTGAAGCATAGTTGGACTTCTCTGGTGGTCAAGTGATTAAGACTCCAAGTTTCCACTGCACGTGTGTGATCCCTGGTTGGAGAACTAAGAACATGCATGCCATGCGATGTGGCCAAAAAAAAAAAAAAGAAAGAATTGAAGTAGAACTGATTTATATTTCAGGTGTACACCAAAGTGATTAAGTTATGTATACACACACACACACACACATATATATGTATATATTATTTTTCAGATTCTTTTTCATTATAGGTTATTACAAGATACTGGATACAGTTCTCTGTGCTATACAGTAGGTTCTTGTTGTTTAGTATATATATATAGTAGTATGTTTCTGTTAATCCCAGATACACAATTCCTAATTTCTCCCTCCCCCTTTTCTGCTCTGGTAACCATAAGTTTGTTTTCTAAGTCTGTGAGTCTGTTTTGTGAATAAGTTCACTTGTATCATTTTAGATTCTACTTATAAGTGATATTATATGAGAGTTGTCTTTATCTGAGTTACTTCACTTAGTAATCTCTACATCCAGCCACGTTTCTGCAAATGTCAGTATTTCATTCTTTTTTAAGGCTGAGTAGTATTCCATTGTACTTATGTACCAAATCTTCTTTATCCAGTCGTCTGTTGATGGGCATTTAGATGACTTCATGTCTTGGTTATACAATTAGCTTTTAAAGCGGAACCCTGTCCTACTTCTATTCATGCAGGGTGGTGATTTAAAGAGTCAGTGTCAAAACTATCACTGGATCATTTCTAAAAAATATATAAAAGCAACTCTAAATGTCTCACTTAACACATCAGGACTTTGTGGACCCATTTGCTTTTTTCTTAGAGTATTATGTTTACCATGGGCTGTAAACATCCCCTAGACCTAAATGAGCTTTGCTTTGGAAAATGCTTCTCAAAATGTAGAACCTATGCTGCAGGGTCTTCTTCTAACATTGTTATACCAAATAGAAAGGTTTAGAACTGCAAACCCAGTATTATTTCATCATCTTCACTCTTCTGAGATATATAATTGTATTTTTTATTTAATTTGAATTTCAGTAAGAACAGCCTTATTTGGAAGGTAGCAATGTACAGGCAAGTCTATTTTTTTGCCTTGATAAGATATTTCTGTTATTCCATTTGCCAAAGGAAGCAGCTGAAAGAGTTTAAGGAGGATATTGATGTTTTGATCTCTTTTTAAAAGAGCTTACTCTTAATGGTTCAAAAGATATATTATGGGGACAAGAGTGGAAACAGGGAAACACATTAGAGAGTGATTATGATGGGCAAGACTAGAAACTGGCTTGGACCAGTGGGGGTAGAGAGGCAGCATCAGAGTTGGTGCCTATTTGGGAGATTGGGCTAAGTAGACTTGCTGAGAGATTGAATGTGATTGGTGGTTGGTGGGGTAAGACAACCAACCACAGTGATTGACCCAATACTGTCCCAGTTTTATCACGGGTCATGTTAGTAGGGAATTATCCACTCTTTAAAATCAGACATTGGATTAACATATCATGAAGGTTCTTCTTGGCTCTAAATTGTGTGTTACTGTGATTCTGTGAAATACTCCTTTTAAAGCAGTTTTCCCCCCAATTAATAGAAGGTCTAACAGCAATCTTGGTTTGTTTTTACCCCAGGGCAGACACTTCAGGAGAAGTCTTCTCTATAAGAATAACATATCCCCCCTCATCCCATAACATCTATGTGAAAGAGAGTTCTCTCCCAGTAAGGGAGCTTTAGCTTCTATAAAAGAGATAGCTTTCTAACTGTATAGCCCTGGGAAATGGAAAGCTGTGACTCCCCGCTTTTGAGAGATCTTTGAAGAGCCGTTTGGACATCCATTCATCTGAAGCCTGCTCAGAATCAAAGAAAAGGTTGACATGACCTTCTGAGATCAGTTTGTGATTCTGGCAAATGGTTTGAGTTCTATAGCAAAAGAAGATGGCAAATGCAATTTAATGAGTGTTTATTGTCATTACCCAAGATAAATGTTTAACATTCCACTTTCTCAGATACAGGTGACGTCCATGAGAATCCTTAGAGATGCATTTGACCTTGAAGCTATTCAATTCAACCTCTCTGCAGCACCTGCCAAGAAATCATTTGTGAAAGAACCATGTAGTAAGATGCCCATTTGTTAATGTTTTATCCACTCAGTTCTAATCCTCTCTTTGGAATCTGGTCTGCCCCCACCTTTTCTGATATAGCATTGCTTTCTATTTGCTTTTCTTTCTGCAAACTGTACACATTAAATGCAAACATTTTGACTAATGCCATGTGTGAAGCCCTGAAACTACCCATGGGGAAATATCTGGAGTCTTTTCAAATTCTGTAAATGAGAGCATCTTTACAAAAAAGAAGAACTGCTAGGTGTCAAGTAGCACTTCATAATGCAGCTCTTGACTCATTATTTGAAAATGCAAGGCCTTTCATCTGCTTTGCAAACCTGCTCTGGTTGATTTAATCAGCTTTCTGAGCATGGCAGGAAATTGTGGTACAGGAATGGGGGTAGGGAGTAGTTTCTTACTAACTCTTACATATGAAGCTTCAATACTTTGGGCACCTTATGTGAAGAGCTGACACATTTGAAAAGACCCCGATGCTGGGCAAGATTGAGGGCAAAAGGATAAGGGGACAAAAGAAGAAGAGAAGGTTGGATGGCATCATTGACTCAATGGACATGAATTTGTGCAAACTTGGGGAGATAGTGAAGGATCGGGAAACCTGGCGTTCTACAGTCCATGGGATTGCGAAGAGTTGAACCTGACTGAGTGACTGAACAGCGAAGGACAATAACTCTTACATATGCTCTCTATAAAATAAGGAGATCTTCCTTTCAGGGAAGAGTTTCTCCAGGCTGAGCTGGAAGTGTACCCTGTCCTGTGACCTTTGATTTCCCTAGAAATTCACAGGTAAAGGAGCTGGACTTCATTGGCTAGTCTGTGACAGAACCACCTATGAGCACATTCACCACGTACCCTGACAGCCAAGAGCATGGCATCAGCAGGCAGGCTTATCATCCTTATATCTTCTAAAAGAAGCATGGGATTTGGAAAATTGTGTTTTCAATATTTAATCATGAAGGTTTCTAACTTGTAGTCATTTAATGGCAAGGAGAATAAAACATGCTTTCCTGATGTTCAAGCTGTTTTTAGAAAAGGCAGAGGAACCAGAGATCAAATTGCCAACATCTGCTGGATCATAGAAAAAGCAAGAGAGTTCCAGAAAAACATCTATTTCTGCTTTATTGACTATGCCAAAGCCTTTGACTGTGTGGATCACAATAAACTGTGGAAAATTCTGAAAGAGATGGGAATACCAGACCACCTGATCTGCCTCTTGAGAAATTTGTATGCGGGTCAGGAAGCAACAGTTAGAACTGGACATGGGACAACTGACTGGTTCCAAATAGGAAAAGGAGTTTGTCAAGGCTGTATATTGTCACCCTGTTTATTTAACTTATATGCAGAGTACATCATGAGAAATGCTGGACTGGAAGAAACACAAGCTGGAATCAAGATTGCCGGGAGAAATATCAATAACCTCAGATATGCAGATGACACCACCCTTATGGCAGAAAGTGAAGAGGAACTCAAAAGCCTCTTGATGAAAGTGAAAGTGGAGAGTGAAAAAGTTGGCTTAAAGCTCAACATTCAGAAAATGAAGATCCTGGCATCCGGTCCCACCACTTCATGGGAAATAGATGGGGAAACAGTGGAAACAGTGTCAGACTTTATTTTGGGGGGCTCCAAAATCACTGCAGATGGTGACTGCAGCCATGAAATTAAAAGACGCTTACTCCTTGGAAGGAAAGTTACTACCAACCTAGACAGCAAATTCAAAAGCAGAGATGTTACTTTGCCAACAAAGGTTCATCTAGTCAAGGCTATGGTTTTTCCTGTGGTCATGTATGGATGTGAGAGCTGGACTGTGAAGAAGGCTGAGTGCCAAAGAATTGATGCTTTTGAACTGTGGTGTTGGAGAAGACTCTTGAGAGTCCCTTGGACTGCAAGGAGATCCAACCAGTCCATTCTGAAGGAGATCAGCCCTGGGATTTCTTTGGAAGGAAGGATGCTAAAGCTGAAACTCCAGTAGTTTGGCCACCTCATGCGAAGAGTTGACTCATTGGAAAAAACTCTGATGCTGGGAGGGATTGGAGGCAGGAGGAGAAGGGAACGACAGAGGATGAGATGGCTGGATGGCATCACTGACTCGATGGACGTGAGTCTGAGTGAACTCTGGGAGTTGGTGATGGACAGGGAGGCCTGGCATGCTGTGATTCATGGGGTGGCAAAGAGTTGGACACGACTGAGCGACTGATCTGATCTGATCTGATCTGACAATAATAGCTAATATTTATTTTGCATCATGTAATACCTCGTTTATTACCCTCCTATTATCACTGAGAAGTATGTTATTAGCTTCATCAAATAGATGAGGAAATTGAGGTTTGCAAACTTTAGGATGTTTGTCCAGGCTCTTTCTGCTAATGAACATTAAAGATGGGTTTGCTGCTACTCTGGCTACCCCATAAGACAATCAAAGCCATGATTATCTTTTCTTCTGCCATATTTGCTCCTGGGATATTACAGAACCAATCTTAATCCAGTCATGAGACATCTAAAGAGTCTGGACCTCTCAGGCTGGTGTTTCTCCTACTGCAGCTGCATTTGTGGAGACCCTTTGTCAATTGAACTGCCGGAAGGAAATGGCTGCCTCTCATCCTGTTCTGGTCTGGTCAGCACTGATGCCAGTGGTACTCAATGGTGCTGAGATGCAGAGGATGAGAGCTTGGTATCTCCTGGTTCCTATGCTGACCAGGTTCCCACCACCTCACCTAGCTCAGTTATGGGACTTTCTCTCCTTTTTCCTTTGAAATTATTCATTTATTTATTTATTCAGTAGTTACTATTAAGTACCCACTTTTTTTAATTTTATTTTTTAACTTTACAATATTGTATTGGTTTTGCCATATATCAAAATGAATCCACCACAGGTATACATGTGTTCCCCATCCTGAACCCTCCTCCCTCCTCCCTCCCCATACCATCCCTCTGGGTCGTCCCAGTGCACCAGCCCCAAGCATCCAGTATCGTGCATCGAACCTGGACTGGCGACTCGTTTCATATATGATATTATACATGTTTCATGCCATTCTCCCAAATCATCTCACCCTCTCCCTCTCCCACAGAGTCCAAAAGACTGTTCTATACATTAGTGTCTCTTTTGCTGTCTAGTATACAGGGTTATTGTTACCATCTTTCTAAATTCCATATATATGCGTTAGTATACTGTATTGGTGTTTTTCTTTCTGGCTTACTTCACTCTGTATAATAGGTTCCAGTTTCATCCACCTCATTAAAACTGATTCAAATGTATTCTTTTTAATGGCTGAGTAATACTCCATTGTGTATCTGTACCACAGCTTTCTTATCCATTCATCTGCTGATGAACATCTAGGTTGCTTCCATGTCCTGGCTATTATAAACAGTGCTGCGATGAACATTGGGGTACATGTGTCTTTCAATTCTGGTTTCCTCAGTGTGTATGCCCAGCAGTGGGATTGCTGGATCATAAGGCAGTTCTATTTCCAGTTTTTTAAGGAATCTCCACACTGTTCTCCATAGTGGCTGTACTCATTTGCATTCCCACCAACAGGGTAAGAGGGTTCTCTTTTCTCCACACCCTCTCCAGCATTTATTGCTTGTAGACTTTTGGATCGCAGCCATTCTGACTGGCGTGAAATGGTACCTCATTGTGGTTTTGATTTGCATTTCTCTGATAATGAGTGATGTTGAGCATCTTTTCATGTGTTTGTTAGCCATCTGTATGTCTGCTTTGGAGAAATGTCAATTTAGTTCTTTGGCCCATTTTTTGATTGGGTCATTTATTTTTCTGGAATTGAGCTGTAGGGAGTTGCTTATATATTTTTGAGATTAGTTGTTGTCAGTTGCTTCATTTGCTATTATTTCCTCCCATTCTGAAGGCTGTCTTTTCACCTTGCTTATAGTTTCTTTTGTTGTGTAGAAGCTTTTAAGTTTTATTAGGCCCTATTTGTTTATTTTTTCTTTTATTTCCAATGTTTTGGGAGGTGGGTCATAGAGGATTCTGCTGTGATGTATGTCAGAGAGTGTTTTGCCTATGTTCTCCCCTAGGAGTTTTATAGTTTCTGGTCTTATGTTTAGATCTTTAATCCATTTTGAGTTTGTTTTTGTGTATGTTGTTAGAAAGTGTTCTAGTTTCATTCTTTTACAAGTGGTTGACCAGTTTTCCCAGCACCACTTGTTAAAGAGATTGTCTTTAATCCATTGTATATTCTTGCCTCCTTTGTCAAAGATAAGGTGTCCATATGTGCGTGGACTTATCTCTGGGCTTTCTATTTTGTTCCATTGATCTATATTTCTGTCTTTGTGCCAGTACCATACTGTCTTGATGACTGTGGCTTTGTAGTAGAGCCTGAAGTCAGGCAGGTTGATTCCTCCAGTTCCATTTTTCTTTCTCAAGATTGCTTTGGCTATTCGAGGTTTTTTGTATTTCCATACAAATTGTGACATTATTTGTTCTAGCTCTGTGAAGAATACCGTTGGTAGCTTGATAGGGACTGCATTGAATCTATAAATTGCTTTGGGTAGTATACTCATTTTCACTATATTGATTCTTCCAATCCATGAACATGGTATATTTCTCCATCTGTTAGTGTCCTCTTTGATTTCTTTCACCAGTGTTTTATAGTTTTCTATATATAGGTCTTCAGTTTCTTTAGATAGATATATTCCTGAGTATTTTATTCTTTTTGTTGCAATGGTGAATGGAATTGTTTCCTTAATTTCTCTTTCTATTTTCTTATTATTAGTGTATAGGAATGCAAGGGATTTCTGTGTGTTGATTTTATATCCTGCAACTTTACTATATTCATTGATTAGTTCTAGTAATTTTCTGGTGGAGTCTTTAGGATTTTCTATGTAGAGGATCATGTCAATATGTAAGACAAATGCTAACAAGTATGAAAGGAGAAATTAACAATAACACAATAATAGTGGGAGACTTTAATACCCCACTCACACCTATGGATAGATCAACTAAACAGAAAATTAACAAGGAAACACAAACTTTAAATTATACAATAGACCAGTTAGACCTAATTGATATTGATAGGTCATTTCATCCCAAAACAATTAATTTCACCTTTTTCTCAGGTGCACACGGAACCTTCTCCAGGATAGATCACATCCTGGGCCATAAGTCTAGCCTTGGTAAATTCAAAAAAATTGAAATCATTCCAAGCATCTTTTCTGACCACAGTGCAGTAAGATTAGATCTCAATTACAGGAGAAATACTGTTAAAAATTCCAACATATGGAGGCTGAACAACACGCTGCTGAATAACCAACAAATCATAGAAGAAATCAAAATTTGCATAGAAATGAATGAAAATGAAAATACAACAACCCAAAACCTGTGGGACACTGTAAAAGCAGTCCTAAGGGGAAAGTTCATAGCAATACAGGCATACCTTAAGCAACAAAAAAAAGTCAAATAAATAACCTAACTCTACACCTAAAGCAACTAGAAAAGGAATAAATGAAGAACCCCAGGGTTAGTAGAAGGAAAGAAATCTTAAAAATTAGGGCAGAAATAAATGCAAAAGAAACATAAGCGACCATAGCAAAAATCGACAGAGCCAAAACCTGGTTCTTTGAAAGGATAAATAAAATTGACAAACCATTAGCCAGACTCATCAAGAAACAAAGGGAGAAGAATCAAATCAATAAAATTAGAAATGAAAATGGAGAGATCACAACAGACAACAGAGAAATCAGAAATCAGAAAACAGAAACAAAGGATCATAAGAGACTACTATCAGCAATTATATGCCAATAAAAGGGACAGCAGAGAAGAAATGGACAAATTCTTAGAAAAGTACAACTTTCCAAAACTGGACCAGGAAAAAATAGAAAATCTTAACAGACCCATCACAAGCACTGAAATTGAAACTGTAATCAAAAATCTTCCAGCAAACAAAAGCCCAGGTCCAGACGGCTTCACAGCTGAATTCTACCAAAAATTTAGAGAAGAGCTAACACCTATCCTGCTCAAACTCTTCCAGCAAATTGCAGAGGAAGGTAAACTTCTAAACTCATTCTATGAGGCCACCATCACCCTAATACCAAAACCTGACAAAGATGCCACAAAAAAAAAAAAAAAGAAAGAAAACTACAGGCCAATATCACTGATGAACATAGATGCAAAAATCCCTAACAGAATTCTAGCAAACAGAATCCAACAACACATTAGAACGATTATACACCATGACCAAGTGGGCTTTATCCCAGGGATGCAAGGATTCTTCAAAATCTGCAAATCAATCAATGTAATACACCACATTAACAAATTGAAAAATAAAAACCATATGATTACCTCAATAGATGCAGAGAAAGTCTTTGACAAAATTCAACATCCATTTATGATAAAAACTCTCCAGAAAGCAGGAATAGAAGGAACATACCTCAACATAAAAAAAGCTATATATGACAAACCCACAGTAAACATTATCCTCAATGGTGAAAAATTGAAAGCATTTCCTCTAAAGTCAGGAACAAGACAAGGGTGCCCACTTTCACCATTACTATTCAACATAGTTTTGGAAGTTTTGGCCACAGCAATCAGAGCAGAAAAAGTACCCACTTTATTTAGGAGCCTGTTGTAGATACTGTGAGGGAAACAAGCATAAGACCTACAGCTAGGACATTTGGATGGAGATGCCTAGCAGATGGATATTAGAGCTATACTTGAATTTGGGAGACAGATGAGGACTGTAGCAAAGATTTGTAAGTCATATATATGATGAGGTTCAATGAATCTAAGTGAAGCAACGTGACTTACTGGAAACAGCTCAGAATCTGAAGAAAGAAGTTCTATGTTAGAGTCTCATTTCTCTCTATTCCTGAATGGTTGACCTCTGGCAATCTATATAATCTCAACTAAACTCAAGATTCCTTATCTCTTAAAACAGAATAATTATCATTTCTACTTTACAGCTTTGTCACAAGGAAAGCAATAAAGTATTCTGACATGCTATTAATGTTCTATCATGATTTATGTCATTGTTACTATTATTACTATAGTTACTGTCATTAACAAATGAGAAAGACAAAAGTAGGTGAGGGTGGATCTTCATGGAATCAACTCCCTGGCTACTGGCTGTCGTTTTTGAGGTGGGCTTAGAAGTCTGAATTTGAATTGCCAGACCTTCCTCTATGGACAGATGCAATGGTACAGTCAGAAGAAACAATGATAGTTAAGAATATATCAAAATAAAATGTATAGAAAAAATTGTCACATAGTCTCTCTGAATTTTGGTTTCTTCCTTAGTAAAATGGAAATGATTCTATATTCAACACATATATGTTTGTTTTGAGAATAAATGAAATTAAAAATGTGTATACAAAGCCTCTTAACATAATCATTGCCCATAATAACAATGCAAGGCATTGGCCCAATGACTACTTAGAACAGTCTGGTGTTATGATGGTTGGTTAGTGCTGCCACCTGCTTTGACCACTTACCCAAGTGTTAGTCCCTCAGCTCTCCCATCTGTATATAGATGGTTTATTGTGACAGTGCTTGCCACATACTAAGCATCCAATCAGGGTATATATTATTAACATAAGTTTGTATATTGAGTTAGTATGAGAGTTGAGATCCATGGAAGCTAAATACTTAGACAGATGGGAATTTCCCACCTGTTTTTCCCATTAGTCAGCATCAGTTGTCTAGACTGGTAGGAAGTTAGGACCTGCTTTCCGACTATTCCTATATTCAACAGAGCCTGAGACAAAGGACCTAGAAAAGACAGGTGGACCTGGAATTGCCTCAGGTGAGCTATTTATAGGTAAAGATGAGAAACAGAAGTAAAAGTAGAATTTATTGCCCAAAATTGTGTAGGGAAAAGGAAAGATTGGCTCATTTCACTCACTTGCAAGACTATAACCAAATAAAATATTAAATTTATGGGCTTATGGATTCATTAACTTCAGTCAGCATCATAGTCAGGCTGTCAAACAACCAAAGATTTGAACTGCAAAACAATAATTAGAGTGATGGATTGTTATGGTAAGTCACAGTTTGTCAAAAGTAATTTATAAAAGCTATTGTTATAAGTTTATGTAAGAAGTCTTTAGTTGTATTCATTATATCAGAAGCACTAGAATCTTTCTGGAGGGGCTTACTCTTAGCAAATTTGAGAATGTTTTTGTTAAAGTCTGGTGATTTGGTGATTTCTCAAATCGAAGTATGTACAATAGACCACTAGAATTGAAGTGAATGAATGATAAAAATATCATCAATCTGTAAAGCTAGTCTGTTTTTAAAAGGTGTTATCTTGGATTAGATTATCAGCTTTTAGCCTTGACTGAAGGAAGATTTACTTTAGAAATGATTTAATAATAGCAGCTTATACTTCCTTAGTAATGCTACTGACTTCTGTGATTCGGTTTCTTAAGCCTGGCAAAGCTTCCTCCCTGGACAAGCAGGGTTGGGGGCTCTGGGCCCAGCCTTGGCTCCTGAGGTTCTGAACTGAGGGTGGGGTCAGGCAGAGCTGATCACAATACATCAATCAAGGTAATCTGAGAGGATCTTGCGGGTGTGTTGGAAATCAAAATCCAGGGAGCCCCTCTGAAGAGGCTCCTGAGAGGGGACCAAGACACAGAGTGGAGGCAGGGACACAAGTTCAGATCAGGAGAGTGTATGGAGACTTCCCTGGTGGTCCAGTGGTTAAGAATCTATCTGCCAATGTGGGTCCAGTCCCTAATCTGGGAAGACCCCACATGCCACAGAGCAACTAAGCCCATGTGCTACAACTACAGAGCCCATGAGCCACAACTGCTGAAGCTCATGATCTTTAGAGCCTGTGCTCTGCAACAGGCAAAACCTCTGCAGTGAGAAGCCTGCACATTGCAACTAGGGAGTAGCCCCTGCTCGCTGTACCTAGAGATAGCCTGTACACAGCATGAAGACCCAGTGCAGCCAAACAAAAGGCACTATTGTTGCAAGGTGGGGTATACTATTGTTGCATTTGGAGAAAACCAACAACAAAAAAAGAGCATGTGAAGCTGGGTAAGGAATGAAGGGGAGAGAGTCTGCTGAGTCACTGGGATGGAGTCTCAGACTCATAGGACACTTGCAAGCCTTCACGAACTCTGACATCTGGAAAGAAAACCTTTATTCCAAGTCTTAAGAAATTGTTCAGTAGATAAGATTGAGGTTTACTCTCCAGGCACCAAGGCAACATTTAACTTCCCTCTTACTTGGCATAAGATAAGCATCCAATCCAATCCAACCAGTCCATTCTGAAGGAGATCAGCCCTGGGATTTCTTTGGAAGGAATGATGCTAAAGCTGAGACTCCAGTACTTTGGCCACCTCATGCGAAGAGTTGACTCATTGGAAAAGACTCTGATGCTGGGAGGGATTGGGGGCAGGAGGACAAGGGGACGACAGAGGATGAGATTGCTGGATGGCATCACTGACTCGATGGACGTGAGTTTGAGTGAACTCCGGGAGTTGGTGATGGACAGGGAGGCTTGGCATGCTGCGATTCATGGGGTCACAAAGAGTTGGACATGACTGAGAGACTGAACTGAACTAAACTGAACTGAAGCATCCAATAAATGGTAGATAGTAACAGTTATAATATGGAAATACAGGATTTCAGGGGCCAGAGTTTAGCAGAGTCATTGATTATCAGGTGGTCTAGTCCAGATGCTTCTTTAGAAAGGACTGAGTCCCACGCCTTGTGACTTTGTCTGATTCTCTTGGATGGGTCTTTAGGAAGTGAAGGGTATGTTCCGGCCTTCTTTCTGTCCTGCTGGCCTTTGCTTGTCTGTTTGCTGCCACTGTCTTTGTTTTCTCACCATGTGGTCTGGTACGTGACATGCATGGTGTTTGCAGCAATGCTGTGCTATGCTAAGTCACTTCAGTCGTGTCCGACTCTGTGCAACCCCATAGACGGCAACCCACCAGGCTCCTCTGTCCCTAGGATTCTCCAGGGAAGAACACTGGAGTGGGCTGCCATTTCCTTCTCCAATGCATGAAAGTGAAGTCGCTCAGTCGTGTTGGACTCTTCGCAGCCTACCAGGCTCCTCCGTCCATGGGATTTTCCAGGCAAGAGTACTGGAAGAGGGCCTAGCCCTCCTTTTCTGATACTTAATCAGGTCTGTATTATTTAGGTACTACCTACTGTACTTCTTTAAGATGACATCAGCTCTGTTCTTGCAAGATCTGAGAAAGAGCAAACAAACAAGACCCCCTGCTCTTGTAGGGACTTACTTATTTGGGGAAACTTATTTGCCACATTGCTCTTGCTTACTTGACAAGAGAAATGTAAAGCTGTGTAGATCAGAGAGTGATCTGGGACATCACTGTCATCCCCGAGGAACCTGCATGGCACCCCATATTACCCTAATCTATCATGGATTCTCCTAGGCTTCAGAATTTTTCTAATGTGCAAACACCTTCAAGTTTTAAAATTTGAATCTAATTCTACAGACTAAGCCATCCAGATTTCCCAACTTGCTGAGTTTTTGTATTTAAAGTTATTTTATAATGCCTATGTAAAATGAGCAAGGATCAAGCTTTCCTGGTGTCTGTGGTAGAGAGTCCGCCTGCCAATGCAGGAGACATGGGTTTGATCCCTGATCTGGGAGGTTCCCATATGGCAAGGAGCAACTGAGCCCTTGTACCACAACTGTTGACCCTCTGCTCTATAGCCAGCGAGCCACGACTACTGAAGCCCATGAACCCTGGAGCCTTTGCTGTGCAACAAGAGAAGCCACTGCAGTGAGAAGGCCATGCACCGCAACTAGAAAATAGCCCCTGCTTGCTACAACTTAGAGAAAAGCCTACTCAGCAGCCAAGACCCAGCACAGACAAAAATAATAAATAAATAATGAGCAATGATCTTTATACATAAGCTAGAAATTTTAGAATTTATAAATATTGTAATACATAGCTTCTCCTTTCACTAACTTTTAATTACCATTTAAACACAAACATACAGAGTACTTTCTCCCTCCTGCCATCACTGTTGAACCTGATCATGTTTGGGGTCTTTTAGATGAGAAGTATTTTACATAAATGGCAAACTTGTATTGGATCAGATTGGAAACTTCACTGGAAGAAGGGCTGCATCGAAGACCTCTTTTACAAAGCAGTACAGCATCACTGCCTTTCACCTTAACAAACTGTGAAGGGACTTGCTTCACCTCTGATTACTTTCTTCTGTGCTGGCAGAGGAGAATGGAGTCAAGTTGGTTCAAATCCTGGCTGAGTGACCATTAACAACTCACGTATTTTCACTGTGCTTTGCTTTTTACTGTGATAAAATGAATATAATTATGCTCACTTCATGGACTTGGCCAGGGAAACCACACCAGATCAAGCAGGCAGGGGCACAGGTGTGGCTGTTTCCTGCGCACTACTGCCTATCTGTGAGCTCAGACTTGAGCAGCCATCCGGGAAAAGTGTCAGGGTTTCTCCTCTGGAAAACTCTCTCAGCCTCTGTATCACTCAGAGTTTGTTTGACAGTGTCTGTTGCCGACTCATACAGAAAGGGGTTCAGGCAAGACTGAAATGCATCAGATTCAGTTCTGTATCCAGGAGTAAAATTGTCTGTTGTGCTAATATGAAAAAGAGGCTGCAGAAACATAGCGACCTGACATGATTCAGCCTGGGACCCAGATGGAGCTCAGGTCCTAAATTCCTGCCCTAGAGTCTAATGTTCAGAAGAGTTTTGACTTCATATCCTTGTAATGGCTGTTATTGAAACAGGGGTAACAGTAGTGTGGGAAAAGTAGGAATAATTTTGCCTTAATTTTAACACTATTAAAGTTTGCTTCAGTCACAGTCCCCGGCACCTCAGCAGCAGTTAAACTTGTGAAGATGAGGCCCCCTCACAACCCTTTGACCAGGAACACAAAGGGCTGCCTTCCCCACAGGGATGATGGCTGTTCTTTTACCAAGAAGAGTGATGATCGTAGCTCACAGTGAGTCCTTAACTATATGCCAGGTGCTCTTATAAGCACTTTCCAGGGGCTTAGCATATTCTAAGCACATTTCTATTCCATTTTTCTTACAATATTCTAAGTACTATTCTAAAGAGTATTTCAAGTGCTTAGAGTATTCTGGGCATGTTTTAAGTACTTAGGTACTTAGAGTACATGGACTTCTTTTGTTTTTCTTCAGAGCCTCTTGATGAGGTAGGTACTTTTTACTAGTTTAACTTGACCCACCTTCTGCCTCCTCCATTCTTACAGACGAGCCCTGGTCACTGCCACTTCTTGCCTGGGTCCTGCAATAGTCTCCTAACTACTGCTTCCATCTTTCCTTCCTTCCACCTCTGTTATGCAAAGCAACCAGCATAAGACTTTAAAAGTATAAATCAGATCATATAAAATCATTTGTTTCTTATACTAAAAAGAAGATACAGCAGTAACAATAATAATAACAAACAAAAATTTCCACTCATTTTCCAACATCAGTTCAGTTCATCACTCAGTCATGTACAACTCTTTGGGACTCCCATGCACAGCAGCATGCCAGGCTTCCCTGTCCATCACCAACTCCCGGAGCTTACTCAGACTCATGTTCATCGAGTTGGTGATGTCATCCAACCATCTCAACTTCTGTCATCCCCTTCCCCTCCTGCCTTCAATCTTTCCCAGCATCAGGGTCTTTTCCAATGAATCAATTCTTCGCATCAGGTGGCCAAAGTATTGGAGCTTCAGCATCAGTCCTTCCAATGAATATTCAGGACTGATTTCCTTTAGCATGGACTGGTTGGATCTCCTTGCAGTCCAAGGGTCTCTCAAGAGTCTTCTCCAACACTACAGTTTAAAAGTATCAATTCTTTGATGCTCAGCTTTCTTTATAGTCCAACTCTCACATCCAAACATGACTACTGGAAAAACCATAGCTTTGATTAGATGGACCTTTGTTGACAAAGTATTGTCTCTGCTTTTTATTATGCTTTCTAGATTGATCATAGCTTTTCTTTCAAGAAGCAAGTGTCTTTTAATTTCATGGCTGCAGTCACCATCTGCAGTGATTTTGGAGCCCAAGAAAATGAAGTCTCTTACTGTTTCCACTGTTTCCCCATCTATCTGCCATGAAATGGTGGGACTGGATGCCATAATCTTAGTTTTCTGAATGTTGAGTTTTAAGCCAGCTTTTTCACTCTCCTCTTTCACTTTCATCAAGAGGCTCTTTAGTTCTTTGCTTTCTGCCATAAGGGTTGTGTCATCTGCATATCTGAGGTTATTGATATTTCTCCCAGCAATCTTGATTCCAGCTTGTGCTTCACCCAGCCTGGCATTTTGCATAATATACTCTGTGTAAGTATTAAATAAGCAGGGTGACAATATACAGCTTTGATGTACTCCTTTCCCAATTTGGAACTAGTCTGTTGTTCCATGTCTGGTTCTAACTGTTGCTTCTTGACCTGCATACAGTCTGGTGGTGTTGGAGAAGACTCTTGAGAGTCCCTTGGACTGCAAGGAGATCCAACCAGTCTATTCTAAAGGAGATCAGTCCTGGGTGTTCTTTGGAAGGAATGATGCTAAAGCTGAAACTCCAGTACTTTGGCCACCTCATGCAAAGAGTTGACTCATTGGAAGAGACTCTGATGCTGGGAGGGATTGGGGGCAGGAGAAGAAGGGGATGACAGAGGATGAGATGGCTAGATAGAATCACGAACTTGAGGGACGTGAGATTGAAATTCTTCAGTCTCTTGCTCCTAGAATGTTTATATTACATGTGTGTCTCACGTGACATCTGTTGGACAGTGCAGCACAAAACCGTGCATCTCAGTGGTTAGCTCATTGTTCACAGCACAGATCTATTCTTTCTCCATATTCTCAGTGTTTTATGTGGACCAAAGAGGTTCTATGATTACCTTAAAACAAGTGATTAAGCAAAATTGCTGCCTTCTATGCATACCTCATGAACACTCCTTTGTAGGATCCCCATCTTTACCTTTCCTCTAGATTCTCATTTTAGCCAGATCATGATTTTTGTTAGCAGCTTGTAAAACCATGGGCACAATACTGGGAGAAATGCAAGATACAGTTACAGTGAGAGACTTCAGATATTTGGACCTGTGCAGACAAACACATTCAGCTGAAAAGCAGAGGGTGAGACAATGCACTGACATGCTTTACAATAAAGGTCCTCTTCTATGATGGGGAAGAAGTGACAAGGTAGACAGAATTTTGCCCAACAAAGAAGCCCCAGATTGATGACCTGGAGAAGAATGCACTCCAAAAGAAAGCAATTCTCTCCTTAGAGTTTATTAGAAAAAAAATTTTAAAGAAGACTAGACAGAGAAATTCTAGACTTGAACAAGGCAGACTGTAGGAATGTCAGAAAAAGCAGGAGATATGATTCCATGGTATCTAATTCTAACAGAAAAGAGACATCAATAGTGTTGGGGTTTTCTCAAAAAAGTAACTCAACAACTCACAAATGATCTCCACAAGGAAGAAAAGAAGATATTTAAGAACATATATTTAAGAACTTACCTTATTTCCTTCATTGCTGAGATTCTTTGCAGTTCCCTTAGGAATGCTTAGGGAGCTTCTTCAAGAGCTCAGAGGAAGAGAGCACGTATTCTAAAGATGGAGAGAAGGACAAAAAGGAGTATGACAAAGCAGCAACATGTAAAGACAGTACTCAGAAGGCTGAAGCTTCAGGTCTGCTGATGCTGGTGAAAACTAATGGCAATGTTAGGAGCCATTTTAGTTCAGTTGGTGAAGAAAGGATAACAAGAAAGGACAGTCTGGATAGACTTCCTCCTTGGGGCCATGATGCTTATCCTTGTCTTAAGATGGGGAGAACAAGCATTAATTAGTTGCGGGGAATTGAGAGCTCGTGGCTTGTAGCCTGGATGAATTACATCTGAGGGGACCAAGGAACAGTAAGATCACTGAATTTTCTACAGAATTTCTAAGAGATTGAAAGGAGAAGAAAAGTGCTCAGAGCTAGGAGAAAGAGGGATATAAAGTTTCTAGATTTAACAAAAAAGGAAGGAAATTATAAAGACCAGTAGATTGTAAAGAATGAATTTGACATCAGTTCCATCCAATACTCAAGAATAGGTTATGAAAAGGGTAGTTTGTGAAAATTAGAAAAAGCTATCAGTGGTCAATAGAAGCAAATTTAGGTTCACCAAGTATAAGTAATCTTAGAGAAGGTGATTTTCCTTAATTTGTTAAGATTGAGATAATTTTTAACATATACACCCACACTTTATACAGTACTAATAGGGTCTCTTGTGAAAGTGTAAAGAAAAAAGAGGAATGTAAACTGAATGATACCAGAATTGTATTTGGTTACTAATGCTCACACTTAAAGGACACATCATATATTACTAGAATGCAAACAATTTTATCAATGAATTAGGTAAAGTTTAAACAGACATGCTTTTCAATTTGTAGATGTCATGAAGTTTTCAAGAGTAGTTAATATACTGGATGGCAGAATTCTTAAAAATTGTAATAGGAATGACTGGCCCCATTCAAGGTAAATTTTTTAAAATTAATTTTTATTGGAGCATGGAGACTCTTGAGAGTCCCTTGGACTGCAAGGAGATCAAACCAGTCCATCCTAAAGGAAATCAGTCCTGAATATTCATTGGAAGGACTGATGCTGAAGCTGAAACTCCAACACTTTGGCCATCTGATGTGAAGAGCCGACTCATTGGAAAAAAACCCTGATGCTGGGAAAGATTGAGGGCAGGAGGTGAAGGGAATGACAGAGGATGAGATGGTTAGATGGCATCACCAACTCAGTGGACATGAGTTTAAGCAAGCTCTGGGAATTGGTGATGGACAAGGAAGCTTGGCGTGCTGCAGTCCATGGGGTCGCAAAGTGTTGGACACTACTGAGCTGAACTGAATGGATATTTTACAATGTTATGTTAGTTTCTACTGCACAGCAAAATAGATCAGCCATACATATATCCCTCCCTTTTGAAGTTCCATCCCATTCAGGTCACCACAGTGCATTAAGTAGAGTTCCCTATACTATGTATACAGTATGTTCTCATTAGTTACCAATTAACATATAAATGTGGAATCTAGAAAAATGATATAGGTGATCCTATTAAATATTTGCAAAGCAGAAATAGAGACACAGATGTAGAGAACAAATATATAGATACCAAGGGGCTAAGGTGGAGGAGGAGGGGTGGGAGGAATTGGGAGATTGGAATTAACACATATACACTAGGATGAAATTTTGTAGGAATTAATGTTGGGCTTTGTGTTAATACTTAGTTTCAAAAAACTAAGAGAACCAGCCGCAGTGGTACATGTGAACAAGACTTAGGAGTTTTGAATTGATAGTAAACTCAATATGAATTTACTGTGTGGTGTGCTTGTTAAAGAACTAATGTGAATTTGGGTAACACTGAGATAGACAAAGATAAATTGGAGCATGGGTTTGCTAGGAAAATGACTAGATGTTGACTAGTTTAAGCACTGTGAGCTAGAAGGAACTATTGGACCCATGGAATCATAGAGCTTGGAGACACACAATCGATGGCTTTACTCAAAAAATAAGAGAATTTTGCTATATGCGAGAGATTTGCTATACACAGGCCAAATGCAGAACAATAGGACCAGTTGGTAGAAAATGGGGGAGATGGATTTTAGCCCAACAACAAGGAGCATTTTCTAATAGTGAAGATGGAATAGAATATCATAGGAGGAAACAAGCCACCCCATCTCTAGACGGGGGCAAGGATACCTGGATGACACTGGGTATGTCTCATATCAGAGAGGTCATTCTGTTTAGTACTGGGAGTAAACATTTTATTTATTCATTTAAGTGCTACTGAAGACATGCGGATGATTTACAAGCTATGAAAAATAAATAACAAAACATTATTTTTATTTTTTTAAGTGCATTATTTTCAGCAGCCAGAGGCTGTGATCCCACCAGTGGTTAATGTCATCAAATCAGAAAACATGCAGTTTACTACCAGATGTTAAATTCTGTCACATTGCATTTCTGAAAAGAACTTCAGAAACTATAAAGAAAAGAAATAGAAAAGAAGTAACTACAGAGACCTTATCTTTATTTCCTCTGAATTCTTAGTCTCCTCATTTTTTTCATCTCTACCTCCTTATTTCTGCCCTTTTCCTTGACTGTCTTGTTATTTTCAGATAATTGATTTATTTTAAAAATATTTATTTTGACCTCAAAGTTTTAAAAACCTTTTTTTGTGTTGTTTAACATGTACAACATGACTACATAATCCACATGTGTATTGCAAATTGATGGCCATAAGTGGGTTAGTTAACACTTCCACTTCCTCACATAATTATCATTTGTATATGTCTGGTGATACCATTTAAGATCTACTCTCTTCACAATTTTCAAGTATACAAGGCAGTATTACCAACTATAGTCATCATGCTATATACACATTATACCTCCAGAACTTGTTCATCTTATACCTGAAAGCTTGTCCCTTTAACCAACAAGTCCCCATTATTCCCACTCCCTAGTTCTCCCTTGGTAACCAGCATTCTACTTTCTATTTGTGAGAATATATAGTGTTTGCCTTTCTCTGGCTGACTTCTTTCACTTAGTACAGTGTCCTCAGGGACCATCCATGTTGTTACAAAAGGTAGAGTTTTCTTCTTTCCTGTGGCTGACTAATATTATTCTTTTATGAATCCATCCATCTGCTGATGGACACTTAGGTTGTCTCTGTGTCTTTGCTGGAGTGAATAGGGCAACAGTGAACAAGGGGGGCACAGTTATCTCTTTGAGATAGTGATTTTGTTTCTTCCGGATATATACTCAGATATGGGATTCCTGGGTCACACAGTAGCCCTGGTTTTAAGTTTTTGATGAATGTCCATACTGTTTCTTATAGTGGCTGCACCAATTTATACTCCCACCAATAGTACACAAAGGTTCTCTTTTCTCCACATCCTTACCAATACTTATTTCTAGTCTTTTTGATAATAGCCATTCTAACAAGGGTGAGGTGATATCTCATTGTGGTTTTGACTTACATTTTCTTAGTGATTAGTGATATTGAGCACCTTTTAATATATCTGTTGGTCATTTCTGTGTCTTCTTTGGAAAAATGACTCTCCAGATCCTCTGTCCATTTTAAAAGCAGATTTTTGTTGTTGTTGCTATTGAATTGTATGAATTTCTCATAGACTTTGGGTATTAACCCCCTTTATCAGATGGGTGGTTTGCAAGTATTTTCTTCTATCCCATAGGTTGCCTTTTCATTTTGTGATTGCTTCTTTTGCTCTGCAGAAGCTTTTCCGTTTGATGTAGTACCGCTTCTTGATTTTTGCTCTTCTTGCCTGTGCTTTGGGTGTCATAGCCACAAAATCGTCTCTAAGATCCACGTCAAAGAGCTTTTTCCTACCTTTTCTTCTAGTAATTGTATAGTTTCAGGTCCTACATCTTCAATCCATTTCAAGTAAATTTCTGTGAGTGCTGTAATCCAAGGGTCAAATTTAATTCTTTTCCATGTGAATATCCAGTTTTCTTAACTATTTATTGAAGAGACTGTCCTTTCCACACTGGATGACCTTGGCTACCTTGCCAAATACTGCTACTGCTGCTAAGTCACTTCAGTCATGTCCGACTCTGTGCGACCCCATAGGTGGCAGCCCACCAGGCTCCCCCATCCCTGGGATTCTCCAGGCAAGAACACTGGAGTGGGTTGCCATTTCCTTCTCCAATGCATGAAAGTGAAAAGTGAAAGTGAAGTCGCTCAGTCGTGTCCAACCCTCAGCGACCCCATGGACTGCAGCCCACCAGGCTCCTCCATCCATGGGATTTTCCAGGCATGAGTACTGGAGTGGGGTGCCATTGCCTTCTCCATGCCAAATACTAGCTGGTCATGTATACATGGGATTTTTTTTGGCTCCTGATTCCATTTCATTGGCCTATGTATTTGTTCTGTGCCAGTACCATACTGTTTTGATACCTGTAGCTTTATAGTCATTTGAAATCAGGACTTGTGATCCTTCTATTTTGTTCTTCTTTCTCAGAATTCCTTTGTCTAATTTGGTCATTTGTGGTTCCATATGAATTTTAAGATTGTTTTTCTTCCTCTGTGAAAAATACCATTGGAATTTTGATTAGGATTGCATTGACTCTATGTATGGTTTTTGTCTATCAACATTTTAACAATATTAAATCTTCTGATCCTTTAAAACAGATACCTTTTCACTTATTTGTGTCTTCTTCAATTTATTTCATCAGTGTCTCTCAATTTTCAGTGTGCTGCTAAGTCGCTTCAGTCATGTCCGACTCTGTGCGACCCCATAGACGGAAGCCCAGCAGGCTCCCCCGTCCCTGGGATTCTCCAGGCAAGAACCCTGGAGTGGGTTGCCATTTCCTTCTCCAATGCATGAAAGTGAAGAGTGAAAGTGAAGTCACTCAGTCGTGTCTGACTCTTAGCGACCCCATGGACTGCAGCCCACCAGGCCCCTCCATCCATGGGATTTTCCAGGCAAGAGTACTGGAGTGGGGTGCCATTGCCTTCTCCAAATTTCAGTGTACGGGTTTTTTACCTTCTTGGTTAAATTTATTCCTAAGTATTTTATGACTTTTGATGCTATTGTAAATGGGATTGTTTCTTTATTTCTTTTTCAGATAGTTTATTGTTAGTATGTAGTAATGCAATTTAGCTTTGTGTACTGTGTTTATATCCTGCAGATTTACTGAATTTGTTGATTAATTCTAAGAGTTATTTTCGTGGAGTTTTTAGGATTTTCTCTGTATAAGACCATGTCATCTGCAAATAGTTTTACTTCTTCCTTTCTGATTTGGATGCCTTGCATTTCTTTTCTTTGTCTAGTTGCTTTGGCTCAGACCTCCAGTACTATGTTGAATAGGAATGGTTAGTGTGGGCACCCTTGTCTTTTTCCTGATCTTAGTAGGAAAGCTTTCAAACTTTCACTGTTGAGGATTATGTTGGCTATGGGTTTATGATATATGGCCTTTATTATGTTGAGGTACTTTCTTTTTATACCATTTTGTTCAGGTTTTTTTAATTATGAAAAGTTGTTGAATTTTGTCAAATGCTTTTTCTGAATCTATTGAGATGATCATATCATTTTTATCTTTCATTCCATCAATGTGATATATCATATTTATTGATTTTTATGAAAACCATCCTTGCATCTCAGGGATAAATTCATGCTCACGATGTATGACCTTTTTAATATACTATTGAATTTGGTTTGATAGTATTTTTTGAGATTTTTTTGCATCTATATTTATCAGAGATATTGGCCCATAGTTTCCTTTTCTTGTGTTCTTATCTGGCTTTTGTATCAGGGTAATGCTAGCCTTGTAAAATGAGTTTGGGGGTACTGTGTTCGAGTACCTGGGTAGGCAGGTCTTGCATCTGGACTAGAGAGTGGGGAGGCTTGATGTTTCGGTATATGGGGACAAGTCTGGAGCCTGCTGTCACTAGTGTGGGCCTGGTGTTTGAGTCCATGGCGGGGGACCTGGCACCTGGGTCTGCATGGGCAGGCTTGCATGGTGGATCAACAGGTATCAGAGACCATAAGTGTGGGCTCAGCACCTGGGACCCTAGGAAGTAGTCTGATCCTGGGACAGGCTAGGAGCTTGGTTTCCTGGGAGCTGGCCTGGTGGTTGAGTCTGTGGGGCCCTCTGGTGGTGGGGCAGATCAGGAGTCTGGGTCCATGGGGGTTGGCTTGGCTGGGCCTGTGGCTTTAGTGGTGAGCCTGGCAGTGGGTCCATCTGGAAGGTTGGGTTTGTGAGTACCCACCTGGAGTCTGGGTTTGCAGGAGCTCATTGGAAACCTGGGGCCATAGGAACTGCCTGGGCCATGAGTGCTGGCCAGTGCTGGGATGTGCTGGGGGCCTGGGTTTGATGGAGAACCCCGGGAGCCTTTTTGAATCACAGGAATTGGCTTGGTGCTGGGTTGGGCTATGCTGAGGTCTTGAGTGAAATGAGTACCCACTTCACTCTCCTCTCCTAAAGGAAGGCTATTTCTCTCTGAGCTGGGGTGCCTGACTTGGGGGAAAGAGAGATGGGGGTGATTTCAATCTATTTTTTTACCCTCCTCAATTCATCTTCTCTTATTTCTTCACTTCATCTAAGTGCTATAATTCCTCACCTGAAATCCTTAGATCCTGTGAAGGTATTTTTGTGTGAAGATAATGGTTCCAGTTGATATTTCTGGGAGGGGACAGGTATTAGAAATTCCTGTACCAACATTTTGTTGATGTTCCCTCAGTTGATTTAATTTAAATGGTGGGGAAATCCAACTGCATTAATGAGAAAATCTGAACAAGAAAAGAAAACTACAGACCAGTATCCCTGATAAATATATAGCTGTTCCAGTCATGAGAACATGTACACAGAAACTTTGAAACAAGAAGAAAGAGAAAACTAAGCCCTCAAATGCTTCTGAGACTTAGGCTGGATGAAGACCATTTCAAATGAGCACGATTATTGGTTTGATACTAAGGCTGCCAGTAAAGGGATTTGTTCTTAACAAGTTAAACAATGCCTGTGCATGTTGTTGTTTAGTTGCTAAGTCGTGTCCAACTCTTTGCAACTCCATGAACTGCAGCATGTCAGGCTTCTGTATCCTTCACTATCTCCAGGAGTTTGCTCAGACTCACATCAGTTGACTTGATGATGCCATCCAACCATTTCATCCTCTGCTGTCCCCTTCTCTTCCTGCCTGAAGTCTTTCCCAGCATCAGGGTCTTTTCCAATGAGTCAGCTCTTCACATCAGGTGGCCAAAGTATTGGAGCTTCAACTTCAGCATCAGTCCTTCCAATAAATATTCAGAGTTGATTTCCTTTAGGATTGACTGGTTTGATCTCCTTGCAGTCCAAGGGACTCTGAAGAGTCTTCTCCAGCACCACAGTTTGAAAGCATCAGTTCTTCAACACTCAGCCTTCTTTATGGTCCAAGTCTCACATCCATTCATGGCTACTGGAGAGACCATTGTTTTGACTATATGGACCTTTGTCAGCAAAGTGATATCTCTGCTTTTTAATGCCTGTGTATCCATGATGGGGAACACATATATACCTGTGGCGGATTCATTTCGATATTTGGCAAAACCAATACACTGTTGTAAAGTTTAAAAATAAAATAAAATTAATTAAAAAATAAATAAATAAAATAAAAATTTTTTAAAAGGGAAAAAAAATAAAAACAAAGCAAAATTCACCCCCCTCTTGATGCAGAAGTACAATATTATAAATTTCTGAGCTGCCCCCATATTCCTGAAGCTGACCCAGTAGCCGTTCTGGCTGATCTGATGACAACATATTCCTTTAAGTGCCCAGATTTTGTATGTTACAAAGAACTCAGGAGATCTCCCCATTCAGCCTCAACATTTTGCAGATGTGAAAATTGAAGCCCACAGAGATAATTGACTCATGTAAAGTTGTGTGGCTTCTGTGCAACCAGTGATCTCTTAGATTGGCTGTAAAGTTTTCCTTTGCTGTGCTTATGGGACGCATAGTCTAATGAATGTATGTATATAGATATTATTACTAGTGTAGACAGGAAGGGGGAATACAGGCTTGAACTGAACTCTAGTTTTATTGCAATTTTGTTATTCTGCCAGTAAATTGCAAAAACCCATTCACTTTGGTCAGGCTGCCTAGTCAATCCCCTTTGGAAAATCCAGCCCAGCTACCAGCTCTTCAAGGTAAATCACAAAAAGACATTAGGACTCAGCCTAAGGAACAAACAGACCCCTACAGAGTTTGAATTGCCTCAGCTCTTCTGAATATATCCTTTAGACTAGATTCTGGGTCATAGCCTGGTTTTGCAGCTTGAGGAGGGGAATCTCTCTCCCTGTAGTAACAGTTTCTCCCTCTTTCCCATGCTGGCTTCTTATCCTGAGCCCTGGTGAACCACTTTGCTTCTCTCCTTTCAGCATCAGCCAGGCTTATAAGTAAGCTTGGGTGGGGGATGCAGGGTTCGGCTTCAGCAGCCCCCATGTTGGTCTGTGCAGCCCGTTATCTGTTGCAGGCTTTGCCTTTGAGACCCTTCTGAGGTCGGACACGACTGAGCAACTGAACTGAACTGAGTCTGTTTAAGCTGAGACTATAGGTTGTGGTGAGATTTACAGATGTGCCTCCTGGCCCCATTTTAGTGGTGGTCAGTTCAGTATAAAAAGGGTGCAAAATGCAGTGAGGCGCCCCCTGTTGGTCTACCCCGTCAGAACAGGGTCTCTTCGCTCACAGGGTCCACAGCATGGCGCCTTCAGCAGGGAGAGCAGTGAGAGGGGTCTCTATCTGACGGTAGAAACAAGCCTGAAGGGCCAATCTCACAGCAAAGTCCAGAAGAGAAGATATCAGTCAGAGGGAAGGCAGTGTCCCCAAAGCTTTACCTTCCTCAGTGCACCTCAAAACGATGGGTCATTATCAGGGACATTTAGACATCACCAGGAACATCTCCCAGGTTGGGGGAGGGCCTGAGTGATCCCTGGCTTTGTGCCAGCACGCTTACATGGCAGCAACCACTCTCTCCTTCGTTGTAACTCATGTCACTATGTGCCTGATTCTACTTTACGCATTTGAATGATATAAAAATCATTTAATCCCTAAAACAACACAATAATCCCTGGTTTGCAAAGAATGAGACTGAATCACCAAAAGGTAAAGTTCACTCACCTAGGAAGTGGCCACACCAGGCAAGCTGGCTCGGAAGCTAAGTCCTAACTGCTCTGCTCTGCTGTCCCACGATGGACCTTGTTAGCTTCCTCCTTCCACCTTCTAGCATTCTCCTTACATTCTAGCCATTCCACTGTCACAAGAACGGCTGGCACTCTTCCACCTCTGTGCCTTTGTTCAGCTTCTTGACCTTGGATACTCCTGGCCTTCTCCCTGTTTGTTAAAACCCACAAATCACCCATGGCCAGGCCCCTATGCTGTTTCTTCCATGAAGCCTACCCTTCTCCTTCTAGCTATAATAATTTCTTCACCTCTGTGCTTAAGGAACACTTTTATTATACAGTCTTGTCCTGTTACCTTCATGGCAACCATCACTTTGTAACCCCTCATCTGTCTATCTTTCTATCTATCATCCATGTATCCACCCATCGTCTATCTATTCATTGATCATCTATCAATCTTCTCTCTATTATCCATCTATCTATCTTTTGCTGTTTAGTTGCTCAGTTGTGTCCAACTCTTTGTGACCCCATGGACTGCAGCACACCAGGCTTCCCTGTCCTCCACTTCCCTGTCCTTCACTTCTATCTATCTTTATCATTCAGCACTAATTTATCATCTGTTGCTCAGGTGTCTTCCTGCCCTAGTTGGAAAAGGAAAGACATCCTGCTTATTTTTCTTCTCTTTTTTTCTAAAAAATTCTTTTCCACTATGGCTTATTACAGAATATTGAATATATCTCCTTGTGCTATACAGTAGGATCTTGTTGTTTATCTGTTCTATATATATTTTGCTTATTTTTTCTAATCACTGGATACCCAACATCTATAAGAGATCTTGGACTCAAATATTCATTTAATGAATGAGTTAATAAGTAAACAGACATTTGTACCATTCCTTTAGCTGCTATCACATTCTGCCTTACGTTTTAGTTCTCTTTATGAAGTATTTCTCTGCCAAACTTGGTCATAAACCTCTAAGGCTTAGAGCATGGACAGCATCTGATTCATCCCAGCCTCTATCCCACACCTAATCCAGTGTGCCTAGCACATAGGAAGCACTCCTCCATGGATATTTGTTACTTGAATTGCAGGGGCCTCCTGACACTTTCAGCCATCATACTGCCATTTATTTGAATATTTCAAACAAGTGTTTGAAAATGCATCTTTTTTCTCCCTTGTAGGAGCCTTGGTACCATGGCAACGAAATTGGTTTGACTTGGAAGTATGTCTTAAGAGCTGAAGGCTTTTTCTTCTACCTGCTGCTATAAAAACCATGCAGTGAGACACTTTCCAAAAAGAGCTTTTGTTTCCATCTGAACAGATTTGAGTAGGTAGAGCCCTTCGCACTGCACCCTCTGACATGGTTTCCACCTGGTCTTCCCCATCTCCACTTCTCACCCCATTACTGATGAGTTATTTTGAGGCCTGTAATCTTGATGTCAGAAAATCAACAGTGATCATTCCCTTGGTGCTCTCATTGGCTTGGAACACTGAAGTCCAGACCTCCCATGCCAGATGTGCTGAGAAAGGCAGCTGGCAAGCAGTGCTGCTTGCAGAATGGACACAGCTGGCCGTAAAGAGTGCTGACTCTCAGTTCTTGGCCAGGTTTCTCATCTTTCATGTAGGTAATCACTGTTGTGGCCCCAATGTAAAATAAACTTTTTGAAGTGGTGATATGTACCCAGTTTTCCATTTTCCAGCTGGGCATTTTATGGGAATTGTTGTGCCAGGATGCTGGCATCTTTGGTGCAAGACAAGCAAGGCTGGGAGCCAGGATGGAGCAAGTCAAGTAAAGTGAGTCAGGTAAAGCATCAAGAGGAACCAGAGGCAAAACAGGAACCAAGGCAAAGTCAAGTTTAAGGCCACTTTAGACAGGCAGGGAAGACAGAAGAATGCATCGGAAATGAAGATAACTGAAGAAGCAGCTGTTAAGAGATAGGTGCTACTTCACACTGTCTACCACCTGCATTCCAGGGAGATTCAGGCCCTAGAATATAAACACCAGGAGACAAGAGTTTGGGTCTAGTTTATATCCTATTTGATCCTCACCTCCAAGTATAGTTCCTGGCAAGAAAGGGTGCTCGGTATATATTTGGTTAATGAATAAATGAACCGAAGACAGATTTTTAAAATTTAATATTTATAGCATATTTAGCAAAAGCATTCACCCACCACATCCCATGTGATCCTGTAGCAACTCTTTGAGGGAATATATTATCCTGTTTTATGAATGAGGGAGTAGGCAGTGGATAAAGGGACTAAGCAATGGGGTCACTCAGCTGGAAAGTGGCATCTCAGGGCCTCAACCCCGAGCTCCTTCTGCATTTGGAGTCAATCACCCCTCAGCAGACAAGCCAACAGGGATGGGGAGCTGGGAGCCAGGAACAGACTGACATCTGACAAGAGACCTCATGTCCGTTTTCTGAGAGTCAGGGGCTGGTTCTTCAAGTGGGCAGTGCAACACTGGAGATGCAGCAGCTCTTGATGCTTTGTGGGCTGTGGTGAGCGTGGCCAGGTTCTAAAAACAGTGCGTTCAGGGCCGGCTGTGAGGTGGGGGTTGGCAGAGGGCCAGTGGCCTGAGCCAGCAGTGCTGCTGCTCTGCTGAGCCCTCCTGAGCATCAGCCAGTTTATTTATGGGGTGTTTCTGCCAAGATGCTGAGGCCTGGAGGGCTTTGATACTCACCCTGGCTAACGAGCCTTTTGCCTTCCTGATGCCGCTGCGTGGATGAGAGCTGATACCTGTTGATGCTTGGTTTGCCAGGCCCTGTGCTAACTGCTCCACATGGGGCCCTTACGGCAATGCCATGGAGGAGGCACACGTGCTATTCTCAGTCTGTAGACTAGGAGACTCGGGCTTTGATGGTATCCTTGCCTGGCTCATGAAGCTTTGCCATCTCTTTACTGTATGAATCTGCCTGCAGTGCAGGAGACCTGGGTTCAATCCCTGGGTTGGAAAGATCCCCTGGAAAAGGGAATGGCAACCTGCTCCAGTATTCTTGCCTGAAGAATCCCATGGACAGAGGAGCCTGGCAGGCTATAGTCCATAGGGTTGCAGAGTCAGACATGACTGAGTGACCACTCTTTCATATTTTGATCACTATACAGTGTCTAAACAGCTTGCAGGTCCTCTCCTCTTGTGAAGAACCTGGCCTTTCACCGTGTGTCTCCTGCTTCACCTGGACCACTGGCTGACCCCTGTTCTGTCCTCTTCCTTCATCTGCCTTTGCTGGCCTCCCACCTGCAAGACCCTCTGGTTTTTGTCTCTCCTTGTGATTTAAAACTCCACTCAAGTTTCGGCTCCTCATTGGCCTTCCTGACTATTCCAATCTAGGTTAAACTATGCCATCTTCAAAATCATGAGTCCTTTAACTTAGTACACGGCAATAGATATCCTTGTATTGCTCATGTTTCCATGTCTATGTTATACCTGATCTGGGTTACATTCCCTTTGTAGGCAAGGGCACTGTCCTAGCCTGCTCTGGCTGCCATAACAAAATACCATAGACTGGTGGTTTAGAAAAAAAGACTTTTTGTTTTTTCTCACAGTTCTGGAGGCCAGAAGATCAGGGTGCCAGCCTGGTTGGGGTCTGGTGAGAGCTTTTTTCTTGATTTGCCATCCAATGGCATTTATGGAGTGTTCTTATGTGATGGGCAGGGGACAAAGTGAAAGGGGAGGGACAGAGACAGGAAGAAAGAAAGGAGAGAGGATGAAGGATAACTTACTCTCTCCTGTCTTTCCCTATAAGGGCACTAATCTCATCATGAGAGCCCCACCCTCATTATCTCATCTAAATCTAATTACTTCCCCCAAAGCCCTACTTCCTAAAACCTTCTCTTTGGGAGTCAGGGCTTCAACAAGAATTTGATGTCATTTCCAATAGAAAACACTGTCTCATACTTCTCAGGTGTGTCTCTGCCTTTGCTCCAATCAATGAGTTTACTGACCTGCTCTATTTTCAGCTGGTTTTCTAGGAATGGTGGATTTTTGGTGTTTGAGTCCTCTCTTTCCTAGTCTCTTTTGGATCCACATCTGCAAATGGCTGATGAGAAGAGTCCTAGTTCATCACCTTCTGTCTTAAGAGTGCATCTCTGTTTTAGACTCCCTACTTGTTTCTGCCTTCTTTATCATCTCTATATAAACACCAGGGAAGATCTAGATCATTTGAGGTATTTATTCCTAGTTCATCTACCAGATGAGAGATTTTCAATAAATTAAACTTCTTTGAACTTTGTTTCTGTGTCCATAAAATGGACCGAGTAGTATCTATTTTCTAAGTTTGCCACAGGATCTAACCAAATTAATGAGGCAAAGGGTCTGGTATAGTAAATGATCCACCTATTTTTAGGGGAAATAGTGTTGGGGATACACCACTGAGTGGAATGAATATATATTTCTGGACATGTGTCAGATATTGACTTAACAACAGCTCTGTGTTTTGTTTTTTATTGTCCAGGATAAGTTTTCAGGAGATGACTTGCTTTTTGTATTCTGATGTGTTTTAAATTGCATATAATCCTAGAAAAAGGCATCATAATGCTTAGTTCTGCTGCAGATCCTCAACAATGAAATTGGATTCCCTTGAATAGGTTCGAGACGATTAAACTGAGGGCTGTTGGAAGTAGTAAATGTGGAAGAGGAAAGGCAGTACATGATCTAATTTGTGTCTCAGTCATCGTGGCTACATGAAGATGCAGTCAGTCCTTGGGGTTTGCGTGAAGAGGGTGAGAGGGAACTGTGCTCTTCAGAGTAGTACAACCCCCTACCTTTCCCCCACCCACCTCCCGTGAGCTTTGGGGGCTACATCATCTCAGAGCACAGTCCTTCCTCAAGTACCCTAATGGCTTAATTTATAAGCAGCTTACATGGTATGTGGAACTGAAAACATAACGTTTCCTTTTAAAATAGCTAAGAGTTCTGACCTTACAACCTTTAAAATACAATATACATCTCAGGGAGATTGAGCAAACAGCCATTTCATGGCACAGGATTTGGTCCCTACACAGTATCTATTTCTGACTCCCGATACAAGTGTCTAAGGCTTTTCCTCCCAAGAGCTGCCAATATTTCTGGTATTTTATAAAAGTGCAAGACAGATGAAATGGAAGTTGAAATCATTTTAAAATATGTTTCAGTAGGAATAGAGAATAAGAGGACAGAAACTATCAAAGATAATTAAAATTCACAGATGATTAAAGAAAATAAATCTAATTTTACATGATGGTATAAACCACCTTCCTCATAAGACCTTAAATCAGGGATTCTGGTAGAAAACAGAGTTTCAGTTGGTATCGTTTTATTTTCTCTGTCAAATCTCCAATGGAGCAACTAATCAGTAGTGAAATGTTGAAAAGATAGGTAACTAGAAGGAAGAAGATGAGTAACAACAACAGCAACAAAGAAATTAGAAAAGAAAAGCAAAAAGCTCATTTCAGACCCTGGATCCTCAGCATTAGAATAATTGAGTGTTGACTGTGGCTGCCTTCCTAACTGACTGATGTGGGACTAATTCTAGACTCATCCCTCATTTAGTCAGTGGCTAAACATCACTCACACATATACACCCCACCCCCCACCCCCCACACACCCCCAACCCCCCAATCCCATTCTTTCTCTGTCTTGCTCAGTGCCATCTCTGCCTTTTTTGCTTCGAGCAGCCCAAGCAGAGGGAAGTGAAAAATATCCACGCTCAGTGGCATCGAGAAAGATGCCAGTTTCTCAACATATCAGATAAAATGTATTTCTTTGGGACAGTTTGAAGTCATAAATGGTGGCCTGAAATGAATCTCACTGGAGTTTAAAAGAACCAACAGCAAATCTGTGTTTTGAATGGTAATGAAGTAATGTTATAATTGAAAGCAGGTGTGAAGTATATTGCACTGAACATTCAACAAGCAGAAATGTAATTGTGGTAGCATGTGTTTGGGGCATTTTGGACGCCCCCCAAAGCCCCCCAGGACATTCAGCAGCTGCAGTCTGCTGCTGCACAGCCTTGGCCTTCCATGGGTTATCAGATCAGTCGCTCAGTCATGTCCGACTCTTTGTGACCCCATGAATCGCAGCACGCCAGTCCTCCCTGTCCATCACCAACTCCTGGAGTTCACTCAGACTCACGTCCATCGAGTCAGTGATGCCATCCAGCCATCTCATCCTCTGTCGTCCCCTTCTCCTCTTGCCCTCAATCCCTCCCAGCATCTGTGGGTTATAGCCAGCCTAAATCAGAGCTTCAAGTTCATGCCTCTTGACTGTAAACCAAAGAAGTACTATTATTTATTTTTAAAAGCTTTCTTGAGTACTTGTTATAATCATCACATTATTAAAAGCATAGCTATCATTTTTTATTCAAGTAAGATATTTTATTAAATCTGTCAAAAGAAAATATTGTCTAGTGGAGAGGATCCAGCCTTTGGAGTCAGTCAGTTCAGTTCAGTCGCTCAGTCGTGTCCGACTCTTTGCGACCCCATGAATTGCAGCATGCCAGGCCTCCCTGTCCATCACCATCTCCCGGAGTTCACTCAAACTCACATCCATCGAGTTGGTGATGCCATCCAGCCGTCTCATCCTCTTCCCCTCGTCCCCTCTTCCTCCTGCCCCCAATCCCTCCCAGCATCAGAGTCTTTTCCAATGAGTCAACTCTTCGCATGAGGTGGCCAAAGTACTGGAGTTTCGGCTTTAGTATCATTCCTTCCAAAGAACACCCAGGGCTGATCTCTTTAGAATGGACTGGTTGGATCTCCTTGCAGTCCAAGGGACTCTCAAGAGTCTTCTCCAACACCACAGTTCAAAAGCATCAATTCTTCAGTGCTCAGCCTTCTTCACAGTCCAACTCTCACATCCATACATGACCACTGGAAAAACCATAGCCTTGACTAGATGGACCTTCGTTTGCAAAGTAATGTCTCTGCTTTTGAATATGCTATCTAGGTTGGTCATAACTTTCCTTCCAAGGAGTAAGTGTCTTTTAATTTCATGGCTGCAGTCACCATCTGCAGTGATTTTGGAGCCCCCAAAAATAAAGTCTGACACTGTTTCCACTGTTTCCCCATCTATTTCCCATGAAGTGATGGGACCAAATGCCATGATCTTCATTTTCTGAATGTTGAGCTTTAAGCCAACTTTTTCACTCTCTTCTTTCACTTTCATCAAGAGGCTTTTGAGTTCCTCTTCACTTTCTGCCATAAGGGTGGTGTCATCTGTATATCTGAGGTTGTTGATATTTCTCCTCGTATTCTTGATTCCAACTTGTGCCTCTTCCAGCCCAGCGTTTCTCATAATGTACTCTGCATATAAGTTAAATAAGCAGGGTGACAATATACAGCCTTGATGTACTCCTTTTCCTATTTGGAACCAGAGTTGGGTTTTAATCCTGGGCTCTATGAATATGGGTAAGTTGAAAATTTTCTTTGAGTCTTTGTTTTCTTAACTATAAAATGGGGATAATAATACCTACTTTAAGGGGTTGACCTATTTTTAAGTGAGATAAGGTATAGATTGAATGTTTGTCTTCCTCAAGAATTCATATATTGAAAACTCACCCCACGGTGATAGCATTAGAAGGTGGGGGTCTTTGGGAGGTAATTAGATCATGCAGGTGGGGCCATCACAAATGGAGTTAGTGCCCTTATAAAGGCGGTCCTAGAACACTTCCTTGCTCCTTCCACCATGTGTGGTTCTGTGTATGAATCAGGAAGTAAGCTCTCACCAGATACCAAATCTGCCAGTGCTTTGATCTTGAGCTTTCCAACCTCCAGAACTGTGAGAAGTAAATTTTCTTTGTTTATAAGCCACCCAGTCCATGGTATTCTATTACAGCAGTCCAAGTGGACCAAGACAGTAAACAAAGCATTTAGAACACCACTCGACCCACGGTAAATACTCAAGAAAGGGCAGTGACTGTTACTGGTGTTGCTATTGCTATTGTCCTCCCCAGTCTGGGGATGGAAGAGAGATTGATTCTTTAGCTGGTAATATAGTCTAGCCACCTGGACTAAGAGATGGAGAGTAGAGATAAGGAAAGAAGTCGTCATAGTCCTCAAAGAACCTTAAAACTCCTAAAAGGAGGGAAATCCAGCTCCATTAAATTCAGGAGAGATTGAAGGGAGAAAGGCGGAGTTCTGAATGAGGCTAGCTAGGGAAGTTTCAAGGCTCCAAACTTGAACATGGGAGTCGTGTTGTGAACCACTCTTTAAATCCAACACAGTGGGATCAACAGTGGTAGAAAACTTCCACACATGGGGGTAAGAAAGGGAGCCCAGATTTGAGGCAAACATTTTTTATTGAAATAAAATCTTCATGCCACAGTAAAATGGAAGGAGCTTGCATGTAAAGTTTGAATTTTGGAAATTCTATAACCCCCGTTCTGATTAGGACATAGAACTTTTCTGTCAACACAGAAAGATCGTTTTTTCTACTTTTCAAGGAACTTCCTCCTCATTTCAGAGACAACCACTTTCTAATTTCTAGTACTGTAGTTTTACCTGATTTGGCATTTTATCCGAGTGGAATCACACTATATGTACTTTTTCCTTTTTGGCTGCACCACACAGCATGTGGAATCTTAGTTCCCCAGATTGAATCTGAGCGCCCAGCTTTAGAAGCCCAGAGTCTTAACTACTGGACCACCAGGGAAGTCCCCCATATGTACTTTTTTTTGTGTAGCACAACCTAATGGTTTTAAGATCTTCCATGACACTGGATATATCAGCAGTTGGTTGTGTTTAATTGACAGTGGTATTCATTTGTATGACTATCTCACAACTTGTTCATTCTCTTCTGATGGATATTTGGGTTTCCGTTTGGGGGCCATCATGAATAAGGCTACGGCAGACTAAATCTTTTGTGAGTATGTTTCATTTCTCACAGGAGAGCCCTTCAAAGTTGTCCCAAATTACAACAAAGGGACAGGTCTGTTTTGTTCCCAGTCATTGGATAAGAGCTGTCTTTGGGGACAGAATCTAACTCTATCGAGGTAGATCCCTTTTGCAGAAGGAGGCATCTGGGAAGAAACTCAGCTGTGAACCACAAAAGCCAAACACTTGCAGCTAGGGGAATGAGGGTTTTGGTCTAAGAGGGGGCGCCTAGGTAGCTCACCACAGCATCCACTACACCGATCTAAGAAATTCTCTCCTACTGCAACGTCATGCTTTCTTTTATGTTTTCCTCTGAAAGTTTCATAGTTCTTTTACATTGTCTATGACTCATCTCAAATTTATTTTTGTGCATGGCGTGAGTTAGGAATTGAAGTTTTTTTTCTTTTCTTTTTTTTTAAATACAGATATCCAGTTGTTCCAGCACCATTTGTTGAAAAGACTTCCCTTTCCCTATTGAATTTCATGACGCCTTTGTTGAAAATCAATTGACCACATATGTGTGGGTCTATTTTTGGACTCTCTATTCTGTTTCATTGATCTATTTATCCTTATATGAGGCAGTGTTTGAAAGAAATCTGGCAGAAACAGCATAACCCTTTTTGATCAGGAAGGTAATTTAGTAGCTTAGGGAAGCAAGGAAAACAGTATGGTTTATGCAGACTTACTAAGGCAGATTATACAATAATGGGCCCCCATAATTAAAACCTGAAGTAAATTGCATGGTATGTGCTCAGAATTGATGAGGCCATGCCATAGTTATAAACCAATCTTGAAATCTTAGTGGCTGGCTCTTACAGAAGTTTCTTTCCTGCTCACATCACACCTGGTGTGAGCTGAGTGACTCTCCTGGGTACCTCTTCTCCAAGCGATGACTGGGGACACTGCAGCTGCCTCCATCTTAGAACTATGCCATTTGAAACTTAAGCTTTCCACAGTGCCATGGGCAGGGACGAGAGAGCTGAAGGTCCACATGGGACATTTTTAATTGTGCGCCCTAGGTGTGCTCACACCACTTCTGTTGGTATTTAACTGCTCCATACCCAGTCACATGACATTTAACTGCTCCGTACCCAGTCACATGACATTTAACTGCTCCGTACCCAGTCACATGACACAAGGAAGACTGGGAAACGTAGTCTTCAGTAAACACAAGAATTGTCTCTGCCACAGCTGCCACGGGCCTTTCCTCGTGGGAAGCTTTTTAGTAGAGCTGTTAAATTCCTGAGATCTACGGCTAGATTTTTCCAGGTTCAATCCTGTTTCTTCCCTCTTACTACATGGGTGACCTTGAGCATGTCACATATATTTTCTGATACCCCAGATTCTTTGTCTGTAGAATGCAATGGATAATAATACTAAAGTAGTTGTGGTGAGAATTTAAAGAATTAGTGTACATATAACCCTTCAGAGAAGGCAATGGCACCCCACTCCAGTACTCTTGCCTGGAAAATCCCATGGACAGAGGAGCCTGGTAGGCTGCGGTCCATGTGGTCACTAAGAGTCGGACACGACTGAGCGTCTTCACTTTCACTTTTCACTTTCATGCATTGGAGAAGGAAATGGCAACCCACTCCAGTGTTCTTGCCTGGAGAATCCCAGGGATGGGGAAGCCTGGTGGGCTGCCGTCTATGGGGTCTCACAGAGTCAGACACGACTGAAGCGACTTAGCCACAGCGGTACATACAACCCTTAGCATAAGCTTGGCATAAAGTATTAATATTTAATAACATTGTGGTTATTATTATGTGCATTCATAGAGACCTGCAGGCATTACTTGAAAGGGTTCAGATCCCTAAGAGCCAGTCAGCCTAGCTTCCACCCGTCTATTCAGTGTTTTGTTCCACAAATCCTAGGAACTCTTGAAGGGACCGCAAGAACTGAAACAGCTCTGTGCTCCACTGCCTGTTTTCTGAGCCTCACGCTGCTTTCTGTTTTCAATTAAAGACATTTTTTTAAAATTAAAGTACAGCTGGCTTACAATATTGTGTTTCAAGTGTATAGCAAAGTGATTCAGATATATGTGTGTATAGTATATATATATATAATTATAATTTTTTTGATTATTTTTCATTACATGTTATTATAAGATATTGAATACAGTTCCCTGTGTTATGCAGTAAATCCTTGTCTTTTATCTGTTTTATGTATATCAAGCTTTACACTGCTTTAAACTTACAGGTGTTGTTTCCTGGGATAATGTTAAGGGCTCAAAGGCCATACGTAGCAGAATTTTAAAAGAATTTTTAGTTCCAAGCATCTTGGATTGTAAGAATTTTGAAGCTTTCTCATCATCTTTGATAGAGGCTAATGTGGTCAGTGATAAGCTGATTTGCGATGACAGCCAGTGAAACCCAAGTTGTTTAAGTGAAAAGCAGATTAGGAGAGAGGACCTAGAGTCTTTTTATGGAGCAAGCTAGAAATGTGTACTCAGTATTTGTTTGGCTTGTCACAAGTTAGTTTTAGGACAGAGGGTAGATTGAAAATATGTTTTATTATTTTGATTAATCAGAGTTAAAGTCTTGTCTGTGTTACTGCACAGGTTCCCTTTTCTTCCTTCTAAATAACAGTGGATAAACTACTTCACCCTTCTGAGTGTCAATCTCTCCACGTCTAAATGGGAAAAAATTGTAGACAGTGTTGATAAAAGACAACAGATTCTGATAATCTTCTGATCAGGAAAAAAAATGATTATCTTCTGATCAGTAGCAGTCTGGCTACTGCTTGATAATCACATACAACTGGAGAAATGTTGGTGACATTGTGAAACACTATGGTTTTCAAGAATTTGAAATGCTGTTGATGTAATATTCTGAAATAAAGATAAAAATGACCCTTGGTTATTGATGACTAGTCATGCAGCTGTTCCTTATTATAGTCTGCTGCTAAGTCACTTCAGTCGTGTCCGACTTTGTGCGACCTCATAGATGGCAGCCCACCACGCTCCCCGGTCCCTGGGATTCTCCAGGCAAGAACACTGGAGTGGGTTGCCATTTCCTTATCCAATGCATGAAAGCGAAAAGTGAAAGTGAAGTTGCTCAGTCGTGTCTGACTCTTAGCGACTCCATGGACTTCAGCCTGCTAGGCTCCTCCATCCATGGGATTTTCCAGGCAAGAGTACTGGAGTGGGGTGCCATTGCCTTCTCCTATTATAGTCTAGAAGGACTAAAATTGAAGTGTCACGCTTCCGGGGGAAGCAGTTGGGGAAGATTGGACACTAAGGTCTGGTTTGACTTTTTTGTTTATTTGCTTTCAAAGAAGTCTTTTGTTATTATTCTGTTAACAAAGTGCACTTGACTTTGACTTGGACTGTCCTGCCACCTAGATTTTATCATTGTTTGCTTATTTGTTTTTCACTTAATTGGAAGCAAACAATGGAATTAAGTCAACAAGAATAGAACTGAGACTGAGCCATCAAGTTCTGCTTCAGTTTCTAAATTGGTGACTTCTCTCTCTGCCGATCTTATCTAAAGAGGCTTCTGGTGCCCCAGCCTCAGCAAAGGGACTGACTGGAGTCTGCTCTTGGAGGCAGGAGATAGAACTCTGTATGGGGGGTTCTTAAGCAAGTGTCTATTGCTTGCTCCAGGGAAATCTTTCCAACATTTTATTTTAAGGTATTTTCTGGCAGGGAACATTTGTCTTTGAGTGACTTCTAAAGTTCCGTTAGCCATGGGAAGGCTGAACTAGAAATGGCTTTGTGATTAACTACCAGGGTGATAAGCACTCTAGTATTCTCTAGCGAAAGGGCTAAAGATAGCAAATTCCACATGCTGTACTTATTATCAGAATGCCAGGAAGACAACTCACATTACTTGGGCTTCATTCATCTTACATGGTGTAGCCAGTTGTGTGTTTACACGTTGTCAAGCCGAACCCCTTGGAGTGTTCTGCATCTGGTACAGGCTGTATGATATTCCTCTGGCATGCAGGACATTCCTTTGTAGCCTGTGAAGCAACACATGTACCCTTAAGCCTAGTCTTATGGAGATCCAAAATTGTTCTTAGCCTGCAGATCTATCTCTAGTTCTGTTGTTCTCAGCTAACATCATGGCAGTGAAGCCTTGATAGCCAGCTATTTAATAGAGATGGTATTTTTAGGAAGCAATGGCTTATTCATGGTTTATCAAATCTATGCTATTCACCCATGAATTTAAATCTTAGGATGTAGGTCTGGGTCTTCATCACCTTATAAAGATCAGTTATCTCTTAAATTGTTTCCAACTTCCTTTTTTTTGTCCTGCCTTCAGTTGATCAGACCAAACTCCTTAAGCCTCTTAAACCTTGAAAGTGTCCCCCATACACAGAAAACACAAAGGCTTTCTGCTGCCCAAATGAAGAAGTCCCACTTCCGTAGCTCTGTCATCTGGCTCCACCAAATTTCTAACCTTTTCCTATTAATCTTAGAATGTTGGAGAGAAAAAAGATTCCAATCTTAGAAATGCCCAGCACCCATACAGTGGGGAAGCTTTGCTCAAGGTTACACTGGGAATTAGCAGCAGAACCCCTGGAATAGATGCTCTGTGAGGTCACAGCAGTATTTTGCTTCTTGCTGACACTGGTGTCCAGAACAGCCAAAGATTCAATAAATGTTTATTGAATTAATTCATGAAGGAGCCAGCCCTACACTGCCAGTCATCAAAATCTGAGCTCAGCTCTCTTCCTGTCTCCCTCTCTTCTCTGCAAACCCTACCCCATTACTCCTCCAGGTGTTTGCTCGGGGCATACTCCCTACTGTGATGGCTCGTAGTCATCACAGAATTAGACTCCCAGTCTAATTCTTCCTTCAAGACTCAGTTCAGTCCTGAAATAAAAGTGAAAGTGAAAGTCGCTCAGTCAAGTCCAACTCCTTGGAACCCCATGGACTGCAACCCAGTAGGCTTCTCTGTCCATGGAATTCTCTAGGCGGAAATACAGGAGTGGATAGCTGTTCCCTTCTCCAGGGGATCTTCCCAACCCAGGGATCAAACTCAGGTCTTCTGCATTGCAGGCAGATTCTTTACTCTCTGAGCCACCAGGGCAATTCAGTCCTACCACCCCTCAAAATCATTCTTGATGGCTCCAGATCTCGCCTTCTCTCACTCAGTTGGCCTCCTATGGTATAATGCATGGAGCAGAGTATAGCACAGGAATCCATGGAGTTCAGATAAAGAAGGAAGGACACCAAAATTAAAATTTGAGTACTTTTAGAAGAGGAGTGAAAGTTGGCTAGGCAGAGAAGGGCAGAGAGGACATTACAGGCAGATGTAACCCAGAAGCACAGAGTCTGGGGAACTGCACGTAGTGTGGTGTGGCCAGGGAAAGACTGTGCATGGGGAAGTGGGGGAGATGAAACAAAGGTGTCGGCAGCAGCCAGATGCCAAAGAACTTGTCCACAGAGGAGTTTCAACTTGACTCCGCACACGTTGTCATTTTGTTTCTGAGAGTACAAGACTGGAAAAATGACATAAATCCTCACAGAGAGGTGCTAATTAAATATGATGGTTTATACTTGGAAATGAATACCATTCAGGAGAATAAAGTACATCTGTATGTGTTCATATGAGAGAATCTACAACTTAAAATGGGTAAAAAACATTTATGTAAAATTACAAATATCCATGCATATATCACAGAAAAAATTGTGATACCTGAGAAACTACTAATAGTAGACTTTCTCAGGGTCTGAGATGAGTGAAACATTGACATTTCATTGTCTATCCTTTAGTAATATCCAATACTTTGTCCACCTGATGCAAAGAGCCAACTCATTGGAAAAGACTCTAATGCTGGGAAAGATTGAGGGCAGGAGGAGAAGGGCATGACAGAGGATGAGATGGTTGGATGGCAACTCTGACTCAATGGACACGAGTTTGGGCAGACTCTGGGAGATAGTGGAGGCTAGGGAAGCCTGGTGTGCTGCAGTCCATGGGGATTGCAAAGAGTCAGATATGTCTGAGTGGCTGAACAACATTAAAAAACTCAAAACTGTATCTGTATCACTTTGACTAAAAGAAAATCCTTACTTAAAACATGAGCAGTTACCTAGGGTCACTTGGCATCCTGAGAGATTTTAAATAAGGAAGTGATGTGATAAGACTTCCGAAAGATGGTAGGCCAGCACTGGAGAAGGCAATGGAGAATGCTGCTGAAGGCTGGAGACCAAGTGGTGGGCTGAGACTCCTGCAGGAATCCCAAGCAGTGATGAGAGGCAGCAGCGGAAGTCAAGATCAAGTGTGATGGAAGAGCAAAAGATGAGCATGTGAGAGCTCCAGGACAGGCATATGAGGAGCAGGGAGGAAGGTGGCGTGACTACCAGGTTTGTATTGTTGAGCAACTGGCTACCTAGTGTTGCTGCCACTGGAGAGGGAACATGGGAAAAAGATTTTTTATTTTAATGCATACAGTTTTTAGATATGTCACATTTGAGGTGCTTCTGTTAGGCAGTTAGTATTCTTTAACTAAGAGGACTGGTTGTCATTGTTGGTGTCTTCCAAGAATTGCCTTATAGATTTCACACTCAACATGAATAGACACCCACCATTTTCATGGCATCCACAGCACCTGAGTCTTGCCTTTCAAACCACAAGGGTCCAATTAGTCTTTAGTTAGTAGGACCAAGAAAGCAGAAAATCCAAAGCAGCTTCGGCCCTGTGTCCTGTGCCCCTGTTTGATAGGAAGGGAAGTTCTGTCTCCTTGATCTTGAATATAAGACCCATCCTCCCCACCTCCCAAGAATCTTGCTATTTGTGATACAGTGTGATACCAGTGTTTGAACCCAGACTAAAGAAAGATGGTTTGACTGCTTACGCTCTTTTTTAAATTTTCAGAGCCCAGCAGTCTAGTTTGTCTGCTTCTCTAGGTACTTGAAAAGGTAAAATGAAGGAACGCAAGTTTAGTTTACCAACCTATTTATTAAGTTAATTTCATTTACTAAATAATACATCCCAAGGGCAGCAGGGTGGGGGCGTGTTTCTCCAGAATTATCTGGATACTTCCTTTGAGCCTCTGATTGTAATTCAGTTTCCTGGACATAAATTGAGTACTTTGCACTTGTTGTTTTGACTAATGATTTTCCAAAGGTTGATTGGGGTGGTATGGGATTTCTAGGGCTATCTCATAAGCATTTAAAGCTAAAGGGTAACTATGGAAGGAAAAGGAAAATCAGACTGTAATACAGTAGCCTTGATATTTTCCCCTCCAAACCTAGGTGGTCATCAGAATAGAAAGAAGGCTAAACCCTAGGAAATTTGACATTCCTCAGCTTTTTCTTTATTCTCCTACTTTTTTTGTCTATATTAAGGATTGTTTAATTTCAGCATGTGTACAGCACTTGCCATTTCACTCATGGAAGCGAGATGCTGTGTGATTAGTTAATAAGTGTTTATTGATTACTTCTGGGCCTCTTGGCAGAATTGAATTACAGCCAGGTGCTACCTCTTTGTACTCATTGGTAATTTTTTTTTTTTTAAGTTTCCTTGTAGAAGATGAAGAAATATATTCTCTTTGCTAACAACAGTGACAATGGAAATTTTCTTTCTTACCTCTGTAAATGCCAAGATACTTAAGTGTGGCTTCCTATTTTTAGCTGCATGATGAGCAGTATGATTCAAGTCATTTTTTTCTGTAGCTACCTCCAGTACAGTTTTTATATATAAAGGGAGGAGACCTGAAGTTAAAAAGTGGCTGCTTCTTCCTACAATAAAAAAACAAAAGCAAAACCTGAGAGTTTAAAATCTGAATGACAAAGCCAAATATTTATCCTCTGTCACTGATTTAGGGCAGGAATGCCTTGTCTCGTTAAAAATTTTCATGAAATGTATTGATGGCACTACCCTCCTTTCTTTTCTCCAAAAGTGCCTACTTTTGTAAAACAGAAACAACACTTTTTCAAGAAGAATGTATGGATTTAAAAGTCTGAAATATGTATAATTTTTTAAAATTTCTAGCCGATTTATACAAGTTGGTGGCAATTCATTTTATTCATAGGCCCTGAAATTCTTTCCCTTCCAGCATCACTCCCTTGTTTGCTTTATATATTCTTAGAAGAAGGTATAATTAAGGATAGAATGCCTAAGTTCTTCTACTCACTGGCCTTTCATTCCTTGATACCTTCATCTTAGTATAGCCATGACTTATTTCCAAATAATGCAACAACTTTTAAGGTATCAGAGAGTCCATTCTCTTGGAGAAAAAAATGTTTATATGAATGTGTAATATTAATATTGATCATTGTTGTTCAGTCACTAAGTTGTGTCTGACTCTTTGCAACGCCATGGACTGCAGCACACCAGGCTTATCTGTCCTCCACTATCTCCCAGAGTTTGCTCAAGTTCATGTCTATTGAGTTGGTGATGCTAGCTAACCATCTCATCCTTTACCACCCTCTTCTCCCCACCCTCTTCTCCTTTTGCCTTCAGTCTTTCCCAGCATCAGGGTCAGAGTCTTTTCTAAAAAGCAGGGTCTTTGCATCAGATGGCCAAAGTATTGGAGCTTCAGCATCAGTTCTTCCAATGAATATTCAAGGTTGATTTCCTTTAGGATTGACTGGTTGGTGATCATTGCCATATCCAAAATTCATAAAATTGACATGAACTGGTACACTCAAATCTATTTGAAACCATGCCAGCATGGGCTGAAATGATAATTACCGAGAAATAATGGGCAGGATCACAGTGCTTCTGCTATAGCTTCCTGTAAGTGGTTGCTTTTAACCATCTTAACCACTTTAAATGCACGGAACAGTATTAAGTATATTCACACATTCACATGATTGTGCAACCGTGTCCATAACTTTTTCATCTAGCAGAACTGAAATTCTATACCTTTTAAACAACAATTTCCATTTCCCCCTCCCGTAGCCTCTAGTAACCATGATTCTTTATAATTTGGTTGCTCTAGAAACCTTACATAAGTGGAATCATACAGTATTTGTGTTTTTGTGACTGGCTTATTTCACTCAAGATTCATGCATGTTGTAGTGTGTGTCAGGCCTTCTTTCCTATTTTAAGGTTGAATAATAGTCCATTTTATGTATATACCACATTTTGTTTATCCACTGATGAACAACAGTGTTGCTTTTACTTTCTGGCTATTGTGAATAATGGAACTGTGAACATGAGTGTCAGACAGTTGTTCTAGACTCTGCTCTTGATTCTTTTGCATGTAATCACAGGAGTGGGATTGCTGGATCATATGGCAGTACTGTGTAAAATTTTTTTTGAGGAACCAAATACTATTTTCCATTGCAGATGTATCATTATATAGTCCCACTAACAGTGCACAAGGGTTCCAATTTCTCTACCTCTTCACCCACACTTGTTTTCTGTTTTGTTAGTAGTCATTCTGATGGGTATGAAGTACCTGTTTGCTTTTTGTTACTTGATTCTTAATTATGAATAATTAAGGACCACCAGATAGTTGAAGAGAGTTTGATAAATGAAAAAGAAAGAAAAATGAATAGAAAAAAATGACCTCACAGAAAATAGAAATTAGTCAAATGGTAAGAGAGCTTTTTTAATGATTTTTCAAGAAATTGTAAGTAGATATTGTACCCATAAAACAAGATGCTCTAAAATGAACAAATGCTCAGTTAAAATGTGACTTGATAAATAACAAGGTTCTACTGTATAGCACAAGGGACTATATTCAATATCTTATAATAATGTATAATGGAAAAGAATATATATATGAATCTATTTGCTATATACCAGAAACTGACAAGTTACAGACCAACTATACTTGAAATTTTTATTTTATTTTTTTATAAATCCATAAAATGTTGAGTTTTATTTTTTTTTATTTTTTTTTAAAATTTTATTTTATTTTTAAACTTTACATAATTACATAATTGTATTAGTTTTGCCAAATATCAAAATGAATCCGCCACAGGTATACATGTGTTCCCCAGTGTGACTTTTGAAATTTTAAAAATACTGAAAGCATAAAAGGTAACTTTGATACAGTCTCTTACAAAATAAAATAAAGAGATAGAGTAATGGAAAAAAGTAAGTCATGGAGAATAAATATGGAAGGATGAGACAGAGAGAACAAACAAAAGAGAAAGAAGAAACTTACCAAGCATATGTTTAAGATAATTTCTTTAAACTGAAAGATGAGAATGAAAAATTTGCTCAATGTCCAAAACAAATGAATAAAGCATGGTCTACAGAGAAAACACACAGTTTCAGAAAGTTCTGAATGCTTGGAATAAATGGAAGGTTTTATGAACTTCTTGAGAAAGAAAATAACAAAATAAACATAAAAACAGGCAAACCACAAGGGAACAAGAATCACAGCAAAAAGGGATATAATTTGTTCATGAGGTAAAACTTCAGGTTTTTGAGTGAAAATTTTCAATTTAGACTTGCCTATCCAGCAAAATTATCAGGCAAATGTGAGAGTAGAGTACAGATATTTTCAGACACTCCTTGAGAGGGAGAAAGAACAAAAGAGGAAGGTGAAGTTCTGAAAATAATTTCAGCCCAGGAGTATGAAGAAGGAGAGTACCAGGATAACAGCTAGGTTGTACTGACTGGTAGCAATTAGTCTTGATTAGAACAGGAGAAAAGATTGATTTAGGAAGAAGTTATCAGAGTAGGTGTAGGTGACAGAAAGATATTCCCATATAATATATCACTCCCTTTAATTCTCTAGATAATATAAGAAGGTGATACAGATAAACATTATAAGAAGGAAAACAAAAGCAACTAGAAACTCAAGGAAAAGTAAAGAACCATCAGTTCAGTTCAGTTGCTCAGTAGTATCCAACTCTTTGTGACCCCACGGACTGCAGCATGCCAGGTTTCCCTGTCCATCACCAACTCCTGGAGCTTGCTTAAACTCATGTCCATCGAGTCAGTGATGCCATCCAAACATCTCATCCTCTGTTGTTCCCTTCTCCTCCTGCCTTCATTCTTGCCCAGCATTAGAGTCTTTTCCAGTGAGTCAGTTCTTTGCATCAGGTAGCCAAAGTATTGGAGCTTCAGCTTCAGCATCAGTCCTCCCAATGAATATTCAGGACTGATTTCCTTTAGGATTGACTGGTTTGATCTCCTGTCCAAGGGACTTTCAAGAGTCTTCTCTAACACCACAGTTCAAAAGCATCAATTCTTTGACACTCAGCTTTCTTTATGGTCCAACTCTCACAGCCATACATGACTACTGGAAAAACCATAGCTTTGACTAGACAGACCTTTGTCTGTAAATGTCTCTGCAAAGTAATGTCTCTGCTTTTTAATATGCTGTCTAGGTTGGTCATAGCTTTTCTTCCAAGGAGCAAGCATCTTTTAATTTCATGGCTGCAGTCACCATCTGCAGTGATTTTGGAACCCAAGAAAGTAAAGTCTCTCACTGTTTCCATTGTTTCCCCATCTATTTGCCATTAAGTAATGGGACTGGATGCCATGATCTTCATTTTTTGAATGCTGAGTTTACACCAGCTTAATATAACCATACTGTACCATTTAGCTGTCAGAGTGAACAATATTTATGGAGTCATCATCATATAGATACTGTTTAGCCTAATTCTAAAAGTTGAAATCAATATGGACGAAGTGTGGAAGTGACTACAAAACAGCATGTAAACGATATCAATCTTACACTGTAAAAATGTAAATATGAGGAACAGAAGTTCAAAATTGGAAATTGGATGGAGAAATGAAGGGTATTCATAACCCTTCATTCCCAGAGTGGGAAATCAAGAAAATCATTACTTATAGCAGATGGAAGAAGAAATGAAGAGATAATTTGTTGTTGCTTATTCACTAAGTTGTATCCGACTCTTTCATGACCTCATGGACTGTAGCCCATCAGGCAAGAATACTGGAGTGGGTTACCATTTTCTTTTCTAGGGGACCTTCCCAATCCAGGGGTCAAACCTGCATCTGCTGCATTGCAGGCGGATTCTTTACCACTGAGCCATGAGGGAAGCCAAAGAGATAAGTATAGTATCTGGGTTTCCCAGGTGGTGCTGGTGGTAAAGAATTCGCCTGCCAATGCAGGAGACACAAGTGATGTGGGTTTGATCCCTGGGTTAGGAATATCCCCTGGAGGAGGAAATGGCAATGCACACCAAGAGAATCTCAAGGACAGAGGGGAATGACAGCAGATGAGATGTAGTAAGGCTGTTGTGATATTTTATTTTAACTCATTTTTTGACCACTTGATTTTAAACAATATGTATAGGTTACATTGATTAAATGAGAATTTTTAATAACATATTAAAAGTAAACCTATAGCAAATAATGGAATGTAATAATAGCACATGACATTTATAGAGAAACACAGAAAATATTTGTTGTACCTTGAACAATCTGAAAGTAGAAATACAATGTGATCATAACTTCATCAAATATATATGCATGTGAGCAGAAATTAAAATGTAATATTCTGATAAAATAGGTATTTATGAAATTGTGAATGATTCTTTCTTTGCAAAATTTAATGTTTTTATATTACTTTTTCAAGGATGCAGTTTAGTATTTATTATTATTATTATATGCAGCTGTTTTACCTTTCAGAAATATTTACGAAAATGTAATGTAACAGTGAATTACATGAGAAAATAGCATCCTATAAATATGCTGCTTTGGCACTAAGAAAGGTCACTTTGGCTATAAAAGAGTTACAATGAAGAGGACCATTTATAAGGCTATGCTGATCAGTTTCCAATTTCTCTCATTTCAAACATAAATTATTGCTGAAAACATGGTTTATGTTTGTCATAAATGGATTTTATGTCACTAGATGAGTTGGCTTCATTGCTGGAAATCTATGCTTTTATTCCAAGCAGTGTCTTATGGTTGGGAGACAGGAGAAGAGATGGGCTTAGTTTCTAATGTGCTTTGCAAATGAAAGCAATCATCAAGCATAGCCCATTTGTGTTGTCAATTGGAGATTTACAAAATCTGGGGTTGGTATATTCTTTGGGCTGGGCCAAGACTGGCTTCAATACCTGTATACTTGGAGGCATCAGGCACTATGCCTGAGCCACTTAATACTGATGTTTTCCAAACTACTCAGGACTATAGAACTTCCTACTAATTTACTTTTCTTTCTCTATTGATCTTAGGATGTTGAAAATAGGGGGAAATGTGTTCTATTGGTTTTCACAAATTCTCATTTACAGGAATGGTAGATGTGCAGAAAAGAGTTAATATAACAGGCCTGAGGCCTTTTTTTTAAGGCTCTGCTTACAAGGCTGGCCCTTGGCTAGCATTTGGGAAAATTTGGCACTTGACTCCTTCCCTTCAGAGATAAGGGCAGTCCACTGTGCCTAGACTGTTCACACAATGTGATCATGCCAAACACCTGTTCACTTCTGGGAAGCTAGCGTGGTGGTATGCGGTAGGCAGAGGGTGCCTGTGTGACCATACCCCAGTACCAACCTTGCATGCCGACCCTCTGATGGGATCCCTAGACATAAACATTGCACATCATTGCATTTTTAGTTGTTAGAGAAAGGAGAATACACAAATGTACGCTTCCACGGAAGGAGAGGGCAGAAGGAAGCCTGACGTTGATTTTTCTGCCTGTCTTTTTCTATTATGATCCAGTTGTGTATTTTTACCATGTGGCTGTGACATATCCTAGCTAAGAATACAGTTATATGCTGAGTTCCATGAAACCTAGTAAATTTCTGAATAAGGAGGTGACTTTTTTGGGACCCATAAAATAGTAAGAAATAGATTAATCATGACCCCTTTCTCTCATTTCTCCAAACCACCCCTTATCACCACCAAGTCAAAGATTTAAGAGTAATTTTCAAACACTTTTTCTAACAAAGGACTTGAAGTCCAACCAGTCTGAACCAGTATGTCTCCACTGGGGTTATGCTTTCCAGTTTACTTTTGAATAACTTCAAGATTTCATGTTTTTACATGGAGTTATTGTTGAGCTGCTAAGTGGTATTTGACTCTGACTCTGCGATTCCATGGACTGTAGCCTGCCAGGCTCCTCTGTCCATGGAAATTCAAACAATTGACTGGTTTGATCTCCTTGCAGTCCAAGGGATTCTCAAGAGTCTTTTGCAACTCCATAGTTCAAAAGTATCAAGTCTTCGGCGCTCAGCTTTCTTTATGGTCCAACTCTCATATCCATACATGACTACTGGAAAAATCATAGCTTTGACTAGACAGACCTTTCTCAGCAAAGTAATGTCTCTGCTTTTTAATATCCTGTCTAGGTTGGTCATAACTTTTCTTCCAAGGAGTAAGCGTCTTTGAATTTCATGGCTGCAGTCACCATCTGCTGTGATTTTGGAGCCCAAGAAAGTAAAGTCTGTTACTGTTTCCATTGTTTCCCCATCTATTGTGCCATGAAGTGATGGGACCAGAAGCCATGATCTTTGTATTTTGAATGTTGAGTTTTAAGCCAGCTTTTTCACTCTCCTCTTTCACTTTCATTAAGAGGCTCTTTTGTTCCTCTTCACTTTCTGCCATAAGGGTGGTGTCATCTGCATATCTGAGGTTGTTGATATTTCTCCCCGTATTCTTGATTCCAGCTTGTGCTTCATCCGGCCAGACATTTCACATGATGTACTCTGCACATAAGTTAAATAAGCAGGGTGACAATATATAGCCTTGACATACTCCTTTCACAATTTGGAGCCAATCCATTGTTCCATGTCTGGTTCTAACTGCATACAGATTTCTCAGGAGGCAGGTCAGGTGGTCTGCTATTTGATCTCTTTAAGAATTTTAAGGGATTAAAAGAGGGTATAGGTTTTTCTAGGTGCTCCAGCCACATTTGCCTTCACTCTGAAACACTGTCTCCTTAAGCCTCAAGGCTTTTATAAGCATTGTTTCTCTGCCTGGGGCACTATTCCACCTACTGTTTACAATGCTCACTCCATACCCTTAGATTAGTCTTTGGCTAAAAGCTGCTTCTTAAGGGAACTCTTATCCCCACATGTAGATAGGTGTTTTTTGTTTTTTAATACTCTGGTTGTGTTCTGTACTTTGTCTTCATAGCATCCATCAATTAAACCTTTTTTTAATGTCTTTCTCTTCTGCTAGGGGCTGCCTTGGTGGCTCAGATGGTAAAGAATCTGCCTGCAATGTGGGAGACCTGGGTTTGATCCCTGGGTTGGGAAGATCCCCTTGAGAAGGGAATGGCTACCTGCTCCAGTGTTCTTGCCTGCAGAATTCCATGGACAGATGAGCCTGGTAGGCTACAGTCCTATAAATTTAATAAGAAAAAGATGGTGTCTGTCTTGATAACTGCTGCAGCCCTAAAACCCAGGACAGTGCCTAGCAAACCCTCAAAAAAATTTATGTTGAATAAAGGCATGAAGAAACTCTGTTTGGTTGCAGTACTAAAGGTTTTGGTCTCATTGCACGTGTCTGTTTCTTAGGTTGGACTGAGCCACAAGCATATCTTAAGATAAGGTTGGAGTACCAGTAGTTTATTTAGAAAGTGATTTCAAGAAGCATTGTTAGGGGAGCTGGGAAGCAAGGCAGGGAAGGAAAGCCAACCCAGGGTGAGTAGCAGGTTATCTCTGTGGGCGCAGTGACTCAGTCCTGCTCAGAGCCTCCAAGACTGTGCGGAACATGCCTCAGAGTTATTCTGAGGGGTGAGAAATTGGGTATCTAGTCACTAATTCCCTTTTCTATCTTGTCTGAAGGCTGCTTCCAGCCTATTCCATTTGAGGGCCTAGCAGGCTCCTGCAGTGAGGGATGCCTCCTAGGCAAAGAGGAGAAAATGCTTATAATAGCAGGACCTCAGCCTTTAGTGGAATGCTGTTGGGGGGATACCATGGTGGGTCACCAACAGCTTCTGGGACAGGTAGAAATGCAACTGGATGAAACTGAAGCAAAGAGTATCTATAATTGTGTCCCGTGGCAAAAATTAAAGGAAAAATAAAAACTTTGCATGTGCTCAGTTACTCAGTTGTGTCTGATTCTTTGTGACCCTTTGGACTATAGCCCACCAGGCTCTTCTGTCCATGGAATTCCCCAGGTGGGAATACTGGAATGGGTTGCCATTTCCTTCTCCAAGGGATCTTCCCAACCCAGGGATCAGACCAACGTCTTCTGCACTGGGAGTTGGATTCTTTACCGCTAGTGCCATCTGCAAAGTCCCCAAACTTTGTATATGCAGTTGTTATTGTTGCTCAAGTATATTTGGGAAGTGTGTGGGCCAATGAATTTGCACAAGAAGCTGCACATGATGTATGTATAGCTGTAATCACAGGAAAGCTCATATTGGCTTAAAGTTGGAGATGTTGAAAAAGGTTCTTTCAAAGTCCCTGAATGAGGGGCTGAGACCGTCTCATCTCTGTCCCATGGAGTCATCTCTGCCAAGAGGGATGTGGTCAACACTGTTTAAGTGTGTTTTGCAATTGCTCAAACATTTTTAGGAAACAGTCCTCCTAGCTAGAATCTAATAACTGACCTGACTTTAACAAGGAACTGAAAGATCCCAGGACTGAGTATTGGACCATAATCATTGCTTGCTTTCAAAACATCAGCAAAAATGTCAACTTTCTATGTACCTACTGACTTTCCTCTCTGTGGAGTGGTTTTGTTGCTAGAGCACGGCTATTGTAAAGACCACAAGAATCATGCTGAGAACCTATGTAGCATGTGTGAAAATGCAACATTTTCTATGTCATTTCTGGGACTCAGGGGAGAAAGAACCACATATTACAAAATAAGGGGTGGAAAAGGAATCAAAATAGTAAAAGTTGATTATTTGTTGGGAAGGAAGCAATTACTTGTTTTAGATTGAAATTGATCATGAGCCCACTCTAACCCATTATACTTGAGAAGCAAGATGGGAAAAATTCAACAACATGAGGTGATTATTGGGTTGGACTGCAAATTAGGAACTCTCTGTTCTGTTTTAGGCCTGGCATATTGCCAGTTTGGTGGCTCTCGGAACCTCTGATGGATGCTGATGCCTAATGATAAACTTGAATTCCAATCTTGAATCCTTGCATCACCACATGGCATCTTCTGTTGGCTTTCCTGATTGATCCCAGGGAAAGAGAACAAGCACCACTGAGCAAAGAACATGTGCCTGACCCAGCAGTAGGTGTTCTATCGTATAGTACCTCATTTAACGCTTCTAGCAGCCACATAAGCTAGATGTTGCAATCTCCTTTTCAGATGAGGAACCTGAAACACAAAGAAATTAAGCATTTTTTTCCCAAGGCCAGACATCTAGTAAGTGGCAGGGCCAGACTCACATGTGTCTGGCTCCAAAGTTTGTGCCACCTGTGTGGCACAGGTGACCTCTCCATTTTCCCATGACCTTGGGAAATCAGGTGAAGTGTTATCACCCTTGTTTCCCCATGTTGGGGAATGTAAGGCCATACATTTAACACTGCTCAGCAGTGTCTCCTTCCCAGAGCAAAATAGCCCTTTATATTAGAGTGGTGGCCACCCTATAATGGGCTGAGATGGTGGGCAAGGAAGCAAGGCATTACAGGATAACAAAGCTCTCACTAGGGTTCAACAGTGTTTCAAATATTTTCTGCAGAACCAAAAAGTGAGTTGGGAGAATCAGAATATCAGACCATGTGGTAATCTGAATCCGGTGGTCAGAAAGAAAGAATTTATGTTTCATGATCTAACTTTCCGTGTGGTTTTAATTGGCCCAGATTTCAGATCTTTTGTTTTTTAGACCTCAGGGCACAAAGGTGGGTGGGTGTGAGACACCTTAGTTTTTTTCCATCACTTTGAGTCACAAGTTGTCACTTTGTCTGCTGAACTGATTTTATCTCTTTGGGGTGTTATCCTGTGAAGAGAACTGTAATATCAGTGGAAGAATTCTTTCCTTCATTGCATAAGATTCTTGGCTGAGGCCACAAACTAATTTGATTCTGAAATGATGCTATATAGAAAACCTCATCTTTGAATCTCTGGGGCTTCCTCCAACTGAAATGTGCCGACTCTGTTTTTCACAAGTCATGCTAATTTCCACATAATGTAGCGATGGCTCAGGCAATAACAAGGGGGAGGGAAATTGACTTTGAAAGCCAATTCTGAGAAATGAATGGAGAAAAAATTGGAATTTGAAAGGTAGGGAGAACTGGTATATGGTACACCATGAGTCATGACGAGTTTTAAAAATGCTGATGCCTGGTGCCAGAGGTTCCGGTTTCATTTGAATGATATGGAGTGAAGCTTTGGCACTGGGATTTTACAAAGCCAAAATTTGAGAACCACCAGGTTAGAAAGTAATGTGTGTTCTTCCCCGAGTTGTGATGTCAAGGTAAGTTTTAGAGAAAAAACAAAATTTACTGAGATGAACCAGAAGGCTTCCCTGGTGGCTTAGTCGGTAAAGAATCTGCCTGCCATGCAGGAGACCTGGGTCAGGAAGATCCCCTGGAGAAGCGAAGGGCTACCCACTCCAGTATTCTTGCCTGGAGAATTCCATGGACAGAGGAGCCTGGCAGCCTACAGTCTACAGGGTCACAAAGAGTCAGACACAACTGAGCAGCTGACACTAGACGAAGAAGGTGGTTGTAAGGTCTGATTGAGAGAAACTAGTCCCTGCCCTCTTAGTGTGCACACATCGAAGTGTCACTTTCCATATTAGTCACAAACCCAGGGGGCTAGCTGGAGCTGGTACCTCAAGCAATGGACTAATGGGAAAGCATTTCTTTGGAGATGATGTTTTTAGGTTTCATATTTCTTTACCCAGAGCTCCGGGAGCACTGTTGTGCTTGTAATAGTTTGAAATTTAAAAGTGGAAGCCATCCAGGGCCCTTTTATCTCTACCATGGGCTACATAATGCACTGCGCAGAAGTAGTTTGGCACCAGGCATTTCTAAATGTCAGACTAGGCTCTCGGATGACTGACAGGCAAACCAGAGAGACAGGCAGAACATAAAATTTGAGCTGGTGATAGAATCTGTGCCGGACCCACTGACTGACAGGCTGCCAGGGAACCAGGCAGGAGCTCTACTGAGTCTTTCCTTTGGAGCTGGAGCCCCACATTTGTCAGACATCCTAGAAATCATATCTGGCTGCTCTCTGCAGTGACGAACGTGGACTTGCTTCAGTCTGGGGCTCCTGTCTGTTAAGTCTTCTCTGGTTAGCGGAGTGATTTATTTTGGGGACCGCTGGCCTCAGAATTGAGTGTTTTGGTCTGCTCTGCCTGTCCCTGGGGACATCTGGCTCACGTGAGTGGGTGTCAGACTCCATCCACCTGTGTTGTCATTCAGGGATACAGACGTTTTGAAGTCATGACTTTTCCTTGGATTCTGAAGAAATGTGGGTGTTTTCTGAAGTGATCTTGTATTCAGTTGTTGGCCCACTTGGGTAATTCTGAAAAGTTGGGTGTATTCTAACCCAAAGTGGCTCACTGAAAGAGCCCAGCACAGGCTTTGTTGGGACTGCCCTCATTTAGATTAGAAATTGGAAAATATACTCAGCCTGTGTGGATGGGAGTGGAGCGCCCCCCATCATACCCTTGTGGTTAATGCCGTGGGTGGCTGACCCACGGGGTGGCTGACCCCTGCCCCATGGGGACAGTCATGGCTTCCCTCAGTGGTCTTCTCCTGGCCTCTGCCCACTGAGAGCTGTATCGCCTGCTCTTTGAAATAATGGGACTTTATCACAAGCTCTCCAACTCCTGTCTCCTCGACTCCACTCTCTAGATCAGAGATCTCATGCCCTTATGAGCACATGGCCAGACAAATGACGCAGGGGTGTGGCAGGTCAGGGTAAAGGACACTGGGGGTTCTAGGGACTGTGGCAAACTGGAGAACAGGGGACCCATCTGCTGAGAACACCTGCTACTGAACTTCAGCCAGTTGTTGCCGAGAAGGGACTCGAGCCCCCAGACTATCAAGACAAATGGTAAATACAGAATAATGTGAAATCTCTTGATTGTATATGTTGACAGCAAGTTAATATTTTAAAGAGAACGAGACAGACAAAAACTTCTATGTGTCAGATACGGTCTGTGGCTGCCACTTTGGTCACTCTCAGAAGCAACCTCTTTCAGCAGTAAAAAGAATGAATTGTTCTGTGGTATGATTTACAAACAGTTCATCTGTTCCCTTGTTGATGAAAATTTGGATTGTTCTAAGCTTGGAGCTATTATGAATAAAGATGTTATAAAGACTCTTGGTTAAAAAAAAAAAAAGGAAAAGAAGCAAGCTCTTTCTACGCCTCTGGATCTCTCTATCCCTCTACTGCCGCCCCTGCCTCTTGCTGCCTCTCAAAACTATACATGAGCGTGTAGGAGGGGCCAGTCCAATATCAGGGCTCACTGTTACCAGTGAGAGAACAGATGACGTGGTTGTGGAGCCCTTTCACCCACAGAAACCTCATCCCACAGGACGGAAGACTTGGGCACCTTCCTCCTTCAACACCCTTTATAATCTTTGAAACCCAACCAACTTCTTTATTTCCTTGGTCAAGAAACTAAGCCAGATGTATTTTGTTAATACTGCTAACATAAAGCAAAGAATAATGTTTGCAGAAGAATTGGAGCTTGTATATTCCCTGAGAAGGAAACAATACATTTGATTTTTGTGATCTGTCAAAAACCTAGTATTGCCATGCCCTTCTCCAGGGATCTTCCCAATACAGGGATCAAACCCAGATCTCCTGCATTGCAGGTGGATTCTTTACTGTCTGAGCCACCAGAGAAGCTATCTGATTTAATATTGATAATAATAATATAATTTATTTAAACTCTTTCTCTAGTGTCCCATTCAACTCAGGATTCCTTAAAGAATGATCCTTTATAAATTTAAGGTACCCTTAAATAAAATGTGTGACAAACACACAATGCTTCCAGAAACTATTCAGGGGCTTTCTTTGTTTCTAAGTTTTGTTTTATTTTTTCAGAGTGTATAGATCATGAAATGTCAGTGGTCAAAGCAAAGCTGATAGGTTTTGTTATTAGAAACTGTCAAGGTGGCTGTTCATCCATAGCCTTTGTGGATATCAGTTGTGCTAGACTTTGGTGTAGCAGCAGTAAGAGGAATTTGTGGCTTTGTAATATCTTTACTGTCAAGAACATAAGTAGCAGACTCAGGGAATAGAGTCTGGCAACCTCAAAGTCAGAAAACTGGGGATCTGAGTCAAAATTAGGTCACTGAAGAATTGCGTTGTACTGAAATGTACTGTGTGGTCTTCCCTGGTGGCTCAGATGGTAAAGAATCTGCCTGCAGTGTGGGAGATCCAGGTTCAATTCCTGGGTCAGAAAGATCCCCTGGAGGAGGGCATGGCAGTCTACTCCAGTATTCTTGCCTGGAGTATTCTGTGGACAGAGGAGCCTGGCAGGCTACATACAGTCCACAGGGTCACAAAGAGTTGGACACGACTGAGCAACTTTCACTCACTCAAAATGTACTATGCTTGATAAAATGCTGTCCAATGGCAAACGAATCTGTACTGGTTTCACTATGTGTAAACCAAGTGTATGGGGTTTCAGGGGGAGACACTGTCCCATGCTTTCCTTGCCCAGGCAGGGCAGGCTTTGGTTTCCTCCTGAGGGAATGAGGTTGCGTGGGGGGCACCGTGAAGTGCAAAGGTGGGCAGGGACCTTATGTGAGGGGTGATATGTGGTGCAGGCCCCCGGGGTAGAGCTGAGCCATGCATCTGGCTCAGAGGATAGTGAGGCCCCAACCTGGAGGGGTTCCCTCACCCTGGAGGATGTGGGCATCTCCAATGGTCAAGGTACCTGGGTGCCAATGGGCACTATAAGCTGTTACCTGCCCACAGCATGCTAAGAATGGACCTTTAAGATTGTGCTGATATTTCTTGATTTTCTGCCTTGACTGTTAGGTTTCTCTGAATTGTAGCATTAGACATAAATCCAGAATCCTGCACTGGGGTTGGGATTTAGTTGAGTAGTAACTGAGTCCTGAAATCACAGAGACCTCATGGTAAAGAACGCAGGCTTAGCATCTATGACACCTGGAGCCAGATCCTGGTATCACGTTTGACAGGGACCTCCTCTAAGTCTCTATTTCTTTACCTGTGAAATAGAGTTGTATTGTGGCGAGACTTTGATGACATAATTTGTATTTGCCTGTTACCAGTTTAAGGACAACATTTATAGTACTTGTTAAGGTCTGCATTGTTACAATATAATAAATCAATTGACCCAGAACTGAGCTCTCTTTCCCTATATTTAAAAAATATAACCTTGAATTGTTCATGGGTCACAGCTCTTTCAGAGAAGGCAATGGCACCCCACTCCAGTACTCTTGCCTGGAAAATCCCGTGGACAGAGGAGCCTGGTGGGCTGCAGTCCATGGGGTCACGAAGAGTCAGACACGACTGAGCGACTTCACTTTCACTTTTCACTTTCTTTCCTGCATTGGAGAAGGAACTGTCAACCCACTCCAGTGTTCTTGCCTGGAGAATCCCAGGGACGGGGGAGCCTGGTGGGCTGCCGTCTATGGGGTCGCACAGACACGACTGAAGCAACTTAGCAGCAGAAGCAGCAGCAGCACAGCTCTTTACCTGTACCCTCCCACCCACAGGCAGACAAAAAGTGATATGGCAGCTGATACTAACGTAAACCCAAAAGAAAGGTACATTTTTAGTTACAGCTGTAGCTATAAAGATATCCATATAAATATATATGCATACATATAAAGATATATGTGTATACATATGTGCAAACAATCAAATCCTAAAGCTATATTTTTAATAAACTTCTAAAATTGAAGTATTTTTACCTGGGAAATTCTATGGGGTCACAAGGAGTTGGGCATGACTTAGCAACTAAACCACCACCAAACTTGAAGTAGAACAAATAGAGAAGTCCCTATATCATTACAATGCAGCTCAATGAATTATTACAAAATCTATATAACCCTAGATCAGGAAATAGAATGGATTATTAGAAGAATCCCCAAAGCCCCTCCCATGCCCCACCCCTCTCCTTCCCCCTTCCCCCAAGGAGCACTCTGACCTGACCGGCTTTGTAACCCTGTGGCTACCTTTTGCTTGTTTTTGAACTTCAGACGGAATTGTGAATGTATTCTTCTGTGTCTGAATAATTCCACTTAAGAGTTACACTTGTGAAACTCAAACATATTAATGTAAAATACAAAAAAAAGTGTGTCCTAACACTAGGTAAATATAAGTTAACTGGGACCATCCTGGTTTATATTGTCTTATAATTATCGATGGCATATTTTTTCACTCTTGAAAGTGTCCTGATCTGGATAACAAATTGGATGACCAACCCTGCCTACCACCAAGGTAAAGCGTTGAAATCCTTCCTCACACACACCCTACAGTCTCCTCCTTTGTCACTCCTCTTTCTTTAAAAGCCAGTCGCTCAATGATGAAGATAATTGATTGAACCTATTGCTCGTTGCGTTCACGGGGTGGGAACGCGCACGTGACACCCTGGGCCGTTTCCCGGCTTAGAACTTGGTGAAGCTGCAGAGGGCTGAGCTCCATCGTTAACCTGAACTTCCTTTACCAAGACCGTCTTCCTTCATGGGAGCTGTGAGAACAAGGTAAGAAAAAGGGGTGCTTTCCTGAGGTGTGGAAGGAAGGGGTAAGGTGTCTTGATTCTTTTGGAGTTGGAAAGAAAAAAAGTAGCTCCCATGGTGAGGTGCCTGAGTTGGTGTCCATCGGGGAGCGGTATTGCTAAAAGTATCACTGATTTCTTTCTTGCCCCAATTCACAGTTTAACACTCTGAAGCTATAACCTGAATGAAAAACAGCAGCCCATGAATCCACTTTTACAAGGGGTGTGTGTGTGTGTGTGTGTGTGTGTGTGTGTATTTTTCTTGCCTTTTACCTCTGAGTGACTGTTTGGGTCAGTTATACTCACTTAGAACCCAGGCAACATGGCCGGGTTCATCTTAGAGAAACAACTTGCCAGGCCAGCTGCCTGCCTTTACCACCCACAGTGACCTGGTCACCCTGAAATAGCTTTAGTTACCATAAGAAATATGTCCTAGTAACCAGGACACATTAAAGGCATTACCAACCCTGGGCCAGATGTGAAGCAGTACTCTCTTTTAAAAAATTATTTACTTGGCTGGGTCACATAGGTCTTGGTTGTGGCATAATACGTCATGCAGGTTTGTAGCACAGACTTCCTAGTTGTGGCTCACGGGCTCAATAGTTGTGCTGCCCGGGCTTAGTTAGTTTCCCAAAAAGGGATCGAATCCCTGTGTCTTGCATTTGCAAGGCAGATTATTCACCACTGGTCCATCAGGGAAGTCCCAGAACTAGGGCTGTTATTCGCACCAGGTGAAGTGTGTCCCTTGAGCATCTCATTTAGTGTTATCTTCTGCTCAGCTATTATGAGATCTTAAAAATAGCACGGCCTTGTTGGGACAACCATCCTGAAGGAGAATAGAGTCAAGAAACCCCTGGATGCTTTCCTTTAGATGATGGAAGTTCTGCCTTACGTTTCTAGAGCACTTTTAACTTTTCAAAGCTCATTCAAAAAGTTAATATTTTTATTCTTAAAGTAATAGCCTTGGTCAGCATAGATGTAACTTTCTTGTTGATTTCACAAGCACTCTGTATTGTATGAATTTAAGCCACCTGGTAAAACCCTGTAACACACCATCCAATGATTACATTCAGCTGTCCCCCTCCCCAGCTGAATACTATGTAGCCATTAAAATGATGCTGTAAAGACAGAAATATAGATCAATGGAACAAAATAGAAAGCCCAGAGATAAATCCACACACCTATGGACACCTTATCTTTGACAAAGGAGGCAAGAATGTACAATGGAGAAAAGATAATCTCTTTAACAAGTGGTGCTGGGAAAACTGGTCAACCACTTGTAAAAGAATGAAACTAGAACACTTTAACACCATATGCAAAAATAAACTCAAAATGGATTAAAGATCTAAACATAAGACCAGAAACTATAAAACTCCTAGAGGAAAACATAGGCAAAACATTCTCCAACATAAATCATAGCAGGATCCTCTATGACCCACCTCTCAGAGTAATGGAAATAAAAGCAAAAATAAACATATGGGACCTAATTAAAATTAAAAGGTTTTGCACAATGAAGGAAACTATAAGCAAGGTGAAAAGGCAGCCTTCAGAATGGGAGAAAATAATAGCAAACGAAACAACTGACAGAATTAATCTCAAAAATACACAAGCAGCTCCTGCAGCTCAATTCCAGAAAAATAAGTGACGCAATCAAAAAATGGGCCAAAGAACTAAACAGACAATTCTCCAAAGAAGACATACAGATGGCTAACAAACACATGAAAAGATGCTCAACATCACTCATTATCAGAGAAATGCAAATCAAAACCACAATGAGGTACCATCTCACACCGGTCAGAATGGCTGCTATCAAAAAGTCTACAAACAATAAATGCTGGAGAGGGTGCAGAGAAAAAGGAACCCTCTTACACTATTGGTGGGAATGCAAACTAGTACAGCCACTATGGAGAACAGTGTGGAGATTCCTTAAAAAACTGGAAATAGAACTGCCTTATGATCCAGCAATCCCACTGCTGGGCATACACACCAAGGAAACCAGAAGGGAAAGAGACACATGTACCCCACTGTTCATTGCAGCACTGTTTACAATAGCCAGGACATGGAAGCAACCTAGATGTCCATCAGCAGATGAATGGATAAGAAAGCTGTGGTACATATACACAATGGAGTATTACTCAGCCATTAAAAAGAATGCATTTGAATCAGTTTTAATGAGGTGAATGAAACTGGAACCTATTATACAGAGTGAAGTAAGCCAGAAAGAAAAACACCCATACAGTATACTAATGCGTATATATGGAATTTAGAAAGATGGTAATGATGACCCTAAATGTGAGACAGCAAAAGAGAGACAGATGTAAAGAACAGTCTTTTGGACTCTGTGGGAGAAGGTGAGGTGGGATGATTTGAGAGAATAGCATTGAAACATGTATATTATCATATCTGAAAGAGATCACCAGTCCAGGTTCAGTGCATGAGACAGGATGCTCAGGGCTGGTGCACTGGGATGACCCAGAGGGATGGGATGGGGAGGGACGTGGGAGGGGGTTCAGGATGGGGAACACATGTACATCCGTGGCAGATTCATGTCAATGTATGGCAAAACCACTACAATATTGTAATTAGCCTCCAATTAAAATAAATTAATTTTTTTTAAATGGTGCTGTAGAAATTCTAGAATTTCTGATATGTAGAATACTTTTTATAGGGACAAATGTTCACGATATTTTGTTGGAAAAATTAGGTGATGAACAGTATGTTCCATGTGAGGCCATGTGGAAAAATATATTTAAGACTAGGACAAATCGTTTTCTGTTTAACATTTTTGAATTAAGGATACATTTTACAATGTATGTGTCCCACTCTTATAGGGTTCTTATTAAAAGAAGGGTAAGTCTTCTATTTGATAGCATTTGGAATCAATTATGATCTCTCCCCCTCTGTCTAATCCATATCCATATAAATAATTGAGCAAGGATATCTACCAAGATGTTAACAGTGATTTTCTCTGGGAAAAGACTGTGGGTGACTTAATTTTCCTTTTTCTTTCTTTTGTGTTTTACAAATCTTCTGAGTGAATATTTATTCATTTCAACAATGACTTTTGTTGAACTATTGACAATGTGTTAGTTTCATGTATATAGCACATTCAGTTACACATATTTAATATATATTCTTTTAAAGATTATTTTCCCTTATAGTTGATTACAAAATATTGTGTATAGTTCCCTGTGCTATATAGTAGGTAATTGTTGGTTATCTATTTTGTATATAGCAGCTATACTCCTAGTTTATCTGTCCCCCAGCCCTTTCCACTTTGCTAACCAGAAGTTTGTTTTTAAAGAGTCTGCAGATGCTTAAGGCACCAAGATCCTTTAATCCATGGTAGTAGTCCCTAACAGAGAAAGATGAGATTCTTTCCCCATTATTATTATGAAGTAGCAGATAGAGAAGCAAAACATCTACAAATATGTCCTGCAGAAATTATGAAAAGTATTTAAAGAGAGGTTGCTTTGGGGGAAAGGGGATAGAAATCAGTCTAAATGTTGTGTTTTAAGAGTGCTTTCTTGGTCATAGATATTTCTGTACAATGTAAGAATATCATATGGGAATGACATTATAAGACACTAATACCTTCAGAGTTACTTTTGTGGTTGATTCATTTGCAAATGCCTTCCTCATAGACCAGAGAGAATTTCCAAGAATGGTAAATCTTATATTTGATAGCATTTTGGAATCAATTATGATCTCTCCCCCTCTCTCAAATCTGCATCCATATGAATAATTGAGCAAGGATATCAACCAAGATGTTAACAGTGATTATCTCTGGGGTAGGACTGTGGGTCGGAGAAGGCAATGGCACCCCACTCCAGTACTCTTGCCTGGAAAATCCCATGGATGGAGGAGCCTGGTAGGCTGCAGTCCATGGGGTCGCTAAGAGTCGGACACGACTGAGCGACTTCACTTTCACGCATTGGAGAAGGAAATGGCAACCCACTCCAGAGTTCTTGCCTGGAGAATCCCAGGGATGGGGGAGCCTGGTGAGCTGCCGTCTGTGGGGTTGCACAGAGTCGGACATGACTGAAGCGACTTAGCAGCAGTAGCAGCAGCAGGACTGTAAGTGACTTAATTTTCCATTTTAGTGGTCAGTGAGTTTTCCACATCTGTTTCCATTTTATAGATGAAGAGGGGCAATGAATAGCACTGCTGAAGTGGTATGATCAGTAAATACCAGTGGAATTTAGATTTTCTGATTTGATTTTCACTCCCCAAATACTGAAGGTGCAGAGGAGGCTTGCATACACCTGTTGCATCTGATATGTGAAAAGGTATTCACCAGGTGCTGGGTGTTAACTGTCATACTTGTGCCAATTCCCTATCTACCTTGGATAAATATCTTTTATTCATTGTCTTAACCCAGACCTCTACTTGAGAACCTGATATATGAAATACAGACAGTTAGGCTAGTGTTGTTTTTGTTAATACTAGGCTGAACTTAACATATTAAACAGCTTTGCTAGACTTAGGCCACCAGCTCTGGAGATGATCCATTCGGCATAAATCCTGCACAGACTAAGAGCATGTCTCTCAGGACTTGTCCAAAGCATGAGAACTACTACTCAAGGACTCAGAAGATTTGCTGCTGTGGGATATCAAGTTTGTGTTTTTAGACTTAGTGCTATTTGTTGTTATGAAATCCTATGCCCAGTAGGGCTGAGACTAATGAGGCTGACCATGGTGTCAGCTGCAGAGATGTTAGTGGCCAGTGAGTTTCCCACAGATGGACAGCGGCAGTGCCAGCCCCTTGGGCTCAGCCATGACCCTATTGTGTGTGACTACATCTACCATCACATGAATAGAGACAGGGTTATTTAAATGAGCAATTATTGGCATTTCACTCTGGTACTTTGTGTCTTTTTTATGGGACGGCAAAGACATGAATGAATGGCTGGGACAGCTGATTGGGACATCGAGAATTGTAAAGACTTCGCTTCTGAACCAGGACTCTATAAAGAGGTTTGAAATCCAGTAACTGATGAAAGATCCCATTAGCCAGCTAACTATATTGGTATTTGCTTTTTAACCGTGTATGGCAGCAAATTAAACCTGTGAGAATGCTTTTTCTTTTTTAAAAATTCTGAACCAATATCTTTATAAGATACTTGGGTTTGTGAAGATAAGCAAATATAAACTCTAAGATATACACTTATAGCCATAAATCTAATACTGAAGACTATGCTGAGAAATGCTGAGATTCGTCTTGATTTTTACTGTTAGTGGGTATTAGATGCTTTTAGTAATCAGAGATGAAATACTTTATATGTCAATGGTGAGTGACTGAACTGGACAATATATGCCTGATATATTTTAAATATAAACATTCTTAGTACATAAATATATATATATATACATACACAAGAAATGAAGATGTCTTTCAATATTGACAGGTTTGATGAAGTCTCTGAATATTCTTCCAGGTCATATTTCACTATAGAATAATAATTCTGTAAGAAAACTTTTAGTAAACATGTATGATACATTGATATAAATATAATTTTAGAAAACATAAAATGAATCATTTTTCTTTTTTCATTGAAGTAAATAACCATGATATTGTCTCCCATCAGCTTCTTGGCCAATAATTATATTCAAGTATTTCTGTGTATGCTTGATATCCAGTGCTGAACTTAAACAGTTAAAAGGAATCTGTTCATAATCAAGTCCATTGTTTTCTCCAGTTTCTTCAAAACATCATCACTCTTAGTTAGATTTGGCTGAGTTCTTTAAATAAATCCTGGATGGTTTCCAAATTAAAGCCAGAAGAGAGATTCTTAGCCAGCCATAATTTTAGATGAGTTGTAAAAAAATAAATGGCATTGCCAAAAAGCATATGGAATATCTTGTCAACCTAGAGATAAACAGTTGTTTTGCATGGATATTTCTCACTTGTAATAGCAGGCCACATGTTCCTGTTCTGTCAGAAGTGTTTTGCCTCTCCCTTTCAAGGGTGATGTGGTAGTAAAAAAACAGTTAGCTTGCATCTGGGATGGTGCCTTTTATTAGAAGAAATGATGACAGTATATAAAATCAAAATATTGCTTGTGCTGTTGTTTTTTAGCTTATACTGGTGACTATAAATGACAGACATATTGGTGATCTTTAAAGGGAAGAAATTCTTTTACTGAACTTTTATGTGTCTGTTTCAAGGCATCTGGTTCAATCACTTCATGGGAAATAGATGGGGAAACAGTGGAAACAGTGTCAGACTTTATTTTTGGGGCTCCAAAATCACTGCAGATGGTGATTGCAGCCATAAAATTAGAAGACGCTTACTCGTTGGAAGGAAAGTTATGACCAACCTAGATAGCATATTGAAAAGCAGAGACATTACTTTGCCAACAAAGGTTCGTCTAGTCAAGGCTAGGGTTTTTCCAGTGGTCATGTATGGATGTGAGAGTTGGACTGTGAAGAAAGCTGAGTGCCAAAGAATTGATGCTTTTGAACTGTGGTGCAGGAGAAGACTCTTGAGAGTCCCTTGGACTGCAAGGAGATCCAATCAGTCCATTCTAAAGGATATCAGTCCTGGGTGTTCTTTGGAAGGACTGATGCTAAAGCTGAAACTCCACTACTTTGGCCACCTCATGCGAGGTGTTGACTCATTGGAAAAGACTCTGATGCTGGGAGGGATTGGGGGCAGGAGGAGAAGGGGACGACAGAGGATGAGATGGCTGGATGGCATCACCGACTTGATGGACATGAGTTTGGGTGAACTCCAGGAGTTGGTGATGGACAGGGAGGCCTGGCATGCTGCAATTCATGGGGTCGCAAAGAGTCGGACACGACTGAGCAACTGAACTGAACTATGTGTCTGTTTACTCATTTAATCCTCAAAATGATTCTAAATGGTAAACAATCATCCCTTCTTAACCAATTTGAAAATTGGGCTTCAGAGCTGCTGACTAATTTGGCCAGAGTCATGTAGATAGGGGTGGCTGTGATCTGAATCAAAGTTTATGTGATACCAAAGATCAAATTTGTTGGGCTAGACCATCCTCATTAGCCTGCTGGTTTGTCCACACACAGTGACTCTCATTGAAATGGATAATTCAATTAGCACAATGACTTAGCACAATAAACATAATACAAAATAGGGACCACTTTTAAATGAAGAATATCTGCTTACTACTGTTGTTACTTTCAACTGTCAAATTTGGAAAATACTAAGCTTGAGTCATTGTGAAAAGCATATAAACCAAGCAAATTATTTAAAAACCAAAAAATGTTACTGGTATAACAAAGTCTTAATGCAAATGGAAAATAGTTGAGTTCATAATACATTCATAATAAAAGTACAAATAGGACTGACGCTAACCAGATTTTTGAAAGCTACAGACTAGTTTTTGTTTTTTTCTTTCTAGACAGTTATAGATTAGTTGCCAAGTCATATCTGACTCTCTTGTGACCCCATGGATCCTACGTAGCCTGCCAGGCTCCTCTGTCTATGGGATTTCCCAGGCAAGAATACTGGAGTGAGTTGCCATTTCCTTCTATTCTTTCTAGACAGAATATGTGCTTTTAACCTATACATATAATCTTTGCTTAAAGTCCTCCCCCACCCTCCACACCCATTATCAGATATCAAGTGTCCTAGAGGCCATCTCTTGGGGAAACTTGGAAGCAGAATTAAAATAGCATGAGTCAAATGGTCCAAATTTAAGTTCTAGTTGTGGCACTGACTAGTTTGGTGACCTTGGACACGTGGAAAACCTTGGTTGTCACATTTGGAAAGTAGAACCATAGTACTTCCTAGGTTGCTGTGAAAGTTCCAGCGAGATAATGTTTATGGAAATACTGTAAAGACATAGAGTTCTCTGAGTCAAGAATGATGATATTTTCTATCAAACATAAAAAGAAAGCTTCAGTCTTCTTGGGTGGGTATTTTTAGTGTGAGCTGTGGCTTAGCGATCTGAGCAAGCAGCCATGGCTGGTTTTCATTTTCTACAGCCATAGTCCTGGTGCCAGGGACAGGCTGTAAACCACATTCTTGATACACTAGGTTAAGTATGTGAGTTGGAGTTTAACTGGGTAAGATGTGCTCTTTAAACTGTCTTCTGTCCACTCTCTAGGGATATTCCCAGGGACTTTTCACTGAGTTATTTGGCCAAGATTCTAGGCCAAAAGACAAGATTCTGGGACCATGGGAGGTTTATCTTGCCTTCCATAGTGAAAAGAAATATGGTTGAACAAATCTGGAGAACCATGAAACCTCTCTCTGGTGTGCTGATATAGTCTTTTAGCCCATACATATTATGTGTTCAATAAATAGTTTCTCCAGTAGAAAACAGCAGTCAACTCTGGATAGATCCTTCTCTGATACAAACAGGTAGTGCCTGTAGGTAGTAATGAAGTGTATTAAAGATATTTCAAGTACAAAAATCCAACTCAAATGAGCTTGCAAAAATGTGAAAGTTATTTGCTAATGTAATTGGATAGTGATGGTGTTGGCTTCAGACTCAGCTGAACTGAGGATTTAGGTGATGTCATCAGGATTCTACTCTGTGTCTCCTGGGCTCTGCTTTATTTTCAGGCAAGTTCTCTCTATGGGGACAAAGAGGCCCACAGTGACTTCAGGTTCTTAGCATCCTCACAACTGTAGATCCTGGAGAAGAGAGTACGTTCCTTTCTTCTCTGCCATCTCTATTCTAAAAAGGACTTTCAGTGGCCATGCTTAGGTCATGTGCCTACCCTTGAACTAAGCAGTGTACCTTGAAGGATGTGTTGCTCTGGTCATTAGCCTGAGTTACCTGCTCATCCCAGTGGCTAGGAAGGGTATTCAGTTGTAGTCCGGGGTTAGGATGGGAAGAGCATCGCGGTGGTTCATTAACACTGTGTGTGCTTTGAAGGGCATACGTGGACACAGCAGTGTGCCTGTCTGTGCCTTTGTGTGCTCAGTCCTGTCCGACTCTTTGCGACCCCATGGACTGCAGCCTGCCAGGCTTCTCTGTCCATGGAATTTTTCAGGCAGGAATACTGGAATGGGTTGCCATTTCCTTCTCCAGGGGATCTTCCTGACCTAGAGATTGAACCCACATCTCTTGTGTCTCCTGTACTGGCAGGCTGATTCTTACCACTCGCCACTTGGGAAGCCCAGCAATGTGAATGGATGCCAAAGAAATGCTTTCTTCCCTTACGATCTTCTCTGATTAGAGAGGTGATTATGGAGGAGGGAGTCTCAAGCAGTAGATAACTGATGACAGATAACTAACGCCCTTTGGCCAGATGGCTGGACCTCTGAGTATTTTAGCGCCCCTCGCAGGAATCCTCCAACGGTTTTCCCCTCACCTACGGCCTCACCCCACCTCCATAAAACATCTATCTGTGATCTATTCCCATCAATCTCTGACAGTAAAAGGGTTGACCAAATGAGATTTAATTGCCTCTCAAGAACACTTACACTGGAGCTTTTCATTTTAAGGATAAGCTTTTAAGAGTCAAGGAATCAAATAGTGGACAGAGGGTCTCTAAATGGGGGTCAGACAGCCCTGCCCTTCAAATGCTCAAGTACATGCTATGCAGGCAGGCTCTCAGTCTGCTATGGGCTGCAGTTTCTGGCCCTGTGTTCTAAAGAATCAGTTTGGACGTGGCTGAAATTTAGCCAGACGATGAGGACCCTCCTGCTGAAGAGAGGAGAAAGGTATCAGGCCAGACTATGAATTCCTTCCATGGATGTTTATTGAGTTCCTGATACCTGCCAGGTTTGAGTCTGGGTTTTAAGGATATATCAAGGAACAAAAGCAAAGCTCCTGTCCTCATGGAGTGTTCATTCTGGAACAGAGAGAACAACAATAAATAAAAAAGCAAATAAGTATGTATGTCAGCAGAGAAGTAAAACGGAGCAGTGGGAGTAGGCTGTGTATGGTGGAGGGGAGGAGCCTCACTGGACAAAGGCCTGATGGCCGAGTGAGAGCGAGACTTAGGGGGACCTGTGGAGAGAGTTCCAGGAAGAAGGGACAGCAGGTACCTGTGCCTGAAATAGGCCTTGCTTGACATGACAGAGGAGCAGCAGGTGAGGTAGCTGGAGCCAGAGGGCTGGGGGCTTCGGAGGCCACTGTGAGGACATTGACTTGTGCTGTGAGAGAGATGGGAAGGCCCTGGAGAGGTGACATGCCCCTGTAACCCAGCAAAGACCTGAGAGCTGGGTTACTCATTTTGTGTCATTGGATGGAGTAGGATGGTGTTCATGTAACTTCATACCAGCCAAGTGGAACCCTTGCTCCTTGGCAGTGGGAGAGAGTGAGTAAAGAGAAAATGGCGGTGTCTGCAGAAAACCAGAGTGTATAAAGAAAGGCATTTACTCCTAATATGGCTTTTGGCTTCCAGATTAACCGTGAGTTGTATAGTTACCATCTGAGTGGTTCCTGCAGCACGTGTATTCTTTCCTTCCCTTTTTCCCTCCCTCGAGAGTCAAATCTAGTAGGGTTCTCCTATACACCGTTGCTTGGGAGTAAAGTTCCCAGATTTAGAAAAGAAAAAGAGCACCCTACTAAACATGAATTTCAGATGAACAAGTAACTTTTCTATATGTCCTAAATGCTATATGCCATCTAGTATTTTTATCTGGCAGCCCTCCTGGGCAGAACAACAGTATTTTTAGTCTGAACCTCAACTGCTGCCCTCGTTGAATAGAAAAATGAATCTTCAAGATTTATAGCCATTAACTTAAAGTGATTGATACGTGGAAAATATTCTTCACAAATTTGACAGAAATATACGCTCATGCTTATGTATCTAGAGGGGAGTTTAAAAAACCCGTAAGTACTTCTTTTCCATAATGCAGCAGGGGGTCCACTTTTAAAGTGCTAACCTGTGGCCTTTCTGTCTGCAAGTACAGACAGGAGAATTTCCAGTTATCCAGTTGGTTTGGCCAAAATCCTAGGTGGCTCCATTCTCCTTAGAAATACAGGACATGGTCTGGGGCCTTCCTCTCTGTGTGCAGCTCTCACCTCTCTGGTCCTCTGTTCTGTGCACACTGGCTATTGCAGTCTCTCCAGATTCTCAGCTTCATCTCTTTCACTCAGGCTCCCCCTGGGGGGCCCCTCCCCATGCCATAGCTTGAAACCCTCAGAGGCAGAAAGCAGGGCCAGCTGTAGGGCTTACCACCCTGCTTTGCCTGCTGGCCACTGTCTTCAAAACTGTTGTTTCATATGGATTATCTTGTCCTAGATTTTTTTCTTCTTTTTTTGTTGGCATTTCAAGTGGGAGGGTAAATCTGGTCCTTTTGTCTCGTCTTGGCTAGAAGTGGGTATACAAGAGACAGTATCTTAGGAGTTTCTCACTCCTGGAGTTCTAGCTATGCTTGCAAAATAACTAAGTTAAAACCCACCTCTTAGAGGGAATCAATTTATTTTACAGTCTAAAAAGTTACAAGGGAATCAGGCAGTGCTTGTTCCCATTGCCTTTTTCCTTTGGACCTGGAATGGAGGAGCATTTCAACCCAAGAGACTCCGAAAAGTACCAGGGTCTGGTGGTCCTAGGATTCAAATCATGTTTATAGCTTGAAGCAGTCCAAAGCAGGGATAAATCCCAGAGATGTAGAAGTCAAGTTCAAATAGATTCTGTTTCCTTTCTTTCATTGTTTGGTTTTGAACTTGGGAAAATTGTGCATCTTCACTGCATAAACGGATCTGGGGCTCTGTGTATAGTGGTAAATGAGAGTGAGAGGAACTATGTAACTGGCCCATAAAATGCAGCTGCTTGGGGGAGACATGTCACAGCACTGATAAAGCAGATATTTGGGCCCAAGCTGTTAGCCCATCAGACTCAGGGGCGCTGTTGCTCCTTATGTATTTTTAAATAGCCGAGCATGACACTTCACTTCTTCAGAGCACTTGACAAGCCCAAGGCTCCCTATATTGGAATCATCTGAGAAGAACTGAACAGGCAGGTAGCCGCTACAGTGGAAATTAATTATTCACCACATGTCAAGATGTTGGGAATGATTTGTTACAAGTTTAGACAAACTTTTTGTCACTCAAGTTCATCCTCATTATTCAAACACAGGACCAGCCATCCATAATGGATTCAAGAAGAAAAGCTTGTCAGGCAAAGAAAGTCGACTGCTCAGAGGCACTGAGCAGTCTGTGTGTGCTTCATTGCCTTATTTTCATCTAATTGTCAGAGAGACTTGGAATTGAGTTGTAAACATCTCTTGGAGATGTTGCTCTCCACTGTAAATTGTTTCATCTCCAGAGTGATGGGAGGGGTAGGGGCCTTCAGACAGCACAGCAGTGGGTGGAGAGTCCATGTGGGTACGCTTGCCACATCCATCCCTGGTTTAGAAGCTCACTGCTGGTACCCTGCTTCTTAGGCCCCTCTGCCTGGATTTCTCTTGCTCTGACTATTTAAAAGTTGCTTCCCCACTGCTGAAATTGTCTTGCTGAACCCCTGGGAAAAGTTATGAGATATGTAGACTCAGTGTAAACAATAGATCGTTGTCTCTACACAACGCTCAGCCATCACCTTGACATCTTTGAGGTATTAAGTGACAGGTAAATGTGCTTCCTGCCTTAAGAAGTATGGGGCAGACATTTGTCATCAACGTGAACAAATCTGGCACATGCTATTCAAATGCACATCATAAGAGGAGTTTGTGTGGCCACATATAGACATGAGAAGGAATAAGGTATAAGACTGGGTAGGTAGGATACTTGTGGGGTGATTAGGCAGCATCACCTGTTCCTTGGTCATGTTCTTTTTTAAAAAAACTATTTTTTAAAAATTTACAGATTGAATGAAGCTGCCAAAATCTGAATCACAGAACTTACCACAGCATCAAATTTACCTTAAGGTAATTTCCCTGACTGCTCATATACGATAGATCATGAGGGCTACAGAAGTTTCTCACTTTCTGAGAGGTTTCTGTGCAGGTCTCTGTCCTTTAACTCTATCATTGATGGCTTCTCATGGACCTCGCTGGTGGCCATCACCTCGGCAGTAAGCCCCAAGACATAGGGAGAAAACTATCAGACCTCTTGCAAATGTCTGGTCTGTCTCTCCTGTCTTGTGGAGGTTTTCGGTAGTCATCAGCTCCATGAAGATGTTTTCAGGCCAAATTAACCTCCAAGAAAGAATTTGTCACAGTTGTCCGCCAAGGGATCTCCTGTTACTGTGAATGTAGTATCAAATGTATGTTTCTTGTGTGTCAGTTACACCTGTTGATGCCACTCACTAGGCTCCTTAGTGAAGAGTTTCTAAGTTATTGAGGATATTTACTTAGGCAAATAGATATAAATACAGCCACTGAAATGAACTAGACATCCCCCTCTTGGACACAGTTTTGGGCTCACAGAGGGAGTAGTTTCTGGCAAAAGAATGCATCTAATGACCCCTTTGGCCCCCAGTTGGGAAGGGCAGCTGGCACTGGTCCCTGACTTGCCGCTGACCTCTTCCATGTGCCAGAGGTATGTTCCCAAGCTGGATCTGGGTTTGGATGCCACTCCACCCGGGGGGCAAGCTGACAGTGGAAACTCCAACGCTTGTTAAGCCCTTAGGAGAATCAGCAGCTGGTAGTGTGTGGGTTTCCATCAAGTAAGTCAACTGTCACCATAAGGATCACTTTGCAGCCATCCCCACCAACAGACCTTGTGTGTTGGCAGAGGTCTCCTGCCCTCTGGGGAAAGAAGAGGAAAGCCCCATGGCTTCCCCTCAGGGCCTAGCCTTTGTCACCAAGGCTCAGGAGGATGGGACTCAGGCCTTTTCCTGCCCCACTGGGGATGGACGGGGTCTGGTTGTAACTCTGAAGCTGAGCAGAGTGGCTAAATTGAGCTCCTGCTCTGCTGGTGCATTTTCAGAACTGTCCTCCGGTTTGTCTGTTTCACACCCTCCCACTTCGGCAGCTTCCTGTTTGCAAACAGACTGGCTTGTTAAATGGAGAAAACCAAGTTTGTATGCATTTGTGTCAGGGGAAGGAGGAGGAAAGCCAGTCTTCCTGGAGGAAGGCGGCTGGGGTTGAGTCTTGATAGGAAAAAATATTCTGTTCAAGAAAATAAGGTTCCATAGGATGGTTTCTTATCTTTTCTGTTGTTTTCTTTTTGAGGATGGGAATGGAGTGCCCATCTCTGAGCCTGAAAGCAAATATACCATCTTGATAGTCATGATTTTTTAATACCAAGGTTTTTTCATGTATAAAATGACTACTTCTGGAGAAGAAAAATGAGGTGTTCTTGCAACCTCTTGAATTCTGGCATTTGTGCTTCTAGAAGGGGCCTGGCTCTGCTTTTTAATAAAGGAAAGTAACTAGTATTTTCAAGGAAACATGGTAAAAACACACTTGTATTGTCAAAACACTTTTTTTTTTTTTTTTTTGCTGATTTAGAGGATTCTCAAAAGATTTATGTCTTGGATAAGAATTCATCCTACTTTAGCAAACTTCTGAAAACATGAACATTAGAGATTGTATAACAAGCGTGATTTCCAGAAGGCTTAAAAGAACTCTGAATCTTCTTTTAAAAACAGTCATTACAGTGCAGTATGTTAAGTGCTATGACAGAAAAATGTCCCAGTGCCATAGGGGCCCTGAGGACAGCAAGACAAGGGAGTGATCACTGCCAGCTAGGGAGTGGGGAGCTTTGGAGAAGAGTTGACACTTGAACTAGACTTTAAAGGAAAATTAGAAATAGATGGAGAAAAAAGAACAGACTCTAGCCAGAAAGAAAAGCATAAATGAAGACAGCAGGATATGAAAGGGCTGGACAAAGTGGGTTGTAACAAGAGTTCAATTTGGCCAGAAAAGGAATCATGCAGAGGAAAGTGATGCAGAGAAGGCAATGGCAACCCACTCCAGTGTTCTTGCCTGGAGAATCCCAGGGACAGAGGAGCTGGTGGGCTGCTGTCTATGGGGTCGCACAGAGTCGGACATGACTAGAGCGACTTAGCAGCAGAAGAAAGTGATGCAGGGCTGATAGCTGGGGAAACTGGACTTTAGCCTATAGAAAACATCCTATAGAATAAGCTACTCTGTAAGGGATGTGTAACTCAAAGTTTTTGAATAGGAAATGACTTCAGGTTTGTATTTAAGACAACTAGCTCTGGAGGTAGTGTGATTGAATAACTAGGAAAGGCAAAGATAGAAGCCCCGCCAAGACCAAGCATAAACTTGTTGTCCAGAGATATGAGGGCCTTGACTTCAGACACTGGGAACAAGAATGAGACAAGGTGATGCATTCATAAGATATTTAGATGGTGTAGAGAACAGGATCTGTAAAGTTGAGTTGCTTTAGGGAGTCAAGGCAGTCTGCTGACTGGAGGGCAGAAGCCAAAATATAGTTCTGAGTTTTAATGGAATGAATGGAGATAAAGAACAGGCAGCTGTGAGGACAGATGACTCTATTTCCAGAAGCTTGGAAGTGTAGGAAAAGCAGAAAGTTGATCAGACTTTGGTGGGAGGGCATGGGGGCGGTACACAGCCATCCTGCTCTGTGTTTCAAGATGAGGGAAGTTTAAGCTCTTGGTGGCAGTGAGTCCGGGATAGGACCAAGTAGAAAGAGAACAAGTAGAATTATAAGAGGAAGGGGATAGTCAGTGGGCAAAAGTTTCTGAGGAGACGTGGGCAGGGCTGGGAATCAAGAACTAAGTAAAGGAGAGAAGTCAAATTTGAAAAAGCCACCATGACAAATTGAGGTTCCTGAAACCCTCAATTCTCTTAGTAACAGTGGCATCGTAGACTTGACATTCTTCAACTTGCAACAAGCATCTTAGAGGTATCCATCCTGTTTATGCCTGCTGTTGACCTCTCTAGAAGGGGTGGGGAGTCCTTTTCAAGTCAGGAGGTTGGGACAGGCTATTGGAGGTGGCCTGTGCCAGGAAGCAATCAGTCTGATGTTGGACTCTAATCACAAACATTGAGTTCCTGCTCTCTTCACCTTTTTGTTCCCTTTTTAAAAATCTATATGCTTTTCTTTGGACTTTAGTTTGAAAAGACATACGGAAATAGTGTCTTGTAAAGTGTTCTTTGACACTTAATGGTGATAATACCTTTGCCTGATAATGTGACCAAATAAAGTACATTTTTTGTGCTTCATTTTCTTTATCTCAGTAACTTGGGCATTAGGTTTGATTACTGCTAAGAATCCTGTTTGTAGCTCTAAAATTCTGTGGTGGTGGCTCTAAGTTGAATCGGTGCCCATTTATAAGACGTGAAACAGAAGGAAAAAGTGATACAGTGTGTGCTCATCAGTGAGGGAGCCAGTGTCGATGGGCCACATATGTCTAAAGTCCCCGTGTCGCCTTTCCAGGCATCTGCAGCGCAAGGACATTCTGCCTGAGTAAGCAGCATATGCTTCAGCTCAGAATATATGCCAAGCACACTTGAGAACTTTCATATTTTGCAGCTGAAGTACAACACAGCTGGCCTCCTAAATGATGTAAAGTCTTCCTCTCCACCAGCAGAATTAAAACTAAGAGACTGTTATGGTGCCTCTAAGAGAGCAGAGATGCAACCTATAATTATGAATTTATCAGACAATAGGTGACTTCCCACAAGCAATCCTTAACGTGTTACCCTAATCACACTTTTTCCTTTGGAGAATCCAGCCTTGTTTTCACAAAATTGAGTTGCGTGGAAGGAAAAGACGATGGAATAGGGGAAATGGATGTGTTGCTCATCCATCAAGGGTACAAAAGAAAATTGATGGGTTTTCTCCTTAAGGAGAAGGTGGCGACAGAGGATGACTTGGTTAGACGGCATCATCGACTCAATGGACATGAATTTGAGCAAACTCCAGGAAACAGTGGAGGACAGAGGAGCCTGACGCGCTACAGTCCATGGGGGTCACAAAGAGTCAGACTTGACTTAGCAGCAAACAACGTCCTTACCTGCCTCTGAGCAAACCGAAAGATAGAGGAATCAGAATGTCAGGGAGATGGGTGTTCAGTAGGTGGCCTGGGTGTCTCAAGCCTAGGGTTCTCTCTATGTCTCTCCACAGAGCTTAATCCAGGCCTGTGTGTCATGTTACTTGTGTTGGTATTTAAGTTTAGCCACTGTTTGGTGAAATTCGTTGCCTTTCTTGCTATGAGAGAACCAGAAGGCTTGCACCATGTAAGGGAAGGAGAAAGAGAGAAGTGTGCACAGAGGAGACTGCAGAGGAGCATCAGGAGCGGTCACAAAAGGACAAATAGTGTATGATGCCTGCCACTTACATGAAATGGCCAGGATAGGAAAATCCATAGAGACAGAAGACAGATAAGTGATTGCCGGGGCTGGGGAGAAGGTTAAATGAGGAGTGACTACCAGTGGGTACAGCATTTCTTTTTGAGGTAATGAAAATGTTTGAACAGTAGGTGCTAGGGAAAGCTGTGAATTATATCTTAATAAAACTGTCCTGTATAAAGGCAGCTTCAGTAAACCAAGCACCTTAATTGCGGAAGAGGTAGGGCTAGTGCAGGGTTGGGGGGCAGAGGAATGTTGTAAATTGGTGCCAACTTTCACCTACTTTTCTCCAAATCCTTCAGTAATTAGGCTGAGCCCAGCCAAGTCAGGGAATTGCAGGTGCCTAGAAGTTTATGCTTACAATTCAATACATTAAAAGCAAGAGACCAACGTGAGAGGGACAGCTCATTTCAAAATCACAAGACTGTGAAAAACGTTTTCCTTGGTGTGATAAGCACAAAGCAGCCACAGTGTAAAAGGACTTGGAGGCATCCAAGGCTTTGAATTACCATCATTTTTCACATCACTCCTGACAGTGTTTTCTTTTTTCTTTTTATTTAACCCCAGAATAAACAGAACCTATTCTTGCAAAAATGGCAATTTAAAATCTTTTGACTTGAGTATGTTTTCCATTATTCTGTGGGCTTACCCTCAGCCTTCCATCTGCTTGGGATCCTGCTGAGTTGCTGTTGCTTTAATTCTCCAGAGATACCCAGGGAGTTAAAATGGACAAGTTAAAATGAAAGGGATGTGAGGAGATCCAACCCAGCCACTAGTCAGAGCAGGCACATGGGCAGCAGATCTGGGAGGGCCAGGTTCACGAATCAGTCTTAGGAATTAGTCAAATTCCAGTTTCTAGCTCTTAGGTTTGTAATGATCAGTTCTTAGTAGAACAGTTTGGGGGGACCAACTTCTTAAATATAAAGGATGTATACACATGCATTAAAACTGGAAATTCAGAGGCTCAGAGGAGTGACTGATAATCCCAGCTTCACATGTGGGATGAAGTCAGGAAGCCAGAGTTGAAACCTAGGGCTTCCACCCTCTTCTGCTCATCATCTTTTCTTCCTGCAGCATCAGCTGCCACATGGGTCCATCTGAGTGAGGACTTCTGAACTGGACGTGCTAAAGGGCATATGTGAACCTTCTCTGGGCTTGGACACTCATGACTAAGCCAAGCCACATCCTTTTGAATTGAGCCTGTTGAAAGCCTCTATGAGGTTCTGATGAAATGTGGCATGACCTTCAGGTAAACTTCTCAGCTAGGCCCTTTAGGACTCAATCACACAGCATCCAGCTTGTTTCTTTTGGAATTCCCCCTAAGACCAGCATGATGCCTGACATGGTGTCAGATGGGGGCTCCAGGAGAGAAGACTCAGACACACAGGTCATTTATTTCCAAGTGGTGGTCGGGGGCCCAGGCTGCCCTAGGGGAGCACTGGCTCTGGCTTACTGATGATAAAACAACTCTGGAGAAGCAAGATTTTGATATTCCATTCTAATTCTGTTCTTTAGTGGATGCAACATTCTGGTAAAAATAGGATCTTATTAGCATGACCAGAGTGGCACAGGGGAGGTGGAAATTTAGTGGTGATTCCTATCGAGTCAGGCCAGGGGTGCTAAATAGACTCCAGCTGAAAAGTAGTAAAAAGTTTACTTTAAAGTTAAATGTGAAGGATATGGAATAAGTTTTCCTAATGAAATAGTGGTGTAAATGTGGGTTGTAGGTAATAAAAATTGAGCAGAGCTGGAATTAGCTAACTGAGAAAAGGGGGGAAATCTAGGGAGTGTAATAACCAGGTAACCTCTTGAAAGAGAGGAAGAAAGGAGGTGATCAGGGAAAGATCTTTCTTAATATAACCCAGCCCCATTTCAGTCATAAAGAAGTTCTGTAAACCCCAGATGACATCATTCCTACCTAATGTTGGAATTCTCAGTCCTAAAGAACTAAATTTTCATTTTAAATTATGCTCGTGTAGGGCTGATTAGACCTTAATCATGCTGACCAAACTCATGGGAATTTATCAATTAGAACATCAGTTTGTTAATTCTTATCTAGAAACCTATCTTTCTGATGACTGGAAAACCACCTGTTTATATCAACTGCATCTGCTAGGTAGTGCTTTGGAACAATAGCCCAATTATCATATGTATTTAGAAGCAGAACAACAACAAAAATGGTTGGATTTTAAAGGAGGTTTATTTAGTCAAATAAAATGTGGAGGGTCTTCTACTGAGGGACAGACATATTTAGTGGCAAAAATAATAAAGTTACCAGTTTGGTAGTATTGGATGATGATTAACATTTTTATTTTTCACCTTCAGATTTGATTTCTTTGCAGTGCAACTCAGTGCATCTTTATAGTTGACCAATTATACTTCACTGGGAGCACACTTTCAATAAACTGCTTCCCATTTGCCTTCTTAGGGAACTTCTAAGTTTCAAAGTGTGTGGATTTCTTAGTAGTCCCATGAAAGTGAAAGTGAACTCGCTCAGTCGTGTCCAACTCTTTGCGACCCTGTGGACTGTAGCCCACCAGGCTCCTCCGTCCATGGGATTCTCCAAGCAGGAATACTGGAGTGGGTTGCCATTCCCTTCTCCAGGGGATCTTCCCAACCCAGGGATCGAACCCAGGGCTCCCCCATTGCAGGCAGAGGCTTTAACCTCTGAGCCACCAGGGAAGCCGTAGGTACGGGTGATTCTTTGCAGCTTTTCAAACTTGGAGGTGTTTTACTTCTTACCTTGTATTCATGCTGAAATTTAGTATCCATTGAGGAAGGGCATTGAGGTGCATTGAGGAAGTACCAATGTATTGGTAGAAGTACCAAGTCTGGTAGAATACAGACATACAAATAATCAATTGCTATATTACAATTGCTATTATAAAGGGATCAGTAAATAAAGGCAATGGGCCATGGGTAAGGAGGCTCAGAAGTCCAGGCAAGGCTTCATGAAACTGAAATTGGATGATAGATAAGGCATTTGCTAGATCATAAAGGGATGGTTACATAGAGAGCCCTTCCTAAGCACATGGAACAGAATGGGCAAACCATGGTATGAGGGAGCCCCATGTTTCATGGGGCATGTCAGTATCCCTGAAGCATAGAATTAGCAGAAATGATGTGGCAGATGAGCCTAGACTTGGACAGGTAAGTAGGAACCAGATCAGGAAAGGCCTTGCATCTCCTGTAAAACAGTTTCCATTGTAGCCTGTAGGTTGTAGGAAGCCACTGAATTCTTTTGAATAGCGTATTTTGAAGGTTCCAGGCTCGTTTGCATATATTGTAATTCTTATCCAGCATGGGGGCCAAGTTCGACACAGTTCTATAAAGAAAGGTTGCATTTATTTTCTCTGGCAATGGTTGAGGCAACTGCACATTAGCTTTTTGTTTTCTTTGAGGAAATTTTTTTATTGTGTTTATATATATATATACACACACATATATATGTATACACACACACATTCATACATACATACATATTTAGAGCTTCCCTGGTGGCTCAGTGGTAGAGAATTGACCTGCCAACTCAGGAGATGTTGATTCAATCCCTTGGTTGGGAAGATCCCCTGGAGAAGGAAATGGCAACTTACTACAGTTTTATTGCCTGGGAAATCCCATAGATGGAGGAGCCTGGCAGGCGGTCACAAAGAGTTGGACATGACTTAGCAACTAAGTAAAAACAACAACATACATTTAAGTACAATCTAGTGGCATTTAGTATTTTCAAAATATTTGTAATCATCTCTACTGTCTATTTCTAAAACTTTTCCATCACCCAAAATAGAGACTCTAACCAAGAAGCAAAAGCTCCCTGTACCCCTCCCTCAGTCGCCTGGTAACCTCTAGTCTTCGAGAATCTGTGAATTTGCCTATTCTAGACAATTGAATTGTTTCTGCCTTTCGGCCATTGTGAATAACGGTGCAATGAACACTGGCCTACATATATCTATTTCAGTCTCTGTTTTTAGTTCTTTTGGGTATAAACCTTGAATTGGAATTGCTAGGTCATATGATAATCCTATGTTTAACTTTTTAAGAACTGCCGAAATGTTTTCCACAACAGCTGCACCATTTCACATTCCCACTGGCCATGTAGGAGGGCTCTAATTTCCGTACATCCTTGCCAACACTTATTTTTCCTTTTTGATGTTGTTTTATTTTATTATTATGGCCATCCTAGTGGGTGTGAAGCGCAACCTCACTGTGGGTTCATGCCCACTATGTGGGTTCTGAGGTATGCAAAGACATTTTCTAGTAAGTAATATCAAGCTCTGAAGTCATTTTTGTCCCTGAGGCTTCATGTTTCTGTTTTTTGCCATGAAAAATGTTTGACTGTAGATTTTTATTTCCAAATGAATGGTTGTAGTTGGAGCATTCTTTCAAAAAAAAAATTGTTTTATAAAGTAAGACAACTCTATGCTCTGAAATGCCCTCTATTGTATTCGGGATCAATTTGCTAAAACAGCAGCTACTGGCTATAGCAATGTGCTAGCGGTACAAGTCCTACTTTCTTTGCCCTGGTTCAGATGCTCCACAGCTCTGGGATGGACTAGGGCACTGGCCGGCTTTCTGCCCTTCCTGCCTGTGATCTCCCTCTCTTCTAGTTCTAAAAGCATAAGCATTGGAATCAGCCCCTCATCAGAGATCCTCAGAGCTGTCACTAGCTGTGACACCTTGGGCAAATCACTTAATCTCACTAAGCCCTGTGTCCTCACCTATAGAACGGGGAAGCAGCAGTGTCTATTTGACTTGTCTGCTGGGAGGACAGTACCTGCGGAGCCCTTGGTATCTGGCTTAGTATGTTGGGCACACTCAATAATTGTTAATTTGGGGCCCATTTTGCAGCCAGCAGACTTACCTTTCTCATAATCTGATTATAGACCTCTTCTATTTGAACTACGTTGGATTTCTACTTTCTCAAAACAAACTTCAAACTATTTGGCAGTGCACACAAGGCGCTTCACGCTGTGGGTGGCTAGCCTTGTGGACTGTCTCACCCCCTTTCCTCAGACTCGTAAGCCCCCGTCTAGTATATCCCAGACACATTCGTGTCACCAGAGCTTAGTGTTTGCTCTTCCCTCTGCCTGACTGAGCCTCGCATAAGGAATTTATCCTTGATTCTGGAAGTCCATAAGACACCCTTCTGTGTGAAGCCCCGTCTGGCGTGCTGAGCTGGGTCTTGGCTCACTTCTCTATATTATAGTGATTGTCTGTTATCACATGAGTGTTTTTGCGTTGAACTCCTCTGTCTTACTCATCTCATTTATTTTACGCATCCAGTAGGGGTTTCATCAAGATGTGAATATGGTAATTAATTACCTCCGTAAGTCCTTTATAGAAAGCAGCTCTACACCCTTATTCTCTAGCTTGACATGGTTTGGGCAGGATTATGGGTAGAATTTCCTTATCTTAAAGCTCACCTGTCTTTCCTGGTAGCCGTATAATCATCAAAACAGACTCCTTAACAGTGAATCTTATTTGCTTCTGTTGATCTTGACCACAGTTTTTTGTGTAGTTTTTTTTTTTCTTTTTTGTATGTGGGTTTTTTTTTTCTGTACATTATTTTCCTCTTTTTTTAAACTTTTAATTTTATATTGGAATAACAACATTGTGATGGTTTCAGGTGGACAGCAAATGTACTCAGCTCTATGTGTACAGGTATCCATTCTCCCCCAAACTTCCCTCCCATCCAGACTGCCATATAACACTGAGCAGAGTTCCCAGTGATACACAGTAGGTCCTTGCTGGCTATCCATTTTAAATACAGCAGTGTGTACATGTTGATCCCAAACTCCATAATTATCTCTCCCCCAGTCCTTCTTCCCCACAGCCATAAGTTCATTCTGTAAGTCTCGTGAACAACCATGTTTTGTTTATTCAGCAACTTTATTGAACACGCAGTTTGTATAAGTCACTAGCAAGCCCCCCTAAGGTAGACAAAGAATTGCATAAGAAATTTCTGTTAATGAGGCTTCTCAAAATAAATGGTCTTGCTTACCTGTGGCTTTGAAAAATGTAAAATCTAGCAGGAGAACTTGTAGTCTTTATCATTTCCTTCAGAGGCCTTGGGAATTCTGAGTCCTCGTGGCATCACTGTATTTCCAAAACAGCTCATCCTTCTTGGTCGGCAGATGGGGCCACTTGTAGTCCTGACTCAGCTCCTGAATTTCTGGTGAAATCTGAAACTAGAGAGATGAGAGGAATCCTGCTGTTTGCAAAGAAGTCAAGAGGAAGCTCACAATAGGTAGCAAGCAATTCAGCAGTAAACACTCAACAAAATAATCCTGTGTCATCTAGAGTCTACAGTGAGTTTTCATATGCCGGCTGTTTAGTCTGAAACTATACTAGGTTGAGACTCACAATTTTGTCAGTTTTTGTCCTTTAAAAAATGTTCCTTCATTGTTTATAACCTGACTCCCTCATCTTAACAAAAACTACAAATTTAGTAGCATTCTTTTGAAAAGACATTAATGAAAGTGGGAGGAGGTGAGTCAGGAGAAAAGTGCTAGCAAAAAGCACAGTTTTGAAAACTAGACATAAAACTGAGTTCTAAGCTTCTTGACAGTTAAGGCAAAAGAGAATAAAAGAAAGAAAGAATAAAATAAATAAATAAAGACCAAGCACTGAATTAACACTTTGAAATATTATGATTTCAAAAACTTTGAAATTGCTTAGCTGAAAGTTTTTCTTAGTTTTTAAGAAAATATGATTATAGGTTTCCTCTCTGGTACTTCACATCTTGAGATGATGTTGGATCCGCACTTGGAGTGAGAATGGGCTTTTGTTCCTAAGTTTGAAAGACAGCCAGCTACGGGCACTCACTATTATTCCATGTTTTTCAGCTGGTCATTAAAAATGTCACCCCTAGAAGTGGTACCTTGCCATCCTTTTAGTGGTCAAAGTGTAGTATTTTTGTACTAAAGGCAGTTTAGTAGGTACAAAATAACACAAGAGTTACATAGTTTATTAACTGCATCTAATTGGATTCAGCCATCCAATAACTCTCTCATTGTTCATCATCATCCACATTTAACATGGGTAAACTGAAACTCATAACGGTTGAGTAAATTAACTGCTGATCTGTGGCAGAACCAGGATGGAAATCAGGTCTGGGGATTCTCTGGCCTCCTTTTCTCCGTTCCACCACACTCAACAAGTATTTGCTGGGTCCCAGAGTTACTAGCTAATTAGTGCTTCTGATAGATGCAAGGGTTCACGGGAGAAGGTGCAGCGAAGCACTGACTGAGTGTGTATGGATAGGTGAGTCAGTGGGTGTTCATTAAAAAGATACAGTGGTATCAAAATTTAATGTTCTACTCTTGAATTTAGCCCCAATCTCATTAAGAGAGCTGGTGTCAGAACATATTTCAGACTGAGGATCAAAAAAAAGATTCAAACTGTGATGATTGGTAATTAGTAATAGAGAAGTCTACTCATAGCTATAATTTTGTGTGTTTATGAGTGTTCTCTTCAATAAATGTTTATAACTAGTATTCTTTCTTCCTTGAAAAATACATTTTGGGATGATGACTTAAAAAAGAAATAAACTTTCATTTTCTGAAACTGGCTATTGTATGGTAGCCCATCCGTGGAAGTTTATTCATGACTGTCTTGGAAATGAATTTTTATGCATCTGTGCAAAGCTTGCCTCACGTTTCCAAGTGGGACCAGTCACCAATCAGTGGCATCACAGTGAAAGCCAGAGATGGAAAGGGAGCAAGTCCAGATCCACTAATGTAACATATGATACTGGAGTCAGACATTAAAGAAGTGTTATGGCTGCATATCCTTTCCCCTATTCCTGTTTGGAAGTCTTTCTCTAGATAGGAGCTCTGATTCAAAGAAAATAGCAAAGGTCAGGTCTTGAGTAACCTAGAAATGTTGGTTCAGGAAATATTGTCTTGATGAATTCTCTTTTCTCTCCTTCCCTCCTAAGGCATCTCCTTGACCTCACCTCTTCCCCTTCATCTATCTCAACCATTGTGTATAATAATCTACCGTGTATGTCCAATATGTGTGTATAGTAAGCTCCCTGAAGAAAAGGTTGACATCTTTGTCTTGTTGTAGAAGGCCTCCTCTTGCCTGGAGAATCCCAGGGATGGCAGAGCCTGGTGGGCTGCCGTCTATGGGGTCGCACAGAATTGGACACGACTGAAGCGACTTAGCAGCAGCAGCAACAGCAGCAGAAGGCCTCCTGATATTCTTCAACAACAAGGAATTCCTAGATAAGCCTCATGTTTGTCATACAGGGAGAACGATGGTACATTTCTTTCTTTCTCCACATCTCTCTCCATCTCTTGTATTACAATGTGCTACTTCTGTGTCAATGACACAGTGATGCTTGACAAATGAGCACTTAGTCATTAATAGCAATGGGCACTATCTCAGGTTTAACAAACTCTGCTCCATGAAGGATATCACGTTCTCTCCCTTTATTTCCTTTATGAAAATTATCTGTATGGGTACAGATATTAAGATCTATACTTTGAAGATTTTAATAATTCTTACCCAAATATTTTGATAAAATCCTCTATATTGTTGAACAAACAACAAAAACAGAATACCTCAGTCCCTTGTTTCTGGGTCTTCCCATATCTACTTAAGGGAAAATAAATCGCCCATGTGGAAGTATAACCAACTTTAATCTAATTTTATTCAGGATTTTTTTTTTTCCTCCTGTCTTTGAAAAGGAAGATGTGTGACAAAAATTCTCAGATTCATTCCAATTCTAAGATTACTTGATTCCTTAGTCTTTTCTAGCATTCATATAGTCAGGGCCAATTCAAATGTTTTTTTTTTTTTTCCTGCAACTTTTAAGAGTGAATAATACAATGAAATTTTATTTTAGAGGAAATATTTTAATGAAAAAAAAAAGTTGTTAACATGACTCTTTAGGGTACTATATTCAGCTTTTCATTGAAGTGGTTTTTGAGAGATAATAGACATATTAGTTTCAGGCATACAACATGATGATTATATGTATGCATATGTTGTGAAATGATTCCACGATAAGTTAACATCTATCACCACACAAAGTTACAAATTTTTCCTCTTGTGATGAGAACTTTTAATATCTACTCCCTTTCAGTTCAGTTCAGTTGCTCAGTTGTGTCCGACTCTTTGTGACCCCATGGACTGCAGTGCACCAGGCTTCCCTGTCCATCACCAACTCCTGGAGCTTGCTCAAACTCATGACCATTGAGTCGATGATGCCATCCAACCATCTCATCCTCTGTCATCCCCTTCTCCTCCTGCCTTCAATCTCTTCCAGTATCAGGGTCTTTTCAAATGAGTCATCAGGTGGCCAAAGTATTGGAATTTCAGTTTCAGCATCAGTTCTTCCAATGAATATTCAGGACTGATTTCCTTTAGGATGGACTGGTTTGATCTCCATGCAGTCCAAGGGACTCTCAAGAGTCTTCGGCAACACCACAGTTCAAAAGCATCAATTCTTTGGCACTCAGCTTTCTTTATAGTCCAACTCTCACAGTCATACATGACTACTGGAAAAACCATATCTTTGACTAGACGGACCTTTGTTGGCAAAGTGATGTCTCTGCTGATGTCATTAAAAATATGCTGTCAAGATTGGTCATAGTTTTTCTTCCAAGGAGCAAGCGTCTTTGAATTTCATGGCCTCAGTCACCATCTGCAGTGATTTTGGAGCCCAAGAAAAGAAAGTCTGTCTCTGTTTCCATTGTTTCCCCATCTATTTGCCATGAAGTTATGGGACCAGATGCCATAATCTTTATTTTTCGAATGTTTAGTTTTAAGCCAGCTTTTTCATTCTCCTCTTTTACTTTCATCAAGAGGCTCTTCAGTTCTTCTTTGCTTTCTGCCATAAGGTTGATGTCATCCGGGTATCTGAGGTTATTGATATTTCTCCCAGCAATCTTGATTCCAGCTTATGCTTCATCCAGCCTGGCATTTGCATGATGTACTTTGCATATAAGTTAAATAAGCAGGGTGGCAATATACAGCCTTGATGTACTCCTTTCCCAATTTGGAACCAGTCTGTTGTTCCATGTCCAGTTCTAACTATTGCTTCCTGACCTGCATATAGATTTCTCAGGAGGCAGATAAGGTGGTCTGGTATTCCCATCTCTTTAAGAATTTTTCACAGTTTGTTGTGAGCTACACGGTCAAAGTCTTTGGTATAATCAATAAAGCAGAAATAGATGTTTTTTCTGGAATTCTCTTGTTTTCTCTGTGGCCCAATGGATGTTAGCAATTTAATCTCTGGTTCCTTTGCCTTTTCTAAATCCTGCGTGAACATCTGGAAGTTCATGGTTCACGTACTGTTGAATCCTGGTTTAGAGAATTTTGAGCATTACTTTGCTAGCATGTGAGATGAATGCAATTGTGTAGTAGTTTGAACATTCTTTGCAATTGCCCTTCTTTGAGACTAGAATGAAAACTGACCTTTTCCAGTCCTGTGGCCACTGCTGAGTTGTCCAAATTTGCTGGCATATTGAGTGCAGCACTTCCACAGCATCATCTTTTAGGATTTGAAATAGCTCAACTGGAATTCCATCACCTCCACTAGCTTTGTTCGTAGTGGCCCACTTGACTTCACATTCCAGGATGTCTGGCTCTAGGTAAGTGATCACACCATTGTGGTTATCTTGGTCATGAAGATCTTTTTTGTATAGTTCTTCTGTGTATTCTTGCTACCTCTTAATATCTTCTGCTTCTGATAGGTCCATATCATTTCTGTCCTTTATTGTGCCCATCCTTGCATTAAATGTTCCCTTGGTATCTCTAATTTTCTTGAAGAGATCTCTAGACTTTCCCATTCTATTGTTTTCTTCTATTTCTTTGCATTGATCACTGAGGAAGGCTTTCTTATCTCTCCTTGCTATTCTTTGGAACTCTGCATTCAAACGATTATATCTTTACTTTTCTCCTTTGCCTTTAGCTTCTCTTCTCTTCTCAACTATTTGTAAGGCTCCTCAGCCATTTTGCCTTTTTGCATTCCTTTTTCTTGGGGATGGTGTTGCTCCCTGTCTCCTGTACAGTGTCACCAACCTCCGTCCACAGTTCTTCAGGCACTCTATCACTTCTAATGCTTTGAATCTATTTGTCATTTCCTCTGTGTAATCATAAGGGATTCCAATTAGTCATACCTGAATGGTCTAGTGATTTTCCCTACTTTCTTCAATTTCAGTCTGAATTTGGCAATAAGGAGTTCATGATCTGAGCCACAGTCAGCTCCTGGTCTTGTTTTTGCTGAATGTATAGAGCTTCTTAATCTTTGGCTACAAAGAATATAATCAATCTGATTTCAGTGTTGACCATCTGGTGATGTCCAGTGTAGAGTCTTCTGTTGTGTTGTTGGATGAGAGTTTGCTATGACCAGTGTGTTCTCTTGGCAAAACTCTGTTAGTCTTTGCCCTGCTTCATTTTGCATTCCAAGGCCAAATTTGCCTGTTACTCCAGGTATCTCTTGACTCCCTACTTTTGCATTCCAGTCTCCTATGATGAAAAGAACGTCTTTTTTAGGTGTTGGTTCTAGAAGGTCTTGTAGGTCTTCATAGAACTATTCAGCTTCAGCTTCTTCAGCATTACTGGTTGGGGTATAGACTTGGTTTACTCTGATATTGAATGGTTTGCCTTGGAAACAAACAGAGATTAGTCATTTTTGAGATTGCACCCAAGTACTGCATTTTGGACTCTTCTGTTGACTATGATGGCTACTCCATTTCTTCTAAGGAATTCTTGCCCACAGTGGTAGAAATAATGGTCATCTGAATTAAATTCACCCCTTCCAGCCCATTTTAGTTCAGTGATTCCTAAAATGTCAATGTTCACTCTTGCCGTCTCTTGTTTGACCACTTCTAATTTACCTTGATTCATGGACCTAACATTCCAGGCTCCTATGCAGTATTGCTCTTTACAGCATTGGACTTTACTTCTATCACCAGTCACATCCACAATGGGGCATTGATTTTTTTTGGCTCTGTCTCTTCATTCTTTCTGGGGTTATTTCTCTACTCTTTTCCAGTAGCGTATTGGGCATGTACTGACTTGGAGAGTTTATATTTCAATGTCATATCTTTTTGCCTTTTCATACTGTTTATGTGGTTCTCAAGGCAAGAATATTGAATCTACTTCCTTAGCAACTTCCAAATATAGAATACAATATTATTAATTGTAGTCACCATGCTTTCATTATATCCCCTTGACTTACTCATTTTATAATTGGAAATTTATACCCATGACCGTCTTTACACATTCCACCTACCAGCTACTTCTCACCTCTGGCAACCACCGGTCTGTTCTCTCTATCTGAATTTGGCTTATTTTTAGACTCCATATATAAGTGAAATCATACAGTTTTTGTCTTTCTCTGACTCATTTCACTTAACATAATGCCCTTAAGGTCCATCCATGTTGTCACAAATGGCAAGTTTATTCTTTTTTATGGATGAATAATAGTCCATTGTGTCAACATTCAGAAAACAAAGATCATGGCATCCGGTCCCATCACTTCATGGGAAGTAGATGGGGAAACAGTGGAAACAGTGTCAGACTTTATTTTTCTGGGCTCCAAAATCACTACAGATGGTGACTGCAGCCATGAAATTAAAAGACGCTTACTCCTTGGAAGTAAAGTTATGACCAACCTAGATAGCATATTCAAAAGCAGAGACATTACTTGGCCAACAAAGGTCTGTCTAGTCAAGGCTATGGTTTTTCCTGTGGTCATGTATGGATGTGAGAGTTGGACTGTGAAGAAGACTGAGCACCGAAGAATTGATGCTTTTGAACTGTGGTGTTGGAGAAGACTCTTGAGAGTCCCTTGGACTGCAAGGAGATCCAACCAGTCCATTCTGAAGGAGATCAGCCCTGGGATTTCTTTGGAAGGAATGATGCTAAAGCTGAAACTCCAGTACTTTGGCCACCTCATGCGAAGAGTTGACTCATTGGAAAAGACTCTGATGCTGGGAGGGATTGGGGGCAAGAGGAGAAGGGGATGACAGAGGATGAGATGGCTGGATGGCATCACTGACTCAATGGACGTGAGTCTGAGTGAACTCCAGGAGTTGGTGATGGACAGGGAGGCCTGGCGTGCTGCAATTCATGGGGTCGCAAAGAGTCGGACATGACTGAGCAACTGATCTGATCTGATCTGTGTGTGTGTGTGTGTGTGTGTGTGTGTGTGTGTGTGTATCTCACAATTTCTTTATCCATTCATCCACTGATCAACACTTAGATTGTTTCTTTGTCTTGGCTATTATAATACTGCAGTGAATATAGGGGTGCAGATATTGTTTCAAATTAATGTTTTCATTTCTTTTGGGTAAATATGCAAAACTGTAATTGATGGATCATATTTTTATTTATAGTTCTAATTTAATTTTTTTGAGGAACCTCCATACTGTTTTCCATGATGGCAGAACCAATTTACATTCCTACCAACAGTACACAAGAGTTCCCTTTTTCCCTCCATCCTTGCACTTCTTACCCTCCATCCTTGCACTTCTTATCCTCTTCTTTTTTTTTTTTTAAATAATAACCATTCTGACAAGTGTGAGGTGATATCTCATTGTGAGTTTGATTTGCTTTTCCCTCTGATTACTGAGGTTGGGCATCTTGTCATGTACTTGTTGGTCATCTATCTGTGTTCACTGGCAAAATGTCTGTACAGATCCTCTGCCCATTTTTAAATCAAACTGGTTTTTGTGTTTTTGCTATTATATGAGTTCTTTACGTATTTTGGATATTTACACTTTATTAGCTATATGATTTGCAAATGCTTTCTCACATTATGTAGGCTGCCATTTCATTTTGTTGATGGTTTCTTTTGCTGTTTAGAAACTTGAATTTGACGTAGTTCTCACCTGATTATTTTGGTTTAGTTGCCTTTGCTTTTAGTGTCAAGTCTAAAAACTTGTCAAGACCCAAGTCAGAGTTTACTTCCTATGTTTTCTTCTAGGAATTTTATAGTTTCTGTTTGTTATTTTAATCCAGTTAGACTATGTTTTTTATGATGTAGCATAGTGATCCAGTTTCCTCCTTTTTTATGGGGTTGTCCATTTTTATTGATTTCCTAGGTGGCCCAGTGGTAAAGAATCCACCTACCAATGCAGGAAACACAGATCAATCCCTGGGCTAGGAAAATCCACTGGAGAAGGAAATGGCAACCCACTCCAGTATTCTTGTCTGGAAAATCCCATGGACAGAGGAGCCTTGTGGTCTACAGTCCATGGGGTTGCAAAAGAGTCCAACATGACTTAGTAACTAAAGAACAACTGCTTTTCTCAGCACCACTTACTGAAGAGACTGCCCTTTATCATTGTATATTCTTGACTTGTCATAAATTAATTGACAATATATGCTTAGGTTTTTTTCTGGGCCCTCTATTCTGTTCCACTGATGTGTCTGTTTTTATGACAGTATCATTCTGATTTTGATTATATTTTTATTCTATATTTATGATAGAGTTTGAAATCAGATAATGTGATTCATCTAGCTTTATTCTTTCTCAAGTTTGCTTTGGTTATTCAGAATCCTTGTGGTTCCATACAAATTTCAGGATTGTCTTTAAGCTCTGTGAAAAATACCATTGGAATTTTGGTATTGCACTAAATCTTTAGATAGCTTTGAGTAGTATGGACATTTTAACAATATTAATTTTTTCTAATCCATGACCACAGAATACCTCTCTATTTGTGTCACCCACAATTTCTTTCATCAATATCTAGTCATCAATGTCCAGGTATTTTATCTCCTTGGTGAAATTTATGTCTGTGTATCTTTATTATTCTTTGTAATTTGCAAATGGGATTGTTTTATAATTTCTCTTTCTGATATTTCATTATTAGTATATAGATATACTAAAGATTTTGGTATATTGATTTTGTATCCTATAGCTTTCTGAATTTATTAGTTGTAGTTTTTTGGTCATGTCTTTGGATTTTCTATATGGGTCATAGTATCTACAAACAAAGCAATTTTACTTCTTACTTTCTGATTTTATGTCTTTTCTTTTTCTTGCCTCATTCCTCTAAGACTTCTAATACTATGTTGAATAAAAGTGGTGAGAGTGAGAATTCTTGTCTTGATCCTGAAGTTAGCAGAAAAGTTTTTCAGTTTTTTCACCATTGAGTGTGATGTTAGCTGTGGGCTTTTCATATATGGCCTTCATTATGTTGACGTGCGTTCTCTTGGTGCTCACTTTATTGAGAGGTTTTTTGTTTTTTTGTTTTTTTCTGATTACCTCCTATTGTTTCTGATATTACTTCTTTTTTAAAAAATTTATTTATTTTAATTGGAGGCTAATTACTTTACAATATTGTATTGGTTTTGCCATACATCAACATGAATCCGCCATGGGTGTACACATGTTCCCATAAATGGATGTTGAATTTTGTCAAATGCTCTTTCTGAATCTATTGAGATAGCCATGATTTTCATCCTTCATTTTGGTTAATGTTGTATATTACATTGATTGAAATGCAGATATTGAACCATTCTTGCACCCTTGGAATAAATCCCACTTGATCATGGTGTACAATCCTTTTTAATGTATTTTTGAATTCAGATTGTTGTTACTTTGCTGAAAATTTTTGCATTGATGCTCATCAGGGATATCGGCCTGTAATTTTATTTTCTTGTAGTATCCTTGTTCAGTTTTGATATCAGAGTGATGCTGGCCTCACAAAATGAGTTTGAAGTGTTCCCTTCTCTTCTATTTTTTGGAAGAGTTTGAGAAGGATTAGTATTAATTCTCTCTGAATGTTTGGTAGACTCCATTAGTGAAGCCATCTAGTACTGGGCTAAAGGTTGTTGTTGTTGTTGTTATTGTTTTATTTTGGCTACACGAGTCTTCACTGTGGGCACAGGCTTTCTCTAGCTTTAGCACACATGGACTTCTCTTGTGGTGCGCAGGCTCTGGAGCATGCGTGCTCTATGGCTGCGTCTCTTGCTGTGGTGCGCAGGCTCTGGAGCATGCGTGCTCCATAGCTGTGGCACGCAGCCTCAGTAGCTGCAGCCTGTGGGCTCAGTCATTGCGATGTGCAGACTCTCTAATTTGCGACATGAGAGCTTAGTTGCCCCGTGACATGTGAGATCTGATCTCCCCAACTAGAGATTGAACCCACATCCTCTGCACTGCAAGGTGGATTCTTAACCACTGGACCACCAGGGAAGTCCCTCGATTAACGTTTTACAAATACCTGTCATTTGAGACAGAGTATGATTTGAGTCTCTGGTGACTTCTGTTCCTTTATGCTATTGAAATTCTCTGCCATTGAAACTTGAGAATTTTAAGAATAGCATCTACACAGGAACCTTGTTTCCCAGCCGTCAAAATGGCCAGTCAGTCCAGAATCTTGGGAAAGAAACAGTACTTTATGTTTAAGGATGGGACACTGCAGGAATTTATTTCTCGTTTTTTTCTACCCTGATCCTTTGTATTTTCAAATATTCCTTTAGAATAGTTGTTGAAATAGATGATGCAGGAGGCCAATGAAGCTAGTTTTTCAATGTATCTAAGTGTTTTTAAGAGTCAAACCACCAGGGACCCCAGAGAATTTATAATTTTATTTCCTATCAGTTATTATGGGTTGATGTGGAGATTTGTGAGAAAGCAAGGAAACATTTTTTAGCCCAATTAGTACCCTACACTAGTGAAGTATAGGAGTCACCAAGGGTTGTCATGTAGCTCAAAGAGGTTTAATGTTTTTCTTATAAACTACCTTCCTTGCAACAATAAAAGCAGCTCCTTCTGAGAAAGGTTAAAAAAATCTGAGATGATAAATTATAAGTATGTAGTACTGTAGGATTCCTCTCTTTTTCTTCCACTTAGCTTCTGGGAGGCTAAGCTTTTAATGGTGATTATCAGATTTGAGCTAATAATGGTGTTCTAATTTACTGGTTAAAAAGTGCCATTGATGACACTCATGTTTTTATTGTGCTTTTAATAAAGCTATTTGAAGAGAAGAAATGCTCCTCAGAATTCTGAATACTTCCCTAACACTCCTCTACATCCCCCTTTGAAACACTATTTTGAGGAACTTCTTCCTTTGTACATTTTGCTTAAATAGATTTATTGAGAACCTTTTGAACATGTATAGGAAAATCACAAAAATCCAATGAATAAGAATCTTTTTAAAGTGACTGGGTACCTCTGACAGTTGGTTTTTGGAAAGGCCAAAATATCATTTTAATATTATGTTTATATTATATGACACAAATAAAAGTTATTTGCATAAGATAGGTTATTATTAGTGTTTCTTTAGGAAATGGAAATAGCAATGGGATATGGGCTTCCCTGGTGGCTCAGTGGTAAAGCATCTGCCTGCAGTGCAGGAGACACGGGAGATGCGAGTTTGATCCCTGGGTCAAGAAGATCTGCCGGAGAAGGAAATGGCAACCCACTCCAGTATTCTTGCCTGGAGAATCAATCCCATGGACAGCACAGCCTGGCAGGCCACAATCCACAGGGTCACAAAGAGTAGGACACGACCGAAGCAACTTAGTACTAGCACACAGACAGCGATGGGATTAAGACATTTCTTTGGTTTTCTACAATTCCTTCAGCCAGAAGTTCTCCAGAATACATAGGGCCCTCTGGCTGGGTATGCCTGGGATTGATCTAATACAAAAGGGCGTTCATTTGACTAAAAGAATGCATGAGATTTCCGGCCAACATCAGAAAAAACTAGGAAAGAGGAAGTGTGTATTGTTTGAGAGAGGTGATTCCTAGGAAGCTCATCAAATATCAGCAGCCTCAGAAAAGTTTAAATTTCTTTCTTACTGCTCTATTTTATTTTTACCCACCTTCTCTATCCCTGGTCAGAAAATGAACTCAGGGGTCCAAAAAAGAGTGGATCAAAGTGAACTGCCCCAGATAAAAATGGTGACAGTATCAAAACTAGCTGAGAATGCAGGGTACCTGGAACTCTCCCTCATTACTAATGGCACTATAGATTGGTACCACTACCTTAGAAGGTGAATTGCAAGTTTCTAACTCAGTGTCGCTGCTTCAGTGTGTCTAGCAGGAGATAAGCATAAGAGTATCCTTTACCGAATAACAGCGTATTTACATACCACGGTAAACTATGACGCAGTGAAAGGAAATAAGCTAGATCTGTTCTAGCTCAGCACAGAGGAATTTCCAATATGCACTGAGTGGTGGGAATAAAAGTTAAGAGATTATACACACACACACACACACACACACACATGCCTGGAGGAAGAAGAGCATTGTCTTTTTTTTGTGAGGGCTAGGGGTGAATTGGGGAAATTTATGGGGGTAGAGGAAGTTTTTGCATCATCAGTGATCTGCTGACATATTTTAGAGAGCAAACAACTGGACTGATTGGAGATAAGAATTGTTTCTACTGCTGAGTCAATGGGTTACCCCCATGCCTAGTGCTTTCCCTTGTCTTACTTCTGATTTGACTACTGGTGGCTCAGACAGTAAAGAATCTGCCCGCAATGCAGGAGACCTAGGTTCAATCCCCGGGTCAGGAAGATACCCTGGAGCAGGGAATGGCTATTTTTTGCCTAGAGAATTCTAGGAACAGAGGAGCCTGGTGGGCTACAGTCCATGGGGTTGAAAAGAGTTGGACACGACTGAGTGACTAACACTTTCACTTTCAAAATGTGAATGTAAGAGCTGGCTCTCATTTATCCTGAAATTGCCTCACAGATATTAATTATTCAGTTTCACATGAGAGTAAGTTGATGTTCTCTTCATGGCTGAATGAGTTTTTTAGAGAAAGCCAAGATGAATGTTACGGTAGGAGCTTGTGAGGATTATAAAAATCGTTGGTACCAACGCACAAAGTTGACTAGGACAGCAAGAAAAGAGCCACATCTGCTTTAAGCTAAAAGGAAGAACAGCTTGGTCTCTAGGGAGAAGAGGGGATGTTATTGAACTGCATAGATGTTGTCTTGAAAACAACACACCTACATTTAACCTGCCAGCACTCGTCCCATAGCTGTAGCACCTGTTTGAGAAAAATCACTGTTCCAAGATTTTTCCTCCCCTCTGGGCTGTGAAACATCCTATCACTTGAAGAGTCCTGCTCCAAAGATTTGGGACAAGACTTCACTTAAGTAAGGTTTTCAAACAACTGTGGAACTAGTCCTGAGACAGAGTCAAATGTTTTACCATCAAATTTTGACCGTGGGAAGCACTTACATTCCACTAGATTCAAAGCTATTATTTCTAGTTCCACTAATTCCACACTGAATTAGTTTGTGTGGAACTATGAAGTCAGGATAGAAAAATCAATAGACTCCAACTCTTTGGCCTAATTTAATCTTACAACCTAGGAAATAATGCCCATCGTATTGGCTGCATTAAATTAGTTTATTGATTAACCCTTTCACTTGATTTGTCCATTGTCCTAAACTGTATTTGGAGAAGGAAAGGGCAACCCACTCCAGTGTTCTTGCTTGGAGAATTCCACGGACAGAGGAGCCTGTTGGGCTATAGTCCATGATGTTGCAAAGAATCGGCCACGACTGAGTGGCTGAACACACTAAACTGTGTTAACCTTTACTTTTATCACGTTTTGACTCAGGCTAACATTCTGGAGGAAGATGAAATGGGATCTTCCAGTTCATTGCTCTCTCCTATATAGAGATGCATTTTAAGTTGTATATAGTCAGATATGTGTTTTCTGTTAGTGTGTATGAAGCATAAAACTGCCACCTGGGCTTGAACCCAGGCGTCCCCACACTGCTCAGCTTACTGTCTCCCAAGGAAATCCATTGTTACAGAAGAGCATCCTGGTGTGATTTTTTTTACAGCATTAGTATCAGAGGTTAGGCCCTCAAGCCCTTTATTCCATTATTAGACCCTGAGTGTACCTTTGAATTCATCTAAAGCTATTTTGGTCATTCATCATTTCATTTAGTAAGTATGTACTAAGTGTTCAAAACTTGTTGTGTATGCTAGACATCAAAGATGAAAAACAAGTAAGGATGTATTCTCAAAGAATTTAAAGGATATTTGGAAAAATTAATGTGTAAATAAATGCAGTGTTCAGTTAAGTTCAGTCGCTCAGTCGTGTCCAACTCTTTGCGACCCCATGAATTGCAGCATTCCAGGCCTCCCTGTCCATCACCAACTCCCAGAGTTCACCCAGACTCACGTCCATCGAGTCAGTGATGCCATCCAGCCATCTCATCTTCTGTCGTCCCCTTCTCCTCCTGCCCCCAATCCCTCCCAGCATCAGAGTTTTTTCCAATGAGTCAACTCTTCGCATGAGGTGGCCAAAGTACTGGAGTTTCAGCTTTAGCATCATTCCTTCCAAAGAAATCCCAGGGCTGATCTCCTTCAGAATGGACTGGTTGGATCTCCTTGCAGTCCAAGGGACTCTCAAGAGTCTTCTCCAACACCACAGTTTAAAAGCATCAATTCTTCGGCGCTCAGCCTTCTTCACAGTCCAACTCTCACATCCATACATGACCACAGGAAAAACCATAGCCTTGACTAGACGGACCTTTGTTGGCAAAGTAATGTCTCTGCTTTTCAGTATGCTATCTAGGTTAGTCATAACTTTCCTTCCAAGGAGTAAGCGTCTTTTAATTTCATGGCTGCAGTCACCATCTGCAGTGATTTTGGAGCCCCCCAAAATAAAGTCTGACACTGTTTCCACGGTTTCCCCATCTATTTCCCATGAAGTGATGGGACCGGATGCCATGATCTTCGTTTTCTGAATGTTGAGATTTAAGCCAATTTTTTCACTCTCCACTTTCACTTTCATCAAGAGGCTTTTGAGTTCCTCTTCACTTTCTGCCATAAGGGTGGTGTCATCTGCATATCTGAGGTTATTGATATTTCTCCTGGCAATCTTGATTCCAGCTTGTGTTTCTTCCAGTCCAGCGTTTCTCATGATGTACTCTGCATATAAGTTAAATAAGCAGGGTGTCAATATACAGCCTTGACGAACTCCTTTTCCTATTTGGTACCAGTCTGTTGTTCCATGTCCAGTTCTAACTGTTGCTTCCTGACCTGCATACAAATTTCTCAAGAGGAGTATGAATAAGAGTAAGAAAACGTAAAACATGAGAAGTAGCCCATTTATTTCTTGATTATGTAGCATGTTTTGGAGTAATGAATTTCACATAATTCTATATAAAAATTACTTTTAGTGTTTTTAAAATAAAGCGAATATGTGTGAGAAAGCACCTAACTTAGTAGCTAGTACATTTCAGATTTTCAGTATATGTTGATTTCTCCTTCCTTTTCTCAAGCTTTGAGACACCTAGTCTATAAATTGATACATTCCGGTTACATCCCTTTTCAAATCTCATCTTCTAGATTGGCAAACTCTTGTATTTTAGTGTGACTTCATTGGGTATAACTTCATCCCCTTGATCATTATACTTAATTTTTTTGAATCTTCTCCAGATCCATTACATTTTTCAAGAATAACAATTTGAACTGCACACAATGTACCAAATACATAAGCACCCTTGTTCTCCAGAATTATAGGATAATATTTTGTACCTTTTCTAATGATAGTTGACATTTTGTTGGCCATTTTTCTGGGCAATAACACACTGGATCAGTGTCATTAAAAATAGTCTGTGATGTCATCAAGGCTTCTTTTTTAAGTTGTGCCAGGGAGAAAGCTCTTTAGGCAGCTGGGAAAATATGAGTTAATTTTTTTTAGTAAAAATACTGTCTTCTGGTCACCTGGGATGAATTTTTTAAATTAATTATCTTTTTAATTTATTCTTTTATTGAAGGAAAATTGCTTTACAGAATTTTATTGTTTTATGTCAAACCTCACCCATGGTGAAATTTACTAGTTGTTTGTTTTGTTGGCTGTTTGCCAGTCACAGCTTCACAAGCTTGCTCTGCACATCACCTCCAGTGCCATGGTGGCTGTGGTACTTACTGTTTGTATTGCTGCAGAAGCTCTGTGTCATCTGCACATTTAAAGATTTCAAAGTATATTAGCTCCAGGAGGTGTTAGAACTCAGTTGAATCTATTCATTCCTTCCCATATTTCCAGTGTGTCTAAAACTATCTCCTCTCCATTATACAGAACAGCACTGACCAATTTCATGGCGATGTTTTTGAAAATAGAGTTTGGTATGGAACCTTGTCAGTTTTATGACATGTTTCATACATATAAAAATACACAGTACCTCTATGTAAGGTACAAAGAATAAAATGAACATACGTACTTATTATTCAGCTTAGCCAACATTATCAATAACCGTATGTGTCTCTAACTGTATTTCTTTCCCTCCTCCCCAGAGGTAACTCCTGGCCAAAATTTTGTATTTGTTATTCTCTTGCTTTTCTTTAAGATTGGCTACATTTCTCTAAGCACTAATAAACAATGTTTGTATTTTTTTTTAATTTTTATATACATGGTGTCATATTCTTCTGGAACTTGTTACTTAATAATGTGAGCTTCGTTTATGTTGACATATATAGTTCTCATCAGTTAATCTTCAATTGTCCTATGGTATTCCGATGCATACATTTATCACAGCGTATTTATCCTGTTAGTGGAGAGTTTAGGATTTTTTATGTGTGTGTTTGTGTGTGCTATGCCATGAACATTCTTGTACTTGTGTGAGAACTTCTGCAGGATATAGACCTATAAGGGAAATTGATGAGCTGTGTGCATCTTCATTCATATTGTATCATGTCAAACTGTATTCCAGAGTGGTGCTAGTGTACATTCCCACCATCATTGTCTGAATCTGCTTTGTTCTGTGTTCTTGCTGTACTGCTTTTTGTTGGACTTGTATATTTTTTGCAGATCTGACAGAGTGAAATGGTGTTACGTGGTGTTTAATTCTTATTACTGTTGCAATTGGGCGTCTTTTTCATGTACTTACCAGATTTCTGTGTTTTTTTCCTTAATCCCTGCTTGTGACTTTTTCCCATTTTTTATACTGAGTTACTTTCTTTTCTAAATAATTTGTAAGAGTTCTTAGATCTTATAATGTACATTATACAGTAAATTTTAGCTCTTAAGCTGTGGGCTATAGGTTACAGATATCTCCCAATTTTTGGCCTGTACTTTTATATTGTTTTTTAATAAAGCTGTATTTTTAGTTTTAATGCAGTCAGGTGTATTCGATTTGCAAGATATGTGATATTGTTTGTTTCATGTTAAGTGATCTTTATTTATCACAATGCCCAAAGTATTCTTATCTTCTAAAATTTTAAAAGTTTTTCGTTTTACATTGAAATACTTAATCCACTGGAATTGATGTTATATGTGTGGTGAAGTGAGGATCTACTTTTATTTTTCAGGTAGCTAACCAGTTGTCTAGATGTCACTTACTGTAATGATTTATACTTTTACCTCTATCAATATCAAGATTGTGTACATGTCTACATGCAAGTTAATACTCTCTTTGATTATCAGCAATAGAAAATATCACTAAAGTGGCCTGTTAAGCTAATATGAAACTTATGTATCTCATGCAATAACTACCTGGGGAAAGGCAGTTCAGGCAGACAAAGCAGTTCAAAAGCATCATCAAGAGCTTGAACTTATTTTACATTACATCTCTGCCATCCTTCTCATCAACATTTTCTTCATGGTTACAAGGTAGCTGCTGCACCTCCAGGGATCATATCTATGTTCATGTCTGGAAGAAGAGGGAGAATTGTAAAGGGCAAAGATCCAGTCTTTGTGATGCTTTTCCTTGTATTTTTTAGGAAGAGAAATTTTTCCTTAGGAAATCTTATTGTATACAACTGTTAAAAAAAAAAATGCTAGCCTTAGCTTAACAGAGATTAGGAATTTCAATAGACTGTTTAATTGGACAGCCTCTGATGCAGAAGAAAGCAAGATGGAATGAGGTAGAAATAAGTGTTGAGTGAGCCAGCTTAACAGTATCTGCTACAGTGGCCTGTTTCTGAGTTTTCCATTGGTTATACTTACACTTTTCCATTGGTATATGCTTATGTTGAGCGCAACACCACATTATCTTATTATAACTTTAAAAGAGTGTTGTGGTAGGGCAGGTTCTCCTTTCTTATTCCCTATTGTTCTTCTTTCAAGCATCTTAGCTATTCTTTTTTTTTTAAAGAACTTTTTATTTTGGATTGGGGTATAGCCGATTAACGATGTGGTGATAGCTTCAGGTGAACAGCCAAGGGACTCAGCCATACATATACATGCATCCATTCTCCTCCAAACCCCTCTTCCATCCAGGCTGGCACATAACATTGAGCAGAGTTCCATGTGCTATAGCATAGGTCCTTGTTGGTTATAAATATAGCACTGTGTACATGACCTTCCCAAAGTCCCTAACTATCCCATCTTAGCTAGTCTTACTTCTTTTATACTCCATGTAATTTTTAGAATTATCAAGTTAAGCACATGCGCGCGCACGCACACACTGGTTATTGTGTGTGTGTGTGTGTTATACTGAATTGATATATTAATTTAAAGATAATTGACATCTTTATATCTTTGTTCTCTTTGATCATGGTCCATTTATTCAGGTCTTCTTTAATCTCTTTCAGTAATGGTTATGAGTTTCTGCTGAAATTGATAGATTTGAAAACATAATGATAACTGAAAGAAAAGTGTGGAATCAATGGCACATTACCTTGTATGTCAGGTAAATATACAGGCACATAAAACAGTAATCAGCACTTTACAAGGACTTGTACAAACAAGGATACAAATCAAACACATTAGGATGTTTTTCTGTGGGTGCTCTGGAACTGAAGTAGAAATCAAAGTGAATGGGCCAGTGTTGATTTTCCGGGCCAAGAGGTAAAGAGTGTTATCAGCTCAATGTTAAAAAAGTTAAAAAATTCTAAGTCCTATAATCCTTTGTTAATACATTTTTTCCTGGTTTATTTGTTGTTATTTAAATCTTGTTATTTTTTTAAATTTTGTTTTGTTTTCATGCTTTTGGTTTTTTGGATGTTGATCTTAGAACCAGCCATTTTTAAAATTTCTTAATATTTCTGTTTGGATTCTTTGGGCTTTCTGTACATGAAAGTATATACATTGCACACAGTGACGGGGTTTTTCTTTTGTGATATTGCATAGTACAATGTTAAATAGGACTAGTAATAGTGGATATACTTGTTTTAATTTTTAAAGGGACTGTTGCCAGTGTTTTAATCACTGAAGATGACTTAGCAAGCTCCCTCCACTTCTTGGTTTGCTGGAGCAGGGAAAAGAGGGTGGGGGTATTGGTTGTTTTTTAAAATTCTTTGTGAATTAATATTCCAGTGCTTTTTCTTTAGTAAGATCATCATGCCATTTTTCTACCTTATTCCATTAATGTGACTGGTGCAACACCAGAAAGTATATTTATGTACTCAATCTTAGTATTCCTGGATTGTGCTCAATTAGATTATGACATATCTTCTTACTCTGTTGGATTCAGTTTGCCATTATTTTGTTGTTGTTGTTTTAATTTATACTCATGAATGAAGCAGTCTTTGTCTTTTCTGCTATTCTCCTTAAGTGGTTTTAATTTCATAAAATAGGAAATATTTCCTATGTCTTACCTCTAATGAAGTGTTTCAAGACTAAATTAACTACGGCCATAAAATGGTTGTATGACTGTGGACCAGTTACTCAAATCTCATTAAGTTTCACTCTCCACTTGAATAAATGGGGATGATAATAGTACCAGTGCAATGAGATTATTGAGAGGATTCATTGAAATAACCTTATGAAGCTTTTAGCTCATCGACTGACATTTCAGGAAGCAAGTTTACAAAAAAATGATACATAGAGTTGTATTATCCTTCATTAGTCCCTTTTCAACCGTAAACATATGGACGTGCTCTTTTCTTATGGAAAACAGGTTGCCTTTTATGTGCTGTAATTACCCAAGCATGGATATTTGAAACCACTGAACGCACCAGGATTGATTCCCCTGGAGCACAGTTAGAATAACCAAACATCAGAGGGCAGGTCAGTGGGGGCAGCAGTTTGTTCCTTGGCTTAAAACTCACTCCTAATTTGACATCTGCAACTAGCAATGGCTAGTGCAAAACAAATTCCCTTCAATTTCTTGAATTATAACTTGTCTTTTAACAAATTAAGTTCAACCTTGTGCAAGCTGTTATGGGAAATACGAAGAGAATTGAGACTGGGATGCAGAGTACTGACTTGAACCGAAGTAAACAAGGAAGACCCTAGGTGAACGCTTGAGCCCCACAGCTTCACTGAGGCAGTCTGCTGATCCTTGATCCCATATGACTTTAAAGACAAAATAGCTCAGTTTTTCAACCAGGGCCGATTTTGTCTAGTAGGGGGTGTTTAGTGGTGTCCAGAGATGTTTTTGATTGTTATCCACTGGAGTGTTGGTAGCACTCCTGGCATCAGGTGGGTAGAAGCAGGAGATGCAACTGAACGTCATACCATGCACAGGGTAGCCCTGATAACAGAGATCCAAAATAGCAATAATGCTAACTCTAAAACCTATTATGTATTTAAGGGACTGTGAGTCATAGCATCTCTAGGTATCTTTTGGGTTTCTTGTTCAAAATTGTAAAAATTGTAGGCTCCATCCCTAGAGATTCCTTTTTTCCCCTTGTGTTATTTGTTGTGTGTTTTTTTAACTTTTTATTTTGTATTGGAGCATAGCCAATTAACAATGTTGTGATAGTTTCAAATGGACAGCAAAGGGAGTCTGCAGTACATATAGGTGTATCCATTCTCTCCTCAAACTCTCCTTCTATTCAGGCTGCCACATAACATTGAGCAGAGTTCCTGGTGCTGTACAGTAGGTCTTTTTGATACAGTAATGTGTCCACGTCCCTCCCAACTCCCTAGCAATCCTTTTCCCCGGCAATCATAAGTTCATTTTCTAGGTCTGTGAGTCTGTTTCTGTTCTGTCCATAAGTTCGTTTGGATCACTTCTAGTTAGATTCTGCATAGAGGGGACTATCCCTAGAGATTCTGTTTCAACTTCTCAGAACCTTAAAACATGGATCTTTAAACATGCAGATGAATCTGATGTAGGTGATGCAGGAAGTTCACCTTAGGAAGTACTGAAACAGATCCAGTGTGAGCATTTTAATCAATGCATTGACCAAGTACCCAGTACAAGAAGTACACAAGTACAAGAAGAGTAGAACAGAAGCAAGAATAATAGTGATTCATCGTCAGGAGCCAGGAGCAGCCAGGCTCTCATTGGCTTGTTCTCAAGGCACTTGCCTTTGTGAGGTGGTGGCTTCTTAGCCCAGTGACAGGCAGAGCATAGCTGAACGATTTCTGTCATTATCGAGCACTTTGTGCTCAGCCAGCCACATCTTCAGGGTCACTTCAGTGGTGAGGATCTGCCATCATTCTAGGCAGGCTACAAACAAGGCTGACTGCTATGGATTAAATTTATAGTACTCTTCACAGAAATGTATTTATTGCAATCCTGGTTGCCATTAGGGACAAGAATATCTAGAGGAAATTGCACATCAGGCTTTATTCTCTGTTTGCCAGATTGTTCATTCTGGCTTTTGAATCATCTGTTTCTGCAGCAGTGTTAACTAATGTCACTTTGACCAAAAGTCCCTTTGTAGGATTCATCTTTGTATAATCGGTGCTTCTTTAGCTAATACTTAAATAGCACTTAAAGTTTCCAGGAGTTTTTCTAAGTAGTTGACACTGATGTTTTAATTTTTGAAACAGCCTTGATGAGTAGGTGCTATTATTATTCTCATTTTTAAGATAAGAAAATTGAGGAATATAAGTGATTTCCCCCATAGTCACACAGAGAGTGCAAAAGGAGACCGAAGTCATTGCTTTGTTCCAGAGCCCATGCTCTCAGCCACTTGACCAAACCAACTCTCTCATTTTCTGTGATTATCGAATTAAATTTACAAAATGCTCATGCCCTAAAAGTTCATTGTTTAAAGATCTCTGCTTTTAAGTGGATGCTCTGCTTTATACATTTGGCTCTTTAATCCATGTTATTTCTCCAGATGTCCTAAATACCTTACTGCTGTTGACTGTGAAATACCTGTTGCAGGTCCTTAAACATGGTCACCATAACGGATTCCATGGGGAACCTCTTGCCGGAGACTGAATCATTTCCTTGAGAATAGGAGAGAGAAGAGAAAAGGTATTACTTGTACAGAAAGGAAGTGGTTTTCAGGCATATCACTGGAATGAAGTGAAATGAAAGTTGCTCAGTCATGTACCACTCTTTGTGACCTCATGGACTGTAACCTGCCAGGCTCCTCTGTCCATGGAATTCTCCAGCCAAGAATACTAGAGTGGATTGACATTCCCTTCTCCAGGGGATCTTCCCCTACCCAGGAATCGAACCCAGGTCTCCTGCATTGCAGGTAGATTCTTCACCATCTGAGCCACTAGGGAAGCCCCATCACTGGAATATCAATTAGCAAATTAATTCTCAGTTACCACTTGGGGATTATTCATAGGTATTTCCAAATTTCATTTTCTCTACCACTCAGGTGAGCCATAGCAATTGACTAGAATGAAACCAGAGAGAAGGCAAAGCTAGAAACTGATGTTAGTGTTAGGAAGTCGTTTTTGAGTGAAACAAAAAATATTTTTTAACTTCTCAACTTGATATTTGTCCCCAGTATTTAAAAGTTGACTATAATGATAAAGTAGTATAATAAATTACCCTTTTTTCCATCCAAGAGTGGAAATGTAGCCAGAGCATGGTTGTGAAAACAGTATTCAGCCAGGCGGTTGGCATTTACGTCATGAATTAGTTATATAATTTCATTCCATTTCATTTTTATATTCTCCCAGAACCAAGTTAGCTGTTGAATACAACTTACCTTTGAGCATTTGTGTTCAATTTTTTTATTTTCTTAATATTAGGTAGTTAAAAAACTTAAATATATTTAATGCCCTCATATTTTGCTCCTAAAATTCTTTTCACAGTTTCAAAGAAGAATTCGATTTAAGGATTTCAGTGTGAAATGGTTTTCTGTGATGCTTCTGGCCAAACTAAATGGAAAAGGAGTTTGCAAAGAAGTGACATTCAAAACTGGCAATGCTGATAACAAAGACAATTAGCACTACAGGTTATAACTACCTGACTGTATCAGCAGATTGCACATGGCTTGGAAATGCCACCTTTTATTTCCTTTCCTCAAGCCAATAAGTTTTAGACAGAAATTTCCATAAAGACAGTACTTCCTTTATCTGGAGGTCACTTATCCAGTATTTGAACATGTAAAATATAACTGGCGATCTAATAAGCAGAGGCCTCCAAACAACCAAAATGAATGTCACAAAGCCAAGACACTAAGGGCATGTATTCACTCACCCCAAAGGGCCATAACCAAAGGGCATTTCTTCTTAAGTTAGGTAGTTCTAATTGTTTTGCTCATTAGGATTTCCAGACCACTGCACAGGAGAAGATGGGAGAAAGGAAGGAATGACAAAAACTGCGTAGGCAAAAGCACAACATTTCTAGTTGATAGCTAGAAAAGGAACCAAACCCTGGAAGTCAAAAACAAGGAAAGAGAAGTGCCCTGGGGCTGTTCAGATGGGCCGCCTAGCACAGTAAGGCCACAGAATCATTGTCTAACTTGATTAAATGAGTGTATTACGTTCAGTAGAGGCAGTTTAATAAAGCAAAAGTTTATAATCATTTTAAAAGAGATTAATCCATTAGTTTGCCCTGAGAAATTAGTAAACAGTCCCTAATAACAGGACAATATCATATCAGAAGTGCTGCTACAGGGAGCCCAGTCTGGCCTCTGCGATGGCCTGGAGGGGGAGAATGGGGAGAGGGGTGGCTTGGGAGGGAGAGGATGTATGTGTCATTGTGGCTGATTCACATTCTTGTGCTGCAGAAACCAACACAGCGTTGTAAAAATTTTAAAAAACACTAGGGAAAAAAAAAAAGTGCTGCTAACTTCAGATGGTAGAAACAAGTTGTGATGTTGTCCAGAGTAGTAATTGTCAGGTTGTGGAGCCCCTTTTTGTTTTACATGACACGGGGACCCCAGAGTCTGGAAGTGATGGAGCGGACACACAGTTAACGTGCCCATCTTGCGAGTGCATTTGGGAATTCATGGGCTGTGTCGCAGCCACCTGCACACAGTGGCAGGCGCTCTTTGTCACATTCTCCCTTGTAATTCCCTCTTGTATTCTGCCTTCATCGAGCTCCTGCTATCTTTGGTGACTTCAGCCTACGTGTTGACAGTTCATCTGGGGTTTCATGTAAGACAGCCTGAAAATCTGTTCCATCCCCACACAGCACAGTTCCTGGGGGAGGCAGCCTAAGTCTGAAGTCGACTTCTCTCACACCATGCAGGTTACGTTGGGGTGATCGTTGCAGGGTGCCTCATGTGCCTGAAATGAATTTGAGGGCTTTGTGGTTAGCCGTTTTTGTTTTTTTCTTTTTGTATTAAAAATTTTTTTTTAGTCTGGAAAACCAAGTTGGGACCCATAGTAATACAAGTTGGGTGGTGGTGGGTAGGGGCAGATTTTTTTCTATGTCATGGCCTATGAAGAGTCCATACTCAAAGCTATGACCAGAAGGCTATCACAGACTTGGTCAAGATAGGTAAGTGACACTAATTATTTAGCTCCATGAACGGAAGCTTGTTAGAGCCTGGTTTTCCTAGCAGCAGCTTCTCTAATTAAGCCGATTTGCATTTTAATTTCCTTTCTGAAGAAGAGAAGGTTTAAAAGTATTTCATATTTTGCTAATTTCAACCACAGAGCAATAAGGAAAAAGTGCCTCCCGATGCTGGGTTCAGCATTAGATAGCCAGAGTCCTACTTAGAAATCACCTTTGTTTGGTGGCTGTTTATTAGGACTTTCTGCTGCTGCTGCTGCTAAGTCGCTTCAGTCGTGTCCAACTCTGTGTGACCCCATAGACGGCAGCCCACCAGGCTTCTCCATCCCTGGGACTCTCCAGGCAAGAACACTGGAGTGGGTTGCCATTTCCTTCTCCAATGCATGAAAGTGAAAGGTGAAAGTGAAGTCGCTCAGTCATGTCTGACTCTTAGCGACCTTCTAATAAGTCCTAATTAGGTGGCTCAGACGGTAAAGTAATGTGGGAGACCTGGGTTCGATCCCTAGTTCGGGAAGATCGCCTGGATTAAGGAAATGACAACCCACTCCACTACTCTTGCTTGGTGAATCCCATGGATGGAGGAGCCTGATGGGCTATAGTCCATGGGGTCGCAAAGAGTTGGACACGACTGAGTGACTTCACTTTCACTTTTCAGCCAGTCATGGGACACAATGTTAGAGGCCCTCCCTGCCCTCAAGGTGCTTACATTCTGGTGGGCAAGAGACAAAGAGAAAGCATATGAATAAATACAGATTGTGACAGGACCCTGATATATTAACAGTGGTGTGTGAGAGAGGGTAGGGGTTGGGGAGCTCAGCATCGGGTTCCAGACTTAGACCTGAGTGGAGTGGTGAAAGGGAAAGTCACTCAGTCATGTCTGACTCTTTGCAACCCCATGGACTATACAGTCCATTGAATTCTCCAGACCAGAATACTGGAGTGGGTAGCCTTTCCCTTCTCCAGGAGATCTTCCCAACCCAGGGATCAAACCCAGGTCTGCTTCATTGCAGGCGGATTCTTTACCAGCTGAGCCGCAGGGAAGCTCAAGAATACTGGAGTGGGTAGCCTATCCCTCCTCCAGGTGATCTCCCGACCCAGGGATTGAACCAGGGTCTCCTGCATTGCAGGCGGATTCTTTACCAACTGAGCTATCAGGGAAGTGAGTGAGCCACCATACACGGAAACTAGCAGAACAGCATGGCAGGCAGAGAGAACGGCAAGGTCAGAAGCCCTGAAAGGGAAAGGGCTTTACACATTCAGGGACTGAAATGAGACTGGAGTGGGTGGGTCCCAGTGACCCGGAGGGACACTGATGACAGTCAAGGTAGAGATGAAGGCAAAGGGGAGGTCTCGCTGGACCTTGGAGGGCACAGTAAGGCATTTGGATTTGTCCTGAGAAAAATTAGATACCACCGAAGGTTTGTAGCCAAGGAGTGCTTTGATCGCTTAAGTTCTATAAAGATTGCGTTTGACTGCTAAGATGGCCAAGGAAAATGAAGCAGGAAGTTTGAGTTCAGCACTGGCCAGAGCAGAGGTGGTTTGAGCTTGGGCTGAAGAGTCAGCCGTGAGGATGCTATGAAGTGGCAAGATCGAATGTGGTTTGGAAGTGGTGCTGGTGGGAGCTGCCAAGGAACTTGGAGGAAGATAAGGGGGAGGATGGGATTGAACGTGAAGATTTGAGCTTTGGACAACTGGATGAATGGTGGCATATTTGCAGTATTGAGGATGACACAAGAGGAGATTAAAAGATCGATCTGGGGCATAGTCACACTGAAATGCCTATTAGCCATCTAAGTGAAGAAATACATCTTACTTTTCTTGATTTGAGGTCCCCCTCTGGGGAATGTGGCAGACACATGGTAGGCCTTACATCTGGTAAATATCGTTAAATTGCAGAAAAGCTGCCTCTCAGATTTTCAGTCTCAGATGTGAATGTCAGTTCCCATCTCTCCTTATTTCATTTTGCCACAAGAATAAGTACATACACACGAAACAAACATGAAAACCCTTTTGAGACTAAAAGAAGAGATTCAAGGGAAGAATTGATTTTGATTGAAAAGTTTAAAAATCATATTGACAAAGTGATATTTTTTTTTTTTTGGAGGTTAAAAAATCAACATCAGATCAGATCTGATCAGTTGCTCAGTTGTGTCCGACTCTCTGCAACCCCATGAATCGCAGCACGCCAGGCCTCCCTGTCCATCACCAACTCCCGGAGTTCACCCAGACTCACGTCCATCAAGTCAGTGATATCCAGCCATCTCATCTCTGTCGTCCCCTTCTCCTCCTGCCCCCAATCCCTCCCAGCATCAGAGTCTTTTCCAATGAGTCAACTCTTCGCATGAGGTGGCCAAAGTACTGGAGTTTCAGCTTTAGCATCATTCCTTCCAAAGAAATCCCAGGGCTGATCTCCTTCAGAATGGACTGGTTGGATCTCCTTGCAGTCCAAGGGACTCTCAAGAGTCTTCTCCAACACCACAGTTCAAAAGCATCAATTCTTCGGTGCTCAGCCTTCTTCACAGTCCAACTCTCACATCCATACATGACCACAGGAAAAACCATAGCCTTGACTAGATGAACCTTTGTTGGCCAAGTAATGTCTCTGCTTTTGAATATGCTATCTAGGTTGGTCATAACTTTCCTTCCAAGGAGTAAGCGTCTTTTAATTTCATGGCTGCAGTCACCATCTGCAGTGATTTGGGAGCCTCCCAAAATAAAGTCTGACACTGTTTCCACTGTTTCCCCATCTATTTCCCATGAAGTGATGGGACTGGATGCCATGATCTTCATTTTCTGAATGTTGAGCTTTATGCCAACTTTTTCACTCTCCTTTTTCACTTTCATCAAGAGGCTTTTTATTTCCTCTTCACTTTCTGCCATAAGGGTGGTGTCATCTGCATATCTGAGGTGATTGATATTTCTCCCGGCAATCTTGATTCCAGCTTGTGTTTCTTCCAGTCCAGCGTTTCTCATGATGTACTCTCCATATAAATTAAATAAACAGGGTGACAATATACAGCCTTGACATAATTGATCCTTATTTTGTACTGGGATACTGGATTATACATTTTATAACCAAAGAGGAAGATTGGTGTAAGTTTTTGTACCATCATAAATAACAGTAGAAGTGCTTTAAGTCAGACAATTAAGACTCTGAAGGTTCTGAGACGCTGAAGCACTTTAGTAGGAGACTTGCTTCCCTTAAGCCTGTACATAAACTCTCAGGAGTGACTTCAGTGTCTATAGTCCTGAGGACAGTGGAGGCAATTTCTTAAGAATATTCCCACCCCCACCCCTGTATTTATTTTTTGCATGAAAAAGTTTTAGAACGGGAACTAAAAACATATCTTTTTCCCGTATCTGGAGAAAATGCCTTTTATTACTGTTGGTCTAATTTCCCTTTTCCTCTTCTCTTGCTCAAATTAGTGTTCTCATGAGAACCAGGCAAAAGAGATTAAGGTAAAAGGTATAAATTGAAGACATAGGAAAACTGAGCTTTTCCCTCCCAGGTATAGAAACTTTAGAATAAACACCAACATCTGTTTATGTGGGTGGAAATTGTTATAGAAAGAGACTGAATATACTTGTATTAGTTTTCTAGGTCAGCTTTAACAAAATGCCATATACAAAGCTATGGTTTAAAGAAATAAATATATTTGCTCACAATTCTGGAGTTGAAGTTGGAGATCAAGGTGTCAGCAGGGCTAGGTTCTTCTGAGGCCTCTCCCTTTGGCTCATGGATGGCTCTCTCCCTATCCAGTATCTTCATGGCCTTCCCTCTGTGCCTGTGTCTGAATCTCCTCTCCTGTTCAGGAGACCATTCATATTGGGTTGGGGACCAGCCTAATGACTGAGTTTAACCTTAATCACTCCTTAAAAGTTAAGGATTTATTAAGATGGTTATTAAGCTTATTAGTTGACTTCTGAGGTGCTGGGGTTAGGAGGTCAACATGTGAATTTGGAGGAACACAATTATGCCTGTAACAGTATTTCCATCTTGTAAAGCTCCTCCTCTCTACCCCCCACCCCCATAAAACTCACTCTGGTGTGGAAGCTTCCAGCCTTCTCTTTTATAAAAAGACCAATTGTTAACTGTCGTGGATTCCCATCTCTACTCTGTCTCCTTGCACACCCTCCTCTTTGTCCTGCTCAAGTCCAGTTTTTTTCTGTTGTTCAGTTGCCCAGTCGTGTATGAGTCTTTGTGGCCCCATGGACTGTAGCACGCAGGCTTCCCTGTCCTTCACTGTCTCTTAGAGCTTGCTCAAACTCATGTCCATTGAGTCAGTGGTGCCATCCAAACCATCTCATCCTCTGTCACCCCCTTCTCCTCCTCTTCTCAGTCTTTCCCAGCATCAGGGTCTTTTCCAGTGAGTCAGCTCTTCCCATCAGGTGGCCAGAGCTTTGGAGCTTTATCATCAGTCCTTCCAATGAATTTTCAGGGTTAATTTCCTTTAGGATTGACTGGTTTGATCTCCTTACTGTGGAAGGGACTCTTAAGGGTCTTCTCCAGCACCACAGTTTGAAAGCGTCAGTTCTTCAATACTCAGTCTTCTTTATGATCCAACATTCACATCTGTACAAGTACAGTTAGAATCTAACTGATCCCCATGCCCTCCCTCCAGTTTGTTTCCCACACAATGTTCAGAGTGATCTGATACACAAATCCTGTTACTACCCTGTTTGATATCCTTCAGTGGTTTCCCATTTTCTAACAGAAAATCTAAACTCCTTAGTATAGCTTCTCATAGCCTATCCCCACTTACTTTCCTATATTCCTCCAAGAGTTGCCCCTTCAGTGTTGATCATGAGCTGCTGATGCTTGTCAAAGGTGCTGGGCTCTGCCCATGCTTCTTCTCTGCCAGGAGCATCCTCCCTTCCCTTACACACGTTGATGAAGGCAAGTTCTGTGATGCCTTCACAGCCTCGATCAGCTGCCTCCTGCTCTTTTCCCAACATCTGCAGTTGATTACAGAATCTTTATGATGCCATATTGTACTTCTCATCCTACACCACAGTTCTTTACTTGCTTCTCTAATTTTGTAGAGAGAAATGAAGTCAAGATCTGTGTTCAATGTTGTATTCTAGTGTTTTGCCTGACATTTAAGTGCTTAATCAATAAGAAGGTAAAATATGTACAAATGTTAGATTAGCTTGAAGGTGGCGTGTCAACCCCCTCCATTATCCTTGCATGGAGAATCCCACGGACAGAGAAGCCTGGCAGCCTGCAGCCCATAGGGTTGCACAGAGTCAGACATGACTGAAGTAACTTAGCATGTACAGGCGTAGCTTATATTTCACGTAGTGTGAATGAAGGTGACTTATTGTTCATTGCTTAAGACCTGGTATAAATTATTTTAAATTCTCATACTCTCATTAACCTCACACAGAGAACCCCCTGACTTCAGCCAGCCAGTAGTCATTAAGGTGACTAGATAATAATGATAATTCAGTGCAAAGTGACAAGTATCCTTCAGAACAAGTAGAACTGAATATCCCATTAGAAGTAGGTCAGATGCACTCTCTTTGCCTGAAAGGGCTTCCTCTCCATCCCATACCCATTCACAAAGTGCTTCCCTCTGAACAGTACTGCACCCTTGGACTCCTTAGGAGATCAAGGTGATATTGTGCAGTGGTCTTTGGCCAGTGCAGGCAATCTACTTGTGCTCCCTGTGGGAAGGATGTGAGAATGGCAGCCTGCTTTGGAAATGTGATAAGATATACATCTAAAGCTGCAATGTCCAATATGGTAGCCACTAGCCATATGGCCATTTATTCATATTTAAATTTTAAAAAACTAAAATAAAATAAAAAATGTAACTCCTCAATTATGCTAACCATATTTCAAGTATTCAATAGCCACCTGTGGCTAGTGGTTACCATATTGAATAGCACAGATTGTAGAACATTTCCATCGTCACAGAAAGTTCTGTTGTTCAACGTGGCTCTGAACCTTAGATCATAACTTTTTGCTGGCCATCTACTTCAGTATGTGACAATGGTGGTCCCATTTAGTGTGCACTCATCATGTGTTAGACTCCATAAAATCTCAAGCTGAGCATGTGGAAGTGGAGGCTCAGTGAATCAAATAAACTGCCCAAGATCCCTAAATTAGAAAGTAAAGATTGAAGGCAGGAGGAGAAGAGGACAACCAGAGGATGGATGGTCGGATGGCATCACCAACTCAATGAACACAAGTTTGAGCAAGCTCTGAGAGATGGTGAAGGACAGGGAATCCTGGTGTGCTGCAGTCCATGGGGTTGCAATGAGTTGGACACGACTGAGAGACTGAACAAGTGCTAGAATAATAATAAATTAGTCTTAAGAATTACTTATTTAATAAGTATAAAATGGTCTTTCGCAATAACTTCAACTTGCATTCAGCCACAGTGAAATTAAATAGTTCAAAGATGATCCTGGAGAGACAGTCTTATGCTCAGCTGGCCTCAGGTTGCCACTACTCACCTTATCTGGGTACCCAGTGCCTTGAGGCAGCTGAGTCTTCCACTGAGGGGCTCCCAACCATGAGCAGCTCTTCTTAGAGAAGCAGAAGTCTGTCCAGCTGCCAGACTCAAGAGAATGTGAAGGCAATCCCCATCCCCATTTAGAAGGAAAGTTTTGAGCTTTTTGTTTCTCCTCCTTTTCTAGATCCAAATCACGTTTAGTTGGGGCTAAGAGTAGGTAGGACTCTGAGAGAGCATAGTCTACCAAAGAAAAGATGCTCTGGTTGAACAAGAAAAGAACCTTGAAGGTCTTAATGATGTCAATTCTTCATTCATTTTTCTATGTGACTTCCAGAACTCCTGGATCAGGGGAGATTATTGTAGGCCTCTTAGAGAAATGGACAAATATTTCTAAAGAAGAGAACAAAGAAAATGCCTTGACATTGAGATTTGAAGGTGACTGAACACTAATGAAATAAGGAAATGTACATAAAATACCAATCATAAAACAGCAGTTTTCACAGAGGGTGTCAAAATAATGAGGGGCCTTTAGCTGATAAAGCAAAGGTGAGATTTATCTGAAAATCAATTCTGTTTCCGCATAGTTGGGCTCCTAAAGAAAATCAAAGACAGACTGAGGAAACGGAGGCTGTGGGAAGTGGATTCTGGGCCTCATAGGTGACAGAGGGTGACGGGTGATGGCATTCTGCTCACACTGTCAGATCCTGAGGAAAAATGGCTTTGTCTAGGTGGTCCATTCCGATTGATTGAAAGGGACTGCCCAGAGAGTGGGGAGAGAATGTGGTGTCCACAGATTCCAAAAGGGAAGCAGAGTACACATGTCAGATACAGACTAGTTAGTTATCTGCTGCTGTGTAACAAGTTACCCCCAAACTTAGCAGCTTCAAGCAACAAATATTTATGATCTCTGTTACTCTGGATCAAGAATCTGGATGTGGCTTAGCTGGGTCCTCTGTCTCAAGGTGTCTCACAGGTCACAGTCATCTCAAAGTTCTAATAGGGGGGAGATACTTCCAAGTTGACTCACCTTGCTGTCAGTAGCTTCTGATCCTTGCTGGCTTTTGGCCAGCGAGGACCACCCCACCCTCACCGTGGGGCTGCAGGCATCCACCAAAGAGAGCAAGAGAGAACGCGAAACAGGAAAGCCTCGGTCTCTTTCTAACCTAGTCTTGGAAGTGACATCACACCATTTTGCCATATTCTTTTCATCAGAAGTATGTCCCCTGGTCTAGCCACACTCCAGGGCCATGGAATCCACAGGAGTGGGGGATCCCTGGAGCCCATCTGAGAGCCTGTCTGAGGCATATTGTGGTGTGGGAGGGCAGGATATTGAGCACGTTACAGAAATACATTTGTGTTCCTGGTAATAAATTTTAAAATGTAACAGTGCCATGTGTAGTCCCATACTGCCTATAAAAATAACACAAATGCCATAATGAAACTCGGAAAAACCCCGACAGTTCCCTAAGGTTTAATCAGATTGCTTTTTGTGATGACATCATGAGCCTAGAAGTTTTGACAAAGTGTGTAGGAGGTCAGTAACTTTGACGCATGGATCTCTTTGCTCCAAAGAACGAGAGCCCATGCTGGCATGAAAGGAAGGTATTCAGCCAGAGGGAAGCATTGAATACACTGACATTTTGGAAGGGAGGAGACAAAGAGCAGTCAGGGAAAGGGGATAAAGTCTAAATGAGGTGGGAGAGTACACCAAAGACAATGGAACCTGTTTTGAATTTTCACTTAGGGTTGGTCCTATCCTTCCCTATTAGAAAAGATGCAGGTTTTCTTTCTCCTCTCTTGGCCCCTTTTCCCTGCCTCCTTGTTGCTGAAGCACTGAAACCTAGAGAGGAGATAGGGCAGCAGCACGGAGCTAGTTCTGTTGACACCTTCACAGGAACACCCCTTTAATGGAAGAATGATCGAGTATCACTCACCTGTGTGGCCTCACCCAACAAGCATGAACAAGAATCTGAGATTCTCCAGTGCCCTTCTATACACACACATACACACACACACACACACACACACACCCATCCACCCACCCTGCCAACTAATTAGCTGTTGAGTCTGTTGGCTACACTTGATTTGGAAAAGCAAGAGCCTGATGGAGAGTTTCTAACACAATAATTGATTCCTCAGGCTGGGAGGAGGAGGGGAGGGACTGGGTGCTACCAAGCCCCAAGTCACGTGCCATAGCTTAGTGCGCTGCAAAGCCACATCTCCTGCCTTCGTCTCAGGCCTCCCCAAAGTCAGATGTTTCTGCACCACCATTTACAGAGCCCTGAGTGCTGAGGTAAAACCCTTTGGATCAGAGTGACATTGTCTGTCACCAGAGAGAGCTCTAGCACTCCCTGGTCATTTTTGTTCACTTGTTTAAACACAGTATCAGCCTATGGACAATATACACAGCCTTTGTTTAGACTACAGAGTCTGCAGGATCCTTATCTTTGCAGAAGTGTCAGCCCCAGCTCCCTGATCTTCACTTCCAGTCAACAGATTTTGGTCATGTCCCATCTGCATGCACCTGTAGGGGGCCAGGACAGAAAAGCCTTCCAGAACACGTGCTCTGGACCACAGGAAATAGAGCAATGTGTCTCCTACCCCGGGTGCTCCTCACCACCCTGCTCTGAGGTGGGAGGTATACTCAGTGGCTTTCAGCTCACATGTTCCAGTACCTATTTCCAGCTTTGCCATGATCTCTGAAAGAAGCAGAGATGAGATGTGCTTTGGCCCTTAGAGGCTTGTTGAGGGGGCTGGAGAAACCCATTGCTGGCAGAGGCAATGTAAAGATGAGGTGACTTTTCCCCTGATCCCCCTCCAGCAGATCTGGATTCTTTTTTTCTTAATTCTCCATACTGTACATTTCATATACATGACTTACTTTGCAACTGGAAGTTTGTATCTCCTAATCTCCCTCACCTATTTCTCTCCTTCCCCTAACCCCCTGGATTCTCATTTCATCTCTTACACTGTGTGGCTTTGGGTAAATGACACGCACTCGGAACCTTATTACTTTTCTGTGAAATGTGTACGAGGTTATCGTCAGTGTTGATGAAGGACTGTTTACAAAGTGCCCTGCACAGAACTGGAGCTTCTCAGTTAACAGTTGCCTTCTTCCTCTCTTCCCCAGCAGATAGCAAGACTCTCAGTTATTTGTGGATTCAATCCTGTATCCTAATCTTTTTTCTCTCTCTTTTTCACCATTATGCACCTTTCAGGATAGTAACAGTTCCCATTTGCCTGGAAGAGATCATGTATATTGTCATTGTTGTTTAGTTACTAAGTACTGTCCAAGTCTTTGTGACCCCGTGAACTGTAACATGCCAGGCTTTTCTGCCCTTCATTATCTTCCAGAGCTGGCTCAAACTCATGTCCATTGAGTCAGTGATGCCATCCAACCATCCCATCCTCTGTCACTCCCTTCTCCTCCTGCCCTCAATCTTTCCCAGCATCAGGGTCTTTTCCAATAAGTTGGCTTTTCGCCTCAGGTGGTCAAAGTATTGGATCTTCAGCATCACTCCTTTCAGTGAATATTCAGGGTTGATTCAGGATTGAATATTTAGGATTGATATAAACTGGATGAAGAAAAGTGCCCACTGGCTGTGTAACTCTGTTAGAAGTTGTCAGGACTGTCAAGAAAGAGGAGCTCAAGTTTAAAAAACCAAACATCAGAAAGGATTGTACCATCATATTAGGGAGGCAAACAAGGAGGTTCCATTAACTCCTGGGTTATTGATGGCAGTGGCCTCCCAGAATTTAACTGAATGGAAGAGAACCCAGAAGATCAAGAGGCCAGAGATCAAGTCCAGAGAGGAGCTTGGGGATTCCCTAGCAAGGATGGTAGAGCCCCAGGCAAAATGGGAGACTAAAAATAAAGCTGAAGACTAAAAGAATCTTGGTCACTAAACTTTGTTATGATCAGATTGTTGCCCTGCCTGCATGGTTATGTTACTTCTTACAGTTGTCTTTGACTTGGGCATTGTTAATTTCATTTTGTAAATAAGGCTCATAGAAGTGAGGACTTATCCAGAGCCATGCAGCCAGTGACTCAACCTGGGAACTTGGAAATTTCGTTTTGGTGCTTCTGCTGTTAAATCCACTGTCATAAACTTAATCAGACTATCTAGGACACTGTAAATCTGGTTGAAAGACTGAGAAATGCCTCCATACTCTAGCAACCAACTAGAACTAGAGAGTAGAGTAATACTTTGTGGTCCAGGGTATGTTTATTTGTCTCTTTCCCAGAATTATAACTGGTTGCAAAGAATGGGAAGGATCCAAGCTATATTGGGAATGAAGAGGCAACCTGGGTCTTGGGGTCTAGAGCAGGTGGTTACTTGCTGTCTGGTCAGTGCTGGTGATACCAAGAGTGTCCATTGCAGAACAGAAGCAGGATGTTTATCGTTTAACTGACAACATCCCAAAGCAGGACTGATACTGTAGGTGAGGGATTTTAAGTTGTTTAGGTTTAAAGTAGCATCTCAGTTGTTATAAAATCAACCAGAAAATCAAAATCAGCCAAATTTCTCTTTCTAAAACATGGTTGTAACTCTGAAGATCAGTCTTTTCTATTGTTATAGGGAGACATAGGCCATTAAATGTTGCTTATTCTTAGAGGCTTCTTAAATTAAGTATGGTTGTAATAGTGACAAAGTACCACTATCTATTGAATGCTTGTTATGTGGAAGAACAGTTCCAGGGTTTTATATTCACTAATTTATTCTCAAATGATGCCTGAAGAAATTATTTCACCACCGAAAAATATTGAGAACAAAAAGTGATACACTTTGCCAAAGGCCACATGGCTAGATTCAGAGATAAGATCCCAACCTAGCCAGTCTGATTTCAGAGCCTGGTGCTCTTCACCACTCTGCTGTAATGGATTTTATATGAAAATTGAAGCAGCAAAATCAATCAATGTGCAAGACAGACTTGAAAAACATCTTAATGCTTTAACCATAATTACATGAAAACCTACAGCAATATATTACTGCCAGTGAGGGTTTTCTCTCTCTGAATGTGTAACTTGTCAGATAAAATTTCCAGAGCAGCAAGGCCCCCAGCATTCTGGCTCTATCTGTTTCTGTCTCTTCAAAAACTCCAGGGAGGTTTGCTGCTATTGAAACTAGGATTTTCTTCTTAGGGGCTGCAACTGGAATTGTAGCTTGGAGCTTCAGAAAGGAGTCTAGTGAAGCAACAAGTTGTATCTCTAAGCTCTAAATAAACTAAGACCTTTATTAAAACATCCATTTGTCCAGTGAAATGGAAGAAAGTTGAGAAGGCTAAGTACCATCTTAAAGCAAGATTCATGGACAAATAAACCTTAACCACTACTATTTAGAAGGCTTTTCAGCACTTTGTATCCATTTTGCTCTCATCCTGGCTCAGATGCAATGAATTCCACCAGCTTTTTCCAACTCTGTTAGTGGTTACATTTAACTGTTTGGGAATTTTGAATATATTCCTCCTCTAGAGCCATCTCCCCATAAAAGTCTGGCATTACATGTGTAGAAAGCAAGAACATCTGTTTCCATGATTGCCTGGGTGAGAAAATCCTGTATATCGATTATTTGTCCATGAAAAAGCAGAAATCTAAAGAGGGACATATGACAATTCTGTAGGTTTAATGCAAAAGTTTGTAGCTTTAATGGTACTGTATTGAGTGACAATTTAGCTTCCCTAAGAGTGTACATCTGTATGCAAATGTTGATGATGCCATTATACTGCAAAGTTGTTATATCCATACTTGGAAAATGAGCAGGTGACATTGCATTATCTTTGTGTTTCTGCAATAGTCAACACACAGATTTCAGTTTGGCTTTTTTTTTTTTTTAATCAAAAGACAAAGCAACAAGGATTTTAAAAAATATAATATTTCTGTACTTGGCTGCACCAGGTCTTATTTGTGGCACGTGAACTCTTAGCTGTGGCACGTGGGATCTATTTCCTTGACCAGGGGTTGAACACAGGCCCCCTGCTTTGGGAGTGCGGAGTCTTAGCCACTGGATCACCAGGAAAATCCCAAGGATGTTGTTTTTAAGGGAAGTATTGGCTTCATAGGGGCAAACATGAAATTAATGCTCACACACACAAAGCAGCTGAGATGCACAGCATTGAGCAACACTTGGACTCAGCTGAAGAGGCACAACACGTTAGGCGTGGGCTTTCTTTTGCCATGGGTTCTTTCTGAGGCTCCATAGGCAGACATGGACTCGTGTTGAACTAGGAGTTGCTGAGTTCTTGTCAGGCTTGGGGGATGAAACTGCCATTGAAAATTGGCAGCTGCTCAAAACCTGAACAGGCATAGTGGGAGTTCAAGTAAGGCTGGAGGACATCCCGCTGGTCTGTCCCTTTAGTTCTTTCTAAGGTGGGGGCTCACTTGGCAAAGTCCTGTGATGAGAATGGAGGAGAGAAAACCATGGCCCCTGACATCAATGAGATACCAGTGAAGAGAAGACTTGAAGGCTAAGAAACAAGGAGCAACACAGTTGTTGAGCACTTTTAAACCAGACGTCTTTCCTGTCTCATTCTGACCTCAGTGGATAACAGATGGTCACCATCTTCCATATATCAATCCTTCCCATACTTGCAGATGGATAATAAATTTCCTTTATGTTTGGAATTCCCAAGGCTAAATAACTCTAATAAAAACCCGAAGAATTGACCTCATAGAATGCCAAGAGAATTAACTAGTTAACAGGCCCTGGCGGTGGGTAGACAGAGCAGGCTAGCACATAACGGAGGAGGTTTTTAATTTGTAAAGAGATGGCAGTTGAGGCGCCCGTTCCTAAGAATGTTGAAACCAGCCTGCTGCTCCATTGCATGTCACACTGGCCTTTTCTTTCCACTGACTTTCCCATCCAGTGGCCTGGCTGAACAAATAAAAAACTAGAAATTAGACAATGAACTCTATTGTATAACAGGCTAAGTTGAAGACCCTGGGCCAACAAGCTCATCATTCATTCATGAGGCATTTCCAGGGTACCTTCTCTGTGCACAGTCTTGTTCTCAGCATACAGATGAATCAGAGAATCAGACATAGTCCATATCTTTAGGGATCTTATAGCCAGCAGAGGGAGGCAGACAAAGCTGCAGTTAGGGTACAAGGTAATAAATATGCAACAAGTACTATGGAAACAGAATGGTGGTCCTTTTCAGATTGGAAGATGTGTCTCCCAAGTCTTAGAAAATGGGCAGTGTCTTGGGGATAGGTGTTCTAGACTGAAAGAACAGTGCGTGCAGAGGTAAGAGGAGAGCATGGCACTTCAGTAGTACCTCCAGAGGACTGAAGTTTAGCATTGAGGGAGGGACAGAGGGGGCAAGGATAGGAACTGAAGCTGTAGAGAAGACGGAGGAGCCAGATGAGGAGGAGTGAAGCTCTAGAGAAGACGGAGGAGCCAGATGAGGAGGAGGAGTCTGAAAGTTACAGGGAAACCACTGGAGAGATGTAACTAATGGAGTGAACTTCTCAGATAGGCTATCTGGGGATGTTGCTCTGTCAGGAGCACGGAGGGTTGGGGAGGGCAGTGAAACAGAAGGCCAGGCTTGGTAAGGAAGCTATTGTGATCCTCAGGACCTAAAACAAGGTAGGAGCAGTGGGAATGGAGAAGAGAGGAGGAAGAAAGGATATGTGAGAAGGAGAAGCTATGGATGACTTCCAGTTTCCTGCCATGGGCATGTGGATGCATGCATGGTCCCTGCACACCCATACAGGGAATGCAGAAGAAGCAAAGTTGGGGAAGGAAGGGTAATGAGAGGCTTTGGATGAATTGACTTGTTCATCAGGGACATCCAAATGGAGATAATCATTTTACTGATTCTAACGTAGGGGCCTGGGCACAGATAGGAGAGATTGAGGAGTTGTAAGTGAAGGAGTTGTGAGTTAAAACCAGTGACTTGAATGAAATCACTTGGTAAATAGCATGAGCAGACAGAAGCCTGAGGAGCCCCCACCTCTCTAGGCATGAGTGAGGCTGAATGAGAGGTGAGATGATGGGAACACACTGGGAGGTCATGTGCTGCCTTAGAAGCCAAAAGAGAAAACATTTCAAGAAAAATGTAGAGATTTGCAGTGCCCATGGCCTCATCAGTCAGTCAGTTCAGTCGCTCAGTTGTGCCGACTCTTTGCGATCCCATGAATCGCAGCACGCCAGGCCTCCCTGTCCATCACCAACTCCTGGAGTTCACCCAAACTCATGTCCATCGAGTCAGTGATGCCATCCAGCTATCTCATCCTCTGTCGTCCCCTTCTCCTCCTGCCCCCAATCCCTCCCAGCATCAGGATCTTTTCCAATGAGTCAACTCTTCGCATGAGGTAGCCAAAGGATTGGAGTTTCAGCCTCAGCATCAGTCCTTCCAATGAACACCCAGGACTGATCTCCTTTAGGATGGACTTGTTGGATCTCCTTGCAGTCCAATAGCCTCATAGGTAAAAAACAAAAGACAGTCGGAAAAAATCCCACACATATGACAAACTGGAGCTTACTGGAGACCTACAGTGAAAGCAGCTGGCCATAGGAACAGAGAGAATATCACACATCATGAAGTAAATGGATGAAGCTTTGTCACATTGTCACATTTGTCACAAGGGACAGACCCCAGGAATCCTGGTCTTTTGATGCTGGCTCTAGACAAAAGTATTAGGCACAACTGTCTACCTTGTTAAAGAGCAGCAAAAATACTTTATTGCCTATTTATTTGCACATAATGCCATGTTAAACAGAGGAAAGGGAGAATTAAACACAGTTTATGCTTTCATGGAGCTCACATCCTCTAATGCATGAGTATCAAGATGCTAAAATTGGGTAAATCGACCAAAAATAATCTTCTTTTAATGGCTATTTCTGCAATTGTGTTTCTACTGAATTTCCAATCACAAGATACTTTAAACACTGCCAGAGGAGACAGTTCTGTATTCTATTTGTAAATAACTGTAATCCAATCTTGATAATTTATGGTTGTGTTTAACCCTCACTTTCAGTAAGACCTTCCTCATATCTCATTTTAGTCTTTTCTTCCATATCTTCAGAGCTTTCCTGTCTCATTCTGACCTCAGTGGATAACAGATGGTCACCATCTTCCATATATCAGTCCTTCCCATACTTGCAGATGGATAATAAATTTCCTTTCTGTTCGGAATTCCCAAGGCTAAATAACTCTAATAAAACCTGAAGAAATGATCTCACAGAATGCCAAGAGAATTAACTAGTTAACAGGCCCTGGCTGTGGGTAGACAGAGCAGGCTAGCACATAACAGAGGAGGTTTTTAATTTGGAAAGAGAAGTGTGAAAATTAGTATTACATCTTTCAGTGGGTTTTTATCTTCTCTTTTGATGCTGCACCTGTGATTTTTCTCCCTCATTTGTGTGAATGAGCTCCCGAGAAATTTAGATTCAATGATTGATGAGATGCTACTCCTTCAAACATGCTATGGTTCCACATAGATGGTTTTTACTCCCTGTATCTTGGTTTGGAGGGATATTTGCACAGAGAACCTGACCTTCCTTGTGGGGAAGAGGGAGGTCATGAGCACTCTCTTAGTATTTTGCTGGTAGAGATGGATACTGCTTTGGGCTGTTGCTGGTATGGTCTGCTCTGTACCGTTTGAGTCAGTCAAATCATCAGAGCTACAGTTAATTGTAACCATGGCGTAGTAGGTAAATCCTGCAGTACAAGAGATGCAAGAGACACAAGTTCAGTCTCTGGGTGGGGAAGATCCCCTGGAGAAGGAAATGATGGCCCACTCCAGTATTCTTGCTGGGATAATCTCATGGACAGAGGAGCCTGGCAGGCTATAGTCCATGAGGTTGCAGAGTTGGACACAACTGAGCATGAGATTGTCTTGACTTGTAGGATAAAATAGGGGCCTTTCTGTATCATTGATCTGCTTAATAAAAAAAGAAAGCTAAACAATAATTATATATATAATACTGTAAATCACCTATATTTCTATTTTTCTTCAGAAGTATACTTAATCCCTTCTAATATCTTTTACTCATTCATTCATTTGTTATTTTTAATTGACATATAGTAGATTTATAATGTCATGTTAATTTCAGATGGACAGCACAGTTACGTATATGCACATTCCTCTTCTGATTCTTTTCCCGTATAGTTCATTGCAAAATATTGAGTAGCGCTCTCTTTGCTATACAGGAAGTCCTTATTGGTTAACTGTTCAATGTGTGGCAGTGTGTATATATTGATTCCAATTTCCTAATTTCCCAACCATCTTATTTCCCAACCACCTATACTTCAATTTTTAAAAAGTTAAAAACAAATAAATGAATAAAAGCAATGAATAGTACTACTTAACTCTAAGTCAACTCAGGGATATACAATCTAAAATTATTAAAGGAAAGGTTCTTATCCCTAGGACCATAGATATTACAGTGACTAGAATTCTGCTTATGTTCAACACATGCATGGCCACCTATAGATGAGCTGTGATTTCAGAAGTTTGTTTGAAATATATTTACTTCTAAGTCACTCAAATTATGCAACATTGTGTGATCCCAAACATAAACATACCCCACCTCTAGGAAAGAAGAGTAACATTGCTTTCTCTATTTCCAGGTAGAAAATACAAGGCAAAGAAGCAGATGGATACCTGTTAGCTTTGGGACATCATTTAGCTATTCTGCCTCTCTTCCCAAATCAGCCACTGGGCGACTCTGAATAGTTCCCTTATCCATTTTGAGGCTTGTTTGTCCCTAGCTACAAAACTCTTCAGTTTCTTTAGGGAATGTAAAGAACATTATTAATTCAGAATGGTTTTACTTACTCTTCTCTGAAGTTATCAGAAATTCATTCCTACTTGTCCAGGATGGGTTTGGGAATGCACTGGGGAAAAAAGAGGAAGGATCCACAGGTTTCATGCATAGATAATTTCAGGTTCACTGAAAATAGTCAATAAATAGTCGCTGGCTGGTTGGCTAGCTTTCTGTTTTAAACTTCTCAGCCCATTGTTACTTTATGATTCACTGGTTTTGGATGTGTCTGCAAGATGTTAGTTTCTCCTGGTGACTCACTTATAGCTGACAGATCATCTTCCTATCCCCTGTACTTAGGAAAAGGAGTCTCATGAGGCAGTATTATAAATACCTAGCAAAAAAAGAGAAAAAGGGCATCAGGCTGTGTTCTAGAGAAACATACCTGATGAGGTATGCTCTTGAGAGTCCCTTGGACTGCAAGGAGATCAAACCAGTCAATCCTAAAGGAAATCAGTCCTGAATATTCATTGGAAGGACTGATGCTGAAACGGAAACTCCAGTACTTTGGCCACTCAATGTGAAGAACTGACTCATTGGAAAAGACCCGGATGCTGGGAAATATTGAAGGCAGGAGGAAAAGGGAACGACAGAGGATGAGATGGTTGGATGGCATCATGGACTCAATGGACATGGGTTTGAGCAAGCTCCGGGTGTTGGTGATGGACAGGGAGGCCTGGGGTGCTGCAGTCCATGGGGTCACAAAGAGTCGGACATGACTGAGCAACTGAACTGAACCTGATGAGGGGCGTGCATCATGACAAATGACTGGAGGGCCTCAGAATAACTGTGGCCTAGCTTTTGTATCCTTGATTAAAAGGAAATGAGGATACTTGCTTTCCCCCAGAATTTTCCTTTTATTGCATCCAGAGGTCACTCATCTTCCCCTGAGATTCTGTATCTGTATCAGGGTATCTGCCAGTCTTCTCTGACTTCCCCAGTTGTCACCTCTGACCTGAGCCTGGAAAGGAGTTCTCCACTCTGACTGTGGTGGGTCACCTGGTGAGACCACACCCAGCATCGCTCCCCCAGAGATTGCCATTATTTGGCTCAGGATGGGGGCCCTGGTGTCAGCATAGTTTAAAAGTGCTCCAGGTGATTCTCATGTCTCCATGGTTGAGCACCCCTGCTTTACAGCAGAGACAGGTTTGGTCGTTTCCTGTTGACTCATCGAAATGAGAGAAATTGGAGAAAAAATAATATAGAATAAAAATGAGTTACTTCTTTTCATTCTCATCCAGACAGGCTAGGCTTTGAGTCCTGGATACCTGGGACTTCCTTTTGTCCTGAGGACTTTTATTTTCCAGAGTCTCTTTGAGGTGAAAATTGGAGTGGTCCTGATAGGGGATGGGTCCTGAGGCTTGGACGGGGGAGGCAAAGTTGCCAGACCCGGCAAAGCCTTGCTTTTGGAGGCTGGGGGAAAGAGCATGGCAGGGGCTTCATAGGAGCACCTCCAGCCCTGTCCATGTACTAGCCAGGAGATGGTAAGATGATGGGACTCAAGATGCTGATCCTGAAGCACCAAGACTTGGGGACCACAGTCTCTAAGAAGGGCGAAGAACTACTGGATTCCTGCCAGCAAATGGACCACACAGGCTTGGAAAATGGGTATCTTGACAGCAATTTGATGGACCAAGGACCAGCTGCTTTGCTCCAAATTTTATGGACTGTATAAATCTCCTGAGATTGTTATATAGCTCTGGGGAAGGGAAAGTTTCCCTGTACATGACTGAGATTGAAATCATTGCAAGTTAAAATCTGGAGCCAGATGTTACTATATTTAGAAAAAAAAGGCAATATGGCATTATTTTTCACCTGAGATATGGAGTAAATTCTAGTCTGTATAACAAAAAGAATCAAGCAATCAAATAACCCTATTTCATATGTTTATAATTTTATTGGGTTTTCATTAGATTTTGGCTTGGCTAAGATTTCTGAGGACTTTTGCTAATTCTGATGTCACTTGCATTTTCTAAGCCTGTTCATAGAATGTAGTACACTCTGAAACTTAAAAAAAAAAAATTCTTAGGTTCAGGCAGGATTTACGGACAGCAGTGTGATCGTGATCTAGTAAACAGAGTGCCTGAAGAACCATGGACAGAGGTTCATAACGTCGTACAGGAGGCAGCAAACAGAACCATCCCAGGGAAAAGTAAATGCAAAAAGGCAAAGTAGTTGTCTGAGTAGGCTTTACAAATAGCTGAGGAAAGAAGAGGAGCAAAAAGCAAGGGAGAAAGGGAAAGGTACACTCAACTAAATGCAAAGTTTCAGAGAATAGCGAGGAGGAGCAAGAAGGCCTTCTTCAATGAACAATGTAAAGAAACAGAGGAAAACAGCAGAAGGGGAAAGACTAGAGATCTCAAGAAAATTGGAAATATCAAAGGAACATTTCATCCAAAGATGGGTACAAAAAAGGACAGAAATGGTAAAGACCCAATAGAAACAGAAGAGATCAAGAAGAGATGGCAAGCATACACAGAAGAACTGTGCAAAAAACATCTTAATGACCCAGATAATCACAGTGATGTGGTCACTCACCCAGAGCCAAACATTCTGAAGTGTGAAATCAAGTGGGTCTTAGGAAACACTGCTGCCAATAAAGCTAGTGGAGGTGATGGAATTCCAGCAGAGCTATTTAAAATCCTAAAAGGTGATGCTATTAAAGTGCTGCACTCCATAGATCAGTGAATTTGGAAAACCGAGCAGTGGCCACAAGACTGGAAAAGGTCAATCTTCATCCCAGTTCCCAAGAAGGACAGTACTAAAGAATGCTCAACCTACCAACAGTTGAATTCATCTCCCATACTAGTAAGGTTATGCTCAAAATTATGCATGCCAGGCTTCAGCAGTACATGAACTGCCAGATATGTAAGCTGGGTTTAGAAAAGACAAAGGAACCAGAGATCAAATTGCCAACATTTGCTGGATCATAGAGAAAGCAAGGGAATTTCAGAAAATCGTCTACCTCTGTTTCATTGACTACACTAAAACCTTTGACTATGTGGATCATAACAAACTGTGGAAAACTCTTAGAGATGGGAATAGCAGACCACCTTACCTGTCTCCTGAGAAACCTGTATGCAAGAAGCAACAGTTAGAACCTTGTGTGGAAAAACTGACTGGCTCAAAATTGAGAAAGGAGTATGACAACACCTTTTATTGTCACCCTATTTAACTTATAAGCAGAGCACATCATGCAAAATGCTGGGCTGGATGAGTTACAAGCTAGAATCAAGATTGCTGGGAGAAATATCAACAACTTCAGATATGCATATGATATCACTTTAATGGCAGAAAGTTAGGAGGTAAAGAGCCTCTTGATGAGGGTCAATGAGGAGAGTGAAAAAGCCAGCTTAAATCTCAACATTCAAAAAACTAAGAACCTGGCTTCTGGTCTTATCTGTGGTAGATAGAAGGGGAATAGAAGGAAGAGGTGACAGATTTCCTCTTCTTGGGCTCTAAAGTCGCTGAGGATGATGGCTGCAGCCATGAAATTAGAAGACAGCTGCTTCTTGGCAGGAAAGCTACGACAAAACTAGACAGTGAATTAAAAAGTGTATTAAAAAGCAAAGACATCACTTTGCCGGCAAAGATCCATATAGTCAAGGCTATGGTTTTTCCAGTAGTCATGTACAGATGTGAGAGCTGGACCATAAAGAAGGTGGACCACCAAAGAATTGATGCTTTCAAACTGTGGTGCTGGAGAAGACTTGAAAGTCCCTTGGACTGCAAGGAGATCAAACCAGTCAATTTTAAAAGAAATCAACCTGAATATTCACTGGAAGGACTGGTGCTTAAGCTCCAGAACTTTGGCCATCTGATGCAAAGAACCAACTCATTGGAAAAGACCCTGATTCTTAGAAAGCTTGAGGGCAGGAGGAGAAGCAGGTGACAGAGGAGCAGATGGTTGGATGGCATAGCCAACTCAATGGACATGAATTTGAGCAAACTCTGGGAGTGAAAGGCAGGGAAGCCTGGCGTGCTGCAGTCCATGGGGTCGCAAAGAGTCTGACACAACTTGGCTATTGATCAACAGTATGGTAGTGAACGGCAGGGATGGGTTGTAGCCAAAAAGAATGACCCTGGGGCTTGAAGTTCTATTTGCATTTGACTAAGATAAAGAAACAATTGGGTGTTTATATCTTATTTAGGAAAGAGGAAACTACCCCTTGAATTAAAGTCTTCCAGCTATACCACCACCAGCCCTAGTAAGGTGAGAAATTGAACAACAGCATGACAAGGTGGGAGTGGTGTCAGTTATTAAATTACTGAACTGCTTTCTTCACCAAAAGGCCTTGGTACAGTAGGAACGATGTGGGTTTGGAATCACACTGAACAAGATTTAAATCCCTACTCACTAACTCAGATGCATTTTTGTCTTCTCAGGACCTAGTAGTGCATGGCGTATAATAGGCATTAATGAATACTTCATAAATTAATGAATAATGGATGAACAAAAGCAATAACGTCTGACTCTAGGCTGTTACTTACCACTTCTGAGCCTATGCCCAAGTGGCTCTGCCTGTACGATGTGCATACTGATGACTAACGCGATGAGGTTCTTGAAATGTTACAAAATATGAAGTTTTTAAACCTGCACCTGGTGGGTTCTCCTTGTATTTAATTTGCCTACTAGCACATACCTTTCCTCAGTGCTGTGTATTCACTGATTGGTGATAGCAAGTTCCTCACTGAATTGAAAGCATCAAGTATGAGAAATTTTTGCACACAGTAGTCACCTTTTAACCCCAGATTAGACTCTCAGAATGAAACGCTGAGTTCTGCTCCAGGAGGATGTGTCCAGGTGAATCCCTGTTAATAGAAACAGGCTTGTCTTGGCTCCCATGAGTCCTCTGCTTTTTCGTGAGGTGTGTCTTATGATCCCGGACAGTGTCTGGTTTTGGTGCTCTAGGTCCACAGCTGTTTACTCAGCTCTGACCCACCATTCTGATCCACCCTTTCTCCCCACCTTCATGATTTTCATTTAACAAGCATATATGGCATGTTGGCCATATGGTTATTAATGTGGAATGTGAAAGTGTTAGCTGCTCAGTCATGTCTGACTCTACGACCCCATGAACTGTAGCTCACCAGGCTCCTCTTGTCTATGAAATTCTCCGGGCAAGAATACTGGAGTGGTTAGCCATGCCCTTCTCCGAGGGATCTTCCCAACCCAAGGATTGAACCCAGGTTCCCCACTTTGCAGGCAGATTCTTTACCATCTGAGCCACCAGGGAATACCATACAAACAAGATGGAGATGAGCAGGATATTATCCTTGCCTGCCAAGCAGAAAAAGATCTGGTAAGGGAGATTTTAATAAGAAATCCAAGAGTTACAATATGGAGGAGTCAGTTCTCCGATAGAAACACATACAGGAGTTCAGTCAGGAGAGAGAAAATGTCAGAAAGGAGAGAGAAGTATCTCAACCATTCCTGTGTTCTTCTGTCTTACTCAGATTCATCTGATTCTGAATTATATCATCTTATATCATCGTCTCTGCAAACCACTGCCACCTAAAGCCTATTTGAGCTGATCTGTATGACCACATTGTCATCTACTTGGATTAGGGGCTCCAGGAGGGCAGACGCCTCACCTTTGTATATACCACTTCACCCCAGGCCATGAAACAGAATCTGGTGCAGCAGTAGGCACACAAGTATTTCTTGCATGACTGAATGTAAGCTGGATGAAATGGATATATTTTTTTTAAAGAAACTACCCCTGGACAGTTGATAGGGTTTTATGCACCATTAAATGATGAGAACACTTCTTTTGCCTTTAAGTGACCTATCTTCAAAGACTTTCCTTCTCAATGTCAGTCCATAAATTTCATTATAGTCTACTAACTTCATCAAGCATCTTTTTTGAGAGAGGAACAGTGTTCCCTAGCTATTAGATTGTGTATGGAAATTGCTAGATGCTTTGTTCTTGCTTTCAGATGCAACCTCTGTCAGTAAGTTGGTATGCACACAGAGTATATGCTACATGTAGGGTATTTTAGTTCAGTTTGCTTTTTCTACAAATCTTAAAGGGGAAAATTCCAGAAAGTTCACCATCTGAGGCTCTACCTTATGCCAGTAGAGAGAAACTCGATGCTTAGTTTATGTCTAAGAAACAGAAACAGATGGTACTGTGGCCTACTCCCCCAAGCACAGGGATTGTTAGAAGATCTGATTTAAAATGGGTGAACTGCCACAGGTGAATTACATAGCCCAGGGAGGTGTTATACCTCAAGTCAGAGAGGTATAACAAAGATCCCAGAATCAATGGCAAAATTAAAGGAAACTGACTTAAAAGACTAGATCTAATGTAAAAATGTAGGTATCATTGCACAGTTCATCAGGGTCTCCCAGTAGTGTCGTTGGTAAAGTCAGAATTGGATACTCTTTGTCTCTTTCTAGGGTTTCAAGTCTCGTGGTTTCTCAAGATGAAGGTGGCTTGCAAATGCATCAGCAGTTATGATACAAACATGGGAAATTAAAAAGTGTGCTGTTCACACTCCCTATTTATTTTTTTAAAGCTTAACAATTTTTTAATTTTATATTGTAGTATAATTGATTTACACTATTGTGATGGTTTCAGGTGTACAAGAAAGTGATTTAGCTACACCTGTACATATCTTTATTCTTTTTCAGATTCTTTTTCATTATAGGTTATTACAGGATATTGAGTGCTACACAGTAGGTCCTTATTGATTATCTATTTTGCCTAGAAAATCCCATTGACGGAGGAGCCTGGTAGGCTGCAGTCCATGGGGTCGCGAAGAGTCGGACATGACTGAGCGAATTCACTTTCACTTTTCACTTTCATGCATTGGAGAAGGAAATGGCAACCCACTCCAGTGTTCTTGCCTGGAGAATCCCAGGGACGGGGGAGCCTGGTGGGCTGCCGTCTATGGGGTCACACAGAGTCAGACACGACTGAAGTGACTTAGCAGCAGCAGCAACTCTAATCTTAGTTCTTTGTAGGTTTTTTTTTTTAGCTTTATTATGGAAAATTTTAAACATACAGAAGTAGAGAAAATAGTATAAGAAATCTCATGAACCCATTGCCTATCTTCCAGCTATTTTTAACTCATGGCCAATATTGTTTGTGCTTCCTTTCCATGTCTCCTTGCCACTTATTATTAGGATATACTCAGGCATTATATCAGAGAAGGAAATGGCAACCAACTCCAGTACTCTTGCCTAGAGAATTCCGTGGACAGAGCAGCCTGGTGGGCTGCTGTACATGGGATCGCCCAGAGTCAGACACGATTGAAGCGACTTAGCATGCATGCATGCATGCATCGGAGAAGGAAATGGCAACCCACTCCAGTATTCTTGCCTGGAGAATCCTAGGGACAGGGGAGCCTGGTGGGCTGCCGTCTATGGGGTCGCACAGAGTCGGACACAACTGAAGCAACTTGGCGGCAGCAGCAGGAGCAGTGGGTGTATGTTAATCCCAATCTCCTAATTTTCCCTTCCCCTCTTTCCTCTTTGGCAACTGTAAGTTTGTTTTCTAAGTTTGTGAGTCTGTTTCTGCTTTGTAAATAAGTTCATTTGTATCATTTAGGAAGGGATTCCACACATAAGTGGTAGCATGTGATGTTTATTTTTTTCTGTCTGACTTCACCTAATAAGATAATTTCTAGGTCCATCCATATTGCTGCAAATGGCAAGATTTCATTCTTTTATGGCTAATATTCCATTCTGTGTGTATATATACACACACACAGACACCCACAAATATCTATATCTATGTATGTATACACATGCCATATCTTCTATATCCATTCCTCTGTCGGTGGACATTTAAGTTGCTTCCATGTCTTGGCTATTGTAACAGTGCCGTAGTGAACTAGGGGCGCATGTATAGTTTCAAATATAGTTTTCTCTGGATACCTCATGTGAAGAGCTGCCTCATTGGAAAAGACTCTGATGCTGGGAGGGATTGGGGGCAAGACGAGAAGGGGACTACAGAGGATGAGATGGCTGGATGGCATCACTGACTCGATGGACGTGAGTCTCAGTGAACTCTGGGAGTTGGTGATGGACAGGGAGGCCTGGCATGCTGTGATGCATGGGGTCGCAAAGAGTTGGACACGACTAAGTGACTGAACTGAACTAAACTGGATATATGCTCAGGAGTGGGATTGCAGAGTCATATGATAATTCTATTTTTAGTTTTTTAAGGACCCTTCCTACTGTTCTGTATGGTGGCTGCACCAATTTACATCCCCACCTTTTCCAAATTAGGTTCAGAGCAATGTTAGATCCACAGACTTACCCTTCCCTGTCGTGACTATTATCAACCCTTGCTCCCTCTTATACATCAAACATCATGATTGCTATAGTAGTCTAGCTTTTTGTGCTCACTCTTTACCCCGGCTGATGTGTCTGAAGAAGAAAGAAACCAAAGGGGTATGTGTATGCTCCTGGGTATGGTCACTCACTTGCTTTGGGGGAGAATATTCAAAATATCAAGTTATGTACAATTTTATTGGGGAAAAAAAAAGCAAACCTTCCTGTGGGGCCTGAAATTGCCTGGTACCAACTCGATCATTATTTTTCTACCCTGTGAGGATTGGAAATTTAAATAAATTGACCATTATTTCTTGGAGACGATGTTACAGGTCACTGCATTCTTCCATGTCGGCTAGCAGCCTAGTCTACCTGACGGAGTGAACTGCACCTGGGAACCCTAGGGCCTGCAGATCTCCCTAATCAGCTCAGGGAAGGCTTTCCCCCTTTGCCTTCTTCTCTGCAAGTTCCAAAAGGACCAAGCCATGGGGGAGGCTGTGGCAACTGTATCACCAGACTTCAAATTCAGTCTTCTTGGCAGTGGGAAAAGTTATCAAGAGAAAACAGGACACTTTTTCCAAGTCCCTGCCTGCAGGCTGTGGGTTGCTTCTTTTGTTTGTCAGCCTTTAACATAAGCCCTTAATCCCAGACGAGTCTGAGGAATGATTGCACAATTCCTGCAAAGGAATAAACCTCTAGTCTTTTTCTCGGGGCTGAGTACCTACCTTGTGGGGCTTTCCAGATGGCTGAGTGGTAAAAAGAACCCACCTGCCAACACAGAAGACTCAGGAGATGCAGGTTTAATCCCTGGGTCGGAAAGATCCCCTGGAGAAGGAAATGGCAACCCACTCCAGTATTCCTGCCTGGATAATCCCATGGACAGAGGAGCCTGACAGGCTACAGTCTGTGGGGTCGCAGAGAGTCAGACAAGACAGAGCGGCTGAGCACATACTCATGTACTTTGTACCAGGCTCTGTTGTACACACTGGAGATTTAGTGGTGCCAAAACAGTATCCATGGAGGTTACGTTCTAATGAGGAGGGAATAGATAAGAAACAAACAAGTACATGTTCTTAGGTGGTAAGTGCTAGTGGGGAAGGAAGGCAGATGAAGCAAGATGGAAAGTGTGGAGTGGGAATAGGGGTGAGGAAGGAGCCCTGCGGGGAACTGGAGAGGAGCATCCTTGGCAAAGAAAGAGCCAGGGCAAAGGGTGGGAGGGCGGAGCGTGCTTCAAAAATCTAAGCTCCTAGAACCAGGCCAGTACAGCTGAGACTAAGCAAGCAAAAGAAGAGAGATCACAGGCAAGTGGGGCTGGTTTTAGGACCACAGTAAGAATCCTGCCATTTTCCTGAGTAAGACAGAAGGCCCCTGAAGAGTTTTGAGTAGTGGGGAGATAGGATCTCAGTAAAAACCTTCCTCTAGCTAGTGTGTAGGGAAGAGAGATGAGGGGGAAATAAGTTCAGAGGTGCTTGCAGTAATCATGTCAAGAGGTGATGGTGTGACCAGGCGGTGTGGTGAGGAGGATGCAAGCTGGTCCAGTCACATAGATTTTGAAGATAGATTTGGTAGGATTTGTTGCTGGTGTGGAAGTGAGTTGAGAAAAAAATGAATTAATTCAAGATTTTTCTTTTGCCTGAGTACCTGAAGGATGGAGTTGCCATGTCCTGAGATAGACCATCAGGAGGAACACACAAGGGACATGATTATGAGTTGAACCTGTTAAGCAATTGGAGATAAAAGAAGTTTAAGCAGGTTATACAAATTTGAGAGTCATTAGTATTAATGACTGGAGCTTCCTTGGCAGCTTCAGTGATAAAGAACCTGCCTGCCAATGCAATAGACCAGGGTTTGATCCCTGGGTCAGGAGGATCCCCTGGAGAAGGAAATGGCAACCCACTCTAGTATTTCTTGCCTGGAAAATCCCATGGACAGAGGAGCCTGGCAGGCTACATACAGTCTATGGGCTTGCATAGTGTTTAGACACAACTTAGTGACTAAACAGGAACAATATTAATGACTACACATGATTTTTAAAGCCATGAAACCAAATGATATCACCAGGGAGGAGAGTTCAGGTAAGGAAAAGAACTCTGAAGAATAATGTGGGGGCACAGCTCCCGCATTACAGAGGAGAAGATGAGGCGTGGCCAGCCAAGGAACCTGAGAAGGAGATGCTCTCGAATAGGAGCAACGTGCAAGAGAAAGTCTACCCTATGAGCCGAATGATGACTGTATTTTACAAAGGAAGGAATTATCAACTCTATCAATTTTGTCTCTTGGATCCTGGCATTTCCATTTTATTGCATTGTGCAACAAGCAATGAGTAGTAAGGAATCAGAGATAGTAGCTTAATAATTTTTAAAATGGGATTAAGAATATCTGTAGGTCTCATTGAGCCATTGTAGAAGTGAACAGGATATTACAGAGCCTTATATAATATTCCAACTGTTTCCATGTTGACATTCTAGACTCTACAAGGAAGGAAATGCAGAAATATCTTCATGATGCAATTTTTATATGTCAGTATTTTGTTAATATTACTAATTTTCAATATATATGGTTCTTTCATTAAATTCACAAGTATGTGCTTTTCTACTCAGTGCCAGCCACTATGCCAGACACTGAGGATTCACAGGGAAATGAGAGGTTCCTGCCCCTGAGGAGCTTAGAATCTGAGGAAGCAAATAGTTAAAATGATTGATACCTAGGGCACAGTAGACCGCCAGTGCTGTTAATCCTTATGAAACAGTCTGTGGATGGTCCTGTCATCCCAATAACCCACTTATTTTTCATTTAAGAGATGCTTTTGGGTAAAGCCTTGGAATAAGCTCTCTCACCCATGTCTGTATATATATTTAGTAGGTAGCTCTAACTGTATCAGTTCCCAAAATAGTGCCTGCTGTTCAAGAAGAGTGGCGAGGCCACATATTCCTTTTTAAAGCAATAAATGGTTATGGATTGTCCTCTGCAGTCCTGTCTGCACTTAAAGGTAGGCCATGAAATCTGCTGGACTGTGCTCTGTCCCACATGCCCCTGCTCACGAGCTGCTCAGCACCGGTGATGTGCACAGCTAACTATAGGGCTGTCGTCAACTGCCTAATGCTCGACCTTAAATAGGGCTCTCAGCCATTTTGTTTTGTCCCAAAGAGTCCTCTACAAATGACCCAGAGAGAAGAGAGGGAGCCAGGGTGCCCCCATCCATCAACTCCAAGATGGCAAACACAGACCTTCTCTGGCCCTGGTACTGGGAGTCGGGGTATAAGAAAGAAGCAGCAGGAATAGAACAGGCAAGCTCCATTCATTTTCAAGTTCAAAGTTCTCTAGCGGGGTATGGGAAGAACGTTGTCAGAGGCAACCTGTGATAATAGGACATCTCAGCCAAGAGAGCCAAAGGCTGTATATTCTTGTTCGGGGACAATCACTCAGCACCACCCAGGCTGGAGCTATGACAGGAATAGCCAGCGCTTGTGAACCACATGGCTTGGGGGGATGCTGATATACGATATACCTTGGATTTTAATCATCCCCCCATCCACCCTGCACTGCTACAAGTTTAGGGATGATGTTCACTCCTTCCATTGTTATAGTCATGGGACACTGAGAAATTTGATTTTATTTGATTTTAAGGTCTCTGGCTGTTCTCTCTGGCATCATGCTCTCTGATTTGGTTACTTTTTGAAGTTGGATCACCATGTGAGAGGGCCAGGATATATTTATTTTTATCAACACCATCACCATGGGCCTTAGAATCAGGAAGACGTATTTCAAATCTATTGCTAAGGTCACTCTCTTGGAGTCAAGAGCTGTTTTGGCATCATGATCAGGAGGACAGGCTCCTGATTCATGTAATCCCAGGTTCAAGGTTGGAAACTGTTACTTACATGTGGTGTGATGCTAGGCAAGTTAATTAAGCTCTCTATGCTTCAGCCTCTTTATCTATGAATAGAGAGAATATTAGGGAAGTTGTAAGGACTAAACTGAGGTGCTGGAACATGGTGTCACATAGTGACTGTTCATTAAATGTTCATTCATTAAAATTAGCTAAATCCTCAGAGCTTTGGTTTCCTCATTCTTAGAATGGTTGTGTTGTTATGAGTGTTACATCATCTAGGAGGGGAGGCTAGATTTCAGCAGAGTGTCTGGTATAGAATGAATGGTTATTATTATCAGCAATAATAATTAAGCAACAGAAACTAAGAAATTTTGAAATGGGCTCCAGAGCCTCATTATGGCTTCTTCCCCATTCCTTCTTTATGTCAATATTTTTCTCTTTTTATAACTTTACTCAGTTCTGACTCATCAGTGAAGCAGTGACCCCTTCTACAAAAACTATTGTTCCATGAGAGTAATCTCTTCTTTTAATCAGATTTTGTATTCCAATCAGCCAACATGATTTTACCAAACACATTACATTCCCAGCTTGGATGGGGAAGCTGTTTTTTGCTCTAACAGAGTTTGTAATTAACTGGGGTTGCAAGGTGGAAACACGCCCACTTAATAAGTTATAATTGGGTGCATGATGTTTTTAAGGCACCATGCTTGTGAGTATCCCAATAGGTGTAAAGGTGAACCAGATGGGGACCCTGCCTTCAAGGGGTAAATGGCCAACTGAGAGAAGTTGGGAAAGAGAATGTGGATACAGTCTGTCCAGACTGGATACCAGGCTCCACCCCTTGCCACCCGGAGACCTTAGGCAAGTTACTTAACTGCTCTGCACAGGGGCTTCTCATCTGTCACATGGAGATTACAATAGTACCTACATCACAGCATTGACATGAAGTTTAAATGGGTTATTGTCCATAAAACACAGTGCCTGTTACACAGTCAGAGATCAGCAAATGTGAGCCATTTCCAAATACATAACTGGGGATACGGCATATTGTGAATAATCATTATGCAAGAGGACAGTAATAATTGCTATGGAAGTTTGGCAGGAGAGGCATAGTGACCTGGACTTCATAAAGAATATGGTATTTAAGCTGAGCTTGGGAGGCCAGCGAATCTGTGTTCACAGGAAAACAGGGCAAATCAAGGCATAGAGGTAGAGATGGCAAAGACATCTGTAGGGAAGAAGTTGGAACGTGGAGGTCCTTATATACTGGTTTAAGAAATTTATATTTGTTTTGTGGACAGTGTAGAGTCATTGTGGATTTTCAGCAGGAAAATGATGAAGTCAGGGCTGTGCCTCCAGTAAAAGACCAAAGGAAGACTGCTTTGGGTATTGTTATAGCCTTGTTCTGAGCTCTAGAGCTCCAGTGTCTGCTTCCTCTGGTCCATATGTTGCAGAAGAGGGGAGAGAGAAGACTCAGATAGGAGGTGATGGTGTTTGAGCCTGGGCTGAAGAGGGGTTGGATATGTCATTGACAAATACAGGAATCATAATAAAAAGATGAATACATGGAAAAGGAAGCCTTTTGATACAATGGAACACATTGGTTTGAGGTGTTGAGAAGTCCATGGATCAATAGGTGGAGATTTGGAACTATAGAATGCCATCAGGTTGGAGGTGTGTGTGAGTGTGTGTGTGCTAAGTTGCTTCAATCGTGTCTGACTCTTTACAACCCTATGGACTGTAGCCCACCAGGCTCCACTGTCCACGAGATTCTTCAGGCAAAGATACTGGAGTGGGTTGCTATGCCCTTGTCCAGGGGATCTTCCCAACCCAGGGATCATCTCTTATGTCTCCTGCACTGGCAAGCAGGTTCTTTACCACTAGCCCTACTGGAAGTACAGATGGCTTAATGACTCTCAGAATAAACCTGGAAGCCTGAAGAATGAGTGAGATTTCTAAGGGAAAATGACAAAGACCCATCCTTGAGTGATCCCTATATTTAGGGGTGGCAGGAGAAAGAGAACATGGGAAGGATCCATCGGAAAGGGAGGAGAACTAGGAGAATATGGAGTTGAATGAAGGAAGGAGGGATTTCAAGAGTTGAACAAAGGAAGGAGGGATTTCAAGGAGGAGCATTCCATGAACTCTGAGCAAGACTTATTTGGGAGATGGTAGGCAATAGGAATGAAGGAAGATAAGACGAGAGGTGGAGGGGAGAACTCAGTGGTGGAGACATTTTCAAAGCCAGGCAGAGACCTTTTGACTTATTTGGTAAAAGAAGGAAAACCTTCTGTGGTCTTATGCAGATAATTTCTTGGGGTCCCAGGAAATTCATAACGCCCACCCAAGGACAGAGGCTGGGTCTGAAAGGTCTTACTGTTTCTGATTATTATGCCCTCCAGACTAGTGCTTTCTTCCCTTTAGTTTGCCTCTCTTTCTATTATAGATGGAAGCTATTATTATTTGATATTGACTGAGTTAAGTCTGCTATAAGTCCTATGAAAAAGGAAAAAATTTTATGATTGTGTTTCAGTGAAGCAAGGTTCAAACAAGTTGAGAATGTTACCAAAAATAACCCTCATAAATTTATTTATTGTTTGTTTTGATTTTTATTGGAGTATGGTTGCTTTATACTGCTGTGTCAGTTTCTGCAGTACAGCAACATGAATCAGCTGTACTGATTCATATATATTCATGTACACATATATCCCCTCTGAACGGAATTTCCTTCCCATTTAGGTCACTGCAGAGCATCAAGTAGAGTTCTCTATGCCATATAGTTAGGTTCTCATTAGGTGTCTATTTTGTACATAGTATCAAAGTATGTGTATATGTCAATCCTGATCTCCTAATTCATCCCACTCCCCTTTTCCCCCTTGGTATCCATGTTTGTTCCCTATGTCTTGATTTCTACTTTGTAAATCATCTATACCATTTTTATAGATTCTACTTATATGATTTAGTACACAATATTTTTAAAACTCCCCAAACTTCAAAGTTGTGGTGTTTTATCTTTCCAAAAAATCAATCATTTTCCTTGCTCAGGTGGAGAAAATAATGACGATGGCAGTGTGCTCTCTTGGAACCGGCCAATTTGCTGAAGGGGAAAGCAAGAATAGTGCAATGAGAAAGCAAGCAAGAGAGAAGAATGCATCTGTAGAGTAAAAGTCCAGTTTGGGATTTTAGAACTGGATTCATTCTAGGTCATGACAAGCAAGTTTCATTAGAGTGTGTTACCAAAACAGAGGGGCAATCATTAGGTCAAGGTATTCATTTCGAATTTGGAAAACTCAGCAGTGGCCACAGGACTGGAAAAGGTCAGTTTTCATTCCAATCCCTAAGAAAGGCAATGCCAAAGAATGCTCAAACTACTGCACAATTGCACTCATGTCACACGCTAGTAAAGTAATGCTCAAAATTCTCCAAGCAAGGCTTCAGCAATATGTGAACCGTGAACTTCCAGATGTTCAAGCTGGTTTTAGAAAAGGCAGAGGAACCAGAGATCAAATTGCCAACATCCACTGGATCATCAAAAAACACAAGAGAGTTCCAGAAAAACATCTATTTCTGCTTTATTGATTATGCCAAAGCCTTTGACTGTGTGGATCACAATAAACTGGAAAATTCTGAAAGAGATGGGAATAGCAGACCACCAGACCTGCCTCTTGAGAAACCTATATGCAGGTCAGGAAGCAACAGTTAGAACTGGACATGGAACAACAGACAGTTTCCAAATAGGAAAAGCAGTATGTCCAGGCTGTATATTGTCACCCTGCTTATTTAACTTACATGCAGAGTACATTATGAGAAACGCTGGGCTGGAGGAAGCACAAGCTGGAATTAATTTTGCTGGGAAAATATCAATAACCTCAGATATGCAGATGACACCACCCTTGTGGCAGAAAGTGAAGAGGAACTAAAAAGCCCCTTGATGAAAGTGAAAGAGGAGGGTGAAAAAGTTGGCTTAAAGCTCAACTTTCAGAAAACGAAGATCATGGCATCTGGTCCCATCACTTCATGGCAAATAGAAGGGGAAACAGTGGCAGGCTTTATTTTTTGGGACTCCAAAATCACTGCAGATGGTGATTGCAGCCATGAAATTAAAAAACTCTTACTCCTTGGAAGAAAAGTTATGACCATCCTAGACAGCATATTCGGAGAAGGCAATGGCACCCCACTCCAGTACTCTTGCCTGGAAAATCCCATGGACGGAGGAGCCTGGAAGGCTGCAGTCCATGGGGTCACTGAAGGTCGGACACCACTGAGCGACTTCACTTTCACTTTTCACTTTCATGCCATTGGAGAAGGAAATGGCAACCCACTCCAGTGTTCTTGCCTGGAGAATCCCAGGGATGGGGGAGCCTGGTGGGCTGCCGTCTATGGGGTCGCACAGAGTCGGACACGACTGAAGCGACTTAGTAGTAGTAGTAGTAGACAGCATATTAAAAGGCAGAGATATTACTTTGGCAACAAAGGTCTGTCTAGTCAAGGCTATGGTTTTCCCAGTAGTCATGTATGGATGTGAGAGTTGGACTATAAAGAAAGCTGAGCATCGAAGAATTGATGCTCTTGAGCTATGGTGTTGGAGAAGACTCTTGAGAGTCCCTTGGACTGCAAGGAGATCCAACCATTCCATGTTAAAGGAGATCAGTCCTGAATGTTCACTGGAAGGACCGATGTTGAAGCTGAAACTCCAATCCTTTGGCCACCTGATGCAACCTGACTCATTTGAAAAGACCCTGATGCTGGGAAAGATTGAAGGCAGGAGGAGAAGGGGATGACAGAAGGTGAGATGGTTCGATGGCATCACCAACTCAATGGACATGAGTTTGAGTAAACTCCGGGAGTTGGTGATGGATATGGAGGCCTGGGATGCTGCAGTCCATGAGGTTGCAAGGAGTTGGACACGACTGAGCAACTGAACTGAATTGATTCATTTTGAATAGATTGTCCACAAGAACCTTGAAATTACTTGAGATGATGATTAAAGCAGAGTGGAGAAAGGCTGTGGGCTGGCCTGTCAGGTGTCAGCTCCATTATTACAATATTAACATATCACCTCTTACAAAACCTGGTGTACTTCATGAAACCCTGGAAGAATTCTTTGCCCTTGGACGGCACTCAATAAATGTCAGTTGAATTCACACAAAAATGTTTATCAAATTCCCCAATTGTCATTAAGAGTCAGATAAAGGATGGGAGAAGTAACTAGTCTGTTGATAGATTGCCAAAGAAGATGTGGAGATTGGCTATCATGTGTCTCAGAATAGAAGATTTTTGGCACCTGAGTTGAAAAGTAATCATCTGAGTTGGCACTGAGGATTGTGAGGGGAGCTAGAGTTTCTGGAAGAAAAGATAACAAAAGTGGGAGAATTTGCAGCCTTCAGTTAATGGGGCTTCCTCGGAAATAGCGTTATCTGGAAATTCCCAGATTTGCTTTAAAGCAAAGGGATAAAGGAAGAGAGATAACAAGAGGGGAGAAAGCATACATCAGTAAAGGGATGAGTAAACTAAATAGAGTTGGTAATGGCCTAGAAGGGGTTGTGTTCTGTGTTCCACTAGGGAGTGAGAGAATTAATGAAATGAGTTAAATTAACTCATCTCATGATTCCAAATGGTGCAAAGATTTCCGCGTCAAGCACTCTTTGGCTCCAGATGTCTGTCTGTTGAAGGTTTGTGGTGCTAATAGCTGCTGTCTGGAGGGAAGGCAGGTACAGGCTGCCATGCCAGGTGGTGTCTACAGCCAGGTCAGTCCAAGCTGTACAGTTCCAGACAGCAGGTGGAAAAAAGTGAACATGTTTGGAGAAGGGTAAGTTGGTCCAGAGCCGCACAGTCACGTGTATCCCCCAGAGTGCTGACTTGGACAGTGCCTGCATGTGAATGCTCTTCAGGAAGTGGTTACTGAGCCAGGGCAATTCCTTTATTTCGTGAGTTGATTGGTAGCCTAGGTTATGAGGATGTGAATTACAGCACAGGTCAATTTCAGAAGACAAATAGATCCCTGAGGCAGCTAGTGCAAGATGGTTTGGGCACTTGAGGGTGGAAAGAACATGGGAAAGGTGATTATGGAAAGAGATTCTCTAAGACACATATTATAAAGAAACCTTTGTTGACTTTCCCTTTGTGAGAAATCTGGTCCATAGATCCAGTTCTGTGATTTCCAAATGCCTGTTCCCACTGGTGAATGGTACGTGGGTAGGAGATACTTAAAGTATTTCTCAACAGGGGGTCTTCTTGACATTTTGGATGGAAAAATTATGTGTTTTGAGGAATGCCTCTTGCAGTACAGACCATTGAACTGCCACGCCCATTTCGTGGCACCTTTCTGAAGTTTTGACAACTCAGAATCCTCCCCCATTCCCTGTGCCCCCCAGGGGGATGGTATTGGGTCTGGGATCTGGAGCATACTCTGCCTGGGGAAAAACTTCATTTTTTTCAGAGATCCCCCTGAGCCCACATTTCGAGAGAAGTGATATTCTGGAGTTTTCTTCTGTCTCAACTCAAATGAAGACTGAATTCTGAAGCAGAGGCTTGAATTTATTACTGACTCAATTTAGTGATGAACAGTGACATTTCAGGGCTAGTGAAAGGATGGAGCCCTTTTTATTCCTTCAGTGTTCATCTCATATGTCTGTGATTTGTGACGTCTCAAATTTCCCTGTCACCGCTGGCCAATCCCTGGGCATTGCAGACCTTTGTGGGGGTTGGTCCTACTGAATCTCTTCATGCTCCCACCACATAGAGGATTTCATTTTTCCATGTGACTAGATGTGTTGTAGGCACCGTGGAGCATGTCTATTTAGTGTGCCTTTCCAGTACTGTAGGATAGGATTAACACTAAGACAAGGGGATCTGGAACTGAGACGAGAAACAGGAGAGCAAGCGCTGAGAAGAAGCACTTACACCTGGGGCACCTCTGGTTCCCCCTTTAATTCAACTATGCCTGGAAGTCTTCTTTGATGTTTGAAACCCGAGGTCAGGTGGCGGTGGAGAGAGAGCATGTGGACTGACAGGTTGGAGGAGCAAGGATGGAGGGATGGGTAAGGAAGAGGTTTGCCGCTCCTGGTCAAGCAGGGTTGTGCAGGGGGTGATCATGTTCCTGTAAATGGAGGTCAGCCTCATTTCTGGACCATCAAGCAGAGGAATGCCACTCAGGTGTCTGCAATTGGAGGAGGGCTGCTTTTGAGGCTGCCGCCTAGGAGGAAAGTCCTCTCCTTGGCTTTTCTTTTTGACCACTCGTCCTTCCAGCCTGGATCCTCAAGGCTTCTCTCAGTCTTCCTTTCCTTTTAATCTTCCTTAGATGCATATCTAAAATGCATCTCCTTTCCCATGTAGATTATTACAGAGTATTGAGTAGAGTTCCCTGTGTTATATGTGCTTGTGTTTATCTGAATCACTTTGCTGTACACCTGAAACACACCACATTCTCAGTCAGCTATAACTCAATATAAAAGAGAATTTAAAATTAAAGGCATCTGCTGGTATCCTCCACAGCCTCCTCTGTCATCTCCGAATGCGTTTCACTGCATACATCCCTCTCCTCCAACAAAGTATGTCTCTTTCCAGCCTGTCATAGAATGGACCTTCCCTCCACGGATCCTGCCTCCCTCTGATCTCTGCTGCCATCTCAGTTTCCCTCATTGTTTAATTGTTTATTTGGAGAAATTGCTTAGGTTTAGTTTAAGGTTCCCTCAAGGGTTGAAATCCTCTGCTTACCTGGATGGTGTGCAGTTTGTATGTTTCAGAAGGGAGGCTCACGCTGTGAACTTAAGTAGTACCTCTCTTCCAAGTCCTTGCCACCCCACTCCCCAGAGATGAGTAGAATCCTGACTCAGAGGAGGAGCTCAGGTATGCCATGCGAGGAACAAACTCTCCTTTATCTAATATTCAAAGGCATGTGCCCCTCAGCAGACCTGATGAAGATGCAGCAGGGTGCCTTAGGGGCTTGGCTCTGTGTTGGGAGGTAGTCCCTTGCTCCTCACATGGGTCTCTGTTCCCCTGGCAGGAAGATGAAGTGGTCCTCCAGTGCATCGCCAACGTTCACAAGGAGCAGAGGAAGTTCTGCCTGGCAGCCGAGGGACTCGGGAATCGCCTGTGCTTCTTGGAACCCACTTCAGAAGCCAAGGTGAGATTAACCGTCTGCTCTGCACCTTCCCTCTTGGCCTCCCAAGCAGTCGTCCGGGGATGGGACTGCTGGGAAGTGATGATGAGGGTGAGGAGGGTGGTGAGGAAGAAATTCGAAACACATACTTATTTTTGAAATGGGAAGCAGATCCCATAACTCTCCCCAGCCTAGAAAGTTATACAGTGGAAGCCCAGAGGAATGCGAAGAATTAATAGTACCTATCTTTAAGTGTTCAGCAGCACATGGGGGAGACGCCTTGAGGTCACTGTCAGTCTTCAGGGAGAAGATGCTTTTATTATGCCCTGAACACCTTCCTTGTTGTTAATTCCTAGAAATCTAAGTGTGTTTTCTTTACTCCCAGCTATCATTTTATTGCCTCAGCGATTCGTGGGTCCTTGGGCCTGTGTCTCACAACAAGCTCATCACTTTCAGTTGCGACTGTGCCGAGGTGGTTGTGACTGCCTGCTGTGACCCAGGGGCAGAAAGGAATGTTTGCCCTGGTCCCCGCCTGTGTGGGGGCATGTAGTGTTCTCTCTCCTCAGTGAAACTTTGCCTCCTCCATTTTCATTTGCTTTCTACTTTTCACAAACTGTATGTCAGGTGGATCTGTGTGCCCGTATTCTCACAGTACTTTGCAGTCCTGGAAAAACCTTTGTATCAGTCAGGGTTTTCTAGAGAAACAGAAGCAATAGGATCTCTTCCTTTTTCTGGACAGGTGGATGGATGGATACAGATTTATTTTAAGGAATTGACTTATGCAGTTTTGAGGGCTGGGAAATCTGAAATCCATAGGTCAGATCAACTAGAAACTCAAGAGTTGAATCTGTCTTAAGGCAGACATTTTTTTCCTCCAAGAAACCTCAGGTTTTATTCATAAGGCCTTTGAATGATTGGAGAAAGCCCACCCACATTATCAAGGGTAATAATCCCTTTTAAAGCCCACTGATGTTAATTATATGTACAAAGTATCTTCACATCAAAATCTTGATTGGTGTTTGATTAAATAACTGAATGCTATAGTCTAACCAAGTTGGCATACAATTATCCATCACCACACCCCCATACTCAGTTTTTCCTATAGAATGTTTTAAATCAGAAAATGGTTATACTTTCCAGCAAAGCCGCCTGATTAGTATGTCATTTCTCCATGTTAACATATATAGCACAGACACATGCAGTTTGGCCAAATCCTAGAACATCAAGTGTGCCCCATGGTGGCCACGCCTCCCTGAAGCCTCTCTGCTCTTCATCAATTGCCTCTCTCCCATGTAGGGAGGTCCCTGGTCCACGAGCACAGGCATCTGTCAGTAGCACCAAGGACAGAGTCACATTCAAATAAATGGCAGAGCAAAGAGACAAAGAAGATTTTTATCTTTTAGAGGTCTTAGGTTTTATTTCCCTAAGGTCTTTCCTCATTTACTTTTGCTCTTAGTTAGGTATTTTTCTCTTCATTCCCAGCAGTCTGGGATAATAGGAAAATCATTAGATTATAAGTAAAGAAGTTGATTCTCAGCCATTAGCTCATCATGTGACCATGAGCAAGTCACTCAGTCTTGTTTCCAGCTTCTTCATCTTCCAGATAAGATTCAGTCTGGTGTAATGAAAAGAATATTGGTCTGAATTAGAAACCCATGGTACCATTTGCTAGTCATCCATTGAGTAAGGTATAGGACATTGGTTTAGGGCATTGCTCTGGAGCAAGACTCTGAGTCTGAATCCTGTGTTCACCACTCACCAGCTAAGCTAGGGCCTTGAGCAAGATACCTCACCATTCTGAACTTAGTTTTCTTCATCTGCTTAATGGAAATTTAGTAGTAACAACTTAAGAATGTTGTTATTAAGATTTAAATTAGTTAATATTTGTTTAGCAGTCCATGGGGTCGCACAGAGTCGGACATGATGGAAGCGATTTAGCAGCAGCAGCAGCAGCAGCAGCAAACTCTATTTCAGTTCAATTCAGTCGCTCAGTCGTGTCCGACTCTTTGCGACCCCATGAATCACAGCATGCCAGGCCACCCTGTCCATCACCAGCTCCCAGAGTTCACTCAAAATCATGTCCATCGTGTCAGTGATGCCATCCAGCCATCTCATCCTCTGTCATCCCCTTTTCCTCCTGCCCCCAATCCCTCCCAGCATCAGAGTCTTTTCCAATGAGTCAACCCTTTGCATGAGGTGGCCAAAGTACTGGAGTTTCAGCTTTAGCATCAGTCCTTCCAATGAACACCCAGGACTGATTTCTTTTAGAATGGACTGGTTGGATCTCCTTGCAGTCCAAGGGATTCTCAAAAGTTTTCTCCAGCCCCACAGTTCAAAAGCATCAATTCTTTGGCACTTAGCTTTCTTCACAGTCCAACTCTCACATCCATACATGACCACTGGAAAAACCATAGCCTTGACTAGAAGGACCTTTGTTGGCAAAGTAATGTCTCTGCTTTTCAACATGCTATCTAGGTTGGTCATAACTTTCCTTCCAAGGAGTAAGCAGTCTTTCAATTTCATGGCTGCAATCACCATCTGCAGTGATTTGGGAACCCCCCAAAATAAAGTCTGACACTGTTTCCACTGTTTCCCCATCTATTTCCCATGAAGTGATGGGGCCAGATGCCATGATCTTAGTTTTCTGATTGTTGAGCTTTACGCCAACTTTTTCACTCTCCTTTTTCACTTTCATCAAGAGGCTTTTTAGTTCCTCTTCACTTTCTGTCATAAGGGTGGTGTCATCTGCATATCTGAGGTTATTGATATTTCTCCCGGCAGTCTTGATTCCAGCTTGTGCTTCTTCCAGCCTAGCGTTTCTCATGATGTACTCTGCATATAAGTTAAATAAGCAGGGTGACAATATACAGCCTTGACGTACTCCTTTTCCTATTTGGAACCAGTCTGTTGTTCCATGTCCAGTTCTAACTGTTGTTTCCTGACCTGCATACAGATTTCTCAAGAGGCAGGTCAGGTGGTCTGGTATTCCCATCTCTTTCAGAATTTTCCAGAGTTGATTGTGATCCACACAGTCAAAGGCTTTGGCATAGTCAACAAAGCAGAAATAGATGTTTTTCTGGAACTCTCTTGCTTTTTCCATGATCCAGCGGATGTTTAACCATTGGCTATTGTGATTTACTAGTACCTAGGCCAGATTACCTAAAACAAATTAAAGAGAACTATGTATCATAACCTAAGAATTCTTTGCATCCCTCAGGTGTAAAATAATAACCCATACCACTCAGAAGTGTATCAGGGATGAGAAAAACCCTTGCTAACACCCACTTGACTGACTGTTCTTATTTTGGTTTTTCATTTTAAATTTAAAACAAGATAACACAACTGAAGAAGTTTTGTAAGACATGTGTCATCTATGACTGTATTCCCTGTCCCAACTATTTTCATTTTTGTTTTTCACTCTGGCCTTTGTCCACATGTACCCATATATTTTCAAAGTCACACTCATCATGGATATTCAGACCTTCTGCCTTTTTTCTTTCACATTTCATCCAGTTCCATATTGCTATGTAATCTTCATGGTTATTAAAGAAAAATTCATGTACGTGGTTTTTGTTGGTTTACTCTTGCTTCCTGAATTATTTTCCAGGAGAAGAATTAATGGCAACAGAGTATAAACAACATTAAATTGGTTTTCCAAAAGGATAAACCAGTTGTTAGAGTTGGCACCCATGCTATCATTGCATGAGTGTGTGTCTCTTCTGTATGTAGTATGAAGAAAGTGCACCATGCGGGCTTCTCACAGAAAAACAGGATAAGTTCTTGGAAAGGATAGATAGGTCTTCAGAATTTCCTGTCACCACTCCTGGGAGCAGCCTGCTAGATTAACCCATTTTATGTGGCTCCAGGCTTTCCTATAGTCGGCTCCAGCTGTGCACACCCCTCTTCTGTCCTGTTCCCTCCCTTTTCACTAGCTATTTCTCCTAACTCTCTACCATCAGATTTCACAACCAATGGTGCCATTCTTACGCTCTTGGAAACTAATGTTAACCATGCAATAAAATGAGAAGGTGTGTTTTTTCCTGAGCCTGGCAAACTGGGTATAAGGCACAGACCTCAAATGTCACTTTTATCAACTGGCTACAGAGCCAGCTGGTGACCTTGGGCCATCCCAGTCAAGGGTATTTCAACTTAGTTGAGACTCAGAGAGGTAAAATTGAGATGAACTCTAGGGAGAAGAAAGACCTCAGAGAAAGAAGACATGAGATAAGGTACTTAAAAGATATTCTCTGTGTACAAGTCCTGAGAAAAAAGAGGTCATATTGAAGCAGGGAGCAAGAGGGTAGAAATACAGGAAGCAAAAGTTTTAGAATATCAACACCTGCCATAGACCAGGAACTGCTGAGCACTTGGGAGAGTTCTTGTGACTTTGAGTCTTGTTTGTCATGGCCTTTTCTGAAGGCCCCTGAAATTGCAGATATTAATTCACAGAAGCACCCTTATTCAGCTTTTCATTCAAATGAGCACAGTGTGAGGAGTTAAAAGGTATTTTGTTTTGTAGGGAAGATTCAGTGTTGAAACCAGGGAGCAGGCAACATTGAAGGGAAATGTTGCTTCTCTGTTTTTATTAATAGCAGCAAATGCTTATGGATGGTCATTTTGTAAAATTATTTATTTTTAATTGGAGGGTAATTGCCTTAGAAAATTATGTTGGTTTCTGCCAAGCATCAACATGAGTGAACCATAGGTATATGTCCCCTCCATCTTGAACATCTCTCACACCTCCCTCCCCATTCCATCCCTCTAGGTTGTTACAGAGTCCTGGTTTGAGATCCCTGAGTCATACAGCAGATTCCCAGTGGCAATTTATTTTATATATTGACAGTCATTTTTAAGTGGAAAATGTATTTCCAGGAATCAGAAATCATCTATTTTTCCTCTAGTTCTTAATATTGTGTCTCATCTATGTTGTATCTGCAGTGTCCACCAAGAGGTTGCCTTTGGTTCAACTTAACATCCAGACTCATAAGATGCTGGTAGACCCCAATCTGCTTAGTAGGACAAGAGCCACAGCTTGCCTGCTGGGAAGTGTCAGGCACTTCTGCAGAAATCCTTGCAGCCTCCAGGGTCTGCCTTCTGAATCCCCACCCCAAATGACAGCTCAGGCTCAAAGAGACAAGGTCCACATCAGGCAAGTGTAGAGTCACCATGGCTTAAAAGGCTCTGTACCACAGGAGCTGATGTATCTTGTAACAACTCCACATGCGTAGCTTTTGAAGGACCACCCCTGATACAAGGGTCATCACACTTGGGGAATCACAAATAGAGGGCTTTCTATGAAGTACTGGTGATCTTTCCAATCCAGATGCAGGCTACAAATTAGGGATCATTTTCACCCTAAGCAATGTTCTCTCATAACATAATTAGCATATCAGTTTTATCAGGTTGTCCCAAGAACAAAACTGGACAATTAACTGAAGGTCAAATTCTCAGGCAAAAAGAGGAGAGTTTCATACGCCTTACCCCACAGGAATCTTCAGTGATGGTAGTTATTTACGATCATAAGCCAACACCTTTCCAAATCCTGACTTCTACCTTCCTTAATTGTAGAGCACCAAAAAAGAAGAAAAATATGGGAACTTTTTGTTGAAAATCAGTTGCAACAGACCAAGGTTTGTTTGTTTCACCAATTTTAATAATGAAACTGATGTTGATGAAGTGAAACAGTTTACCCTGGTGCCCTTTAAAAGTCAGTGTCACATCTGAACTCTTTGGGCTCTCACAGAAAAATGTTCCGCCTTTCTGTCAGGGAGTACTGTGTCTTGCTGACCATGGTTTACTCAAAATGGAAAATCCAGTTTCAAATCTAATTTTCAAATTGAACATTTTCCAGGAAAATTTTATTCCTATTGTTTTCACCTCCTCTTTTGAAAACTGAAAAAAAATAGTCTCCTGTGGTTTCTGAAAACTTGTATAGGTGCTGAACACCCAGAATTAAACATCTGTGTTTGTGCAAACATCATTATGTCAATGACATAAATTAGAACAGAATTCTTGGCTAAAAAACAAAACCCTTATTTTCTGTTGCTTTTATTATCTTCAGCTCAGAAAGATTTACTGTTTACTCCTAAAAAACTAAGTCTGTGCAAATTTATGGAAACAGAGGCTCAGCCTGAAGTTGTATACCTTTTTTTGAACTTCTCAATATAATTTTAGTGTGTAGTCTTCTCTATGGCCTTGAGATCTTATAAAATCCAAACTATGATAAAACTGTAAAAATCCCATGTCTTTTAATATAGAGATTTAAGCATTGAAATTCTGATCTTTTTTTTTTAACATTTATCAAGCATTATAGTCTGTGTGTTGTGTACTGTTGTGGGTGCTTACACACTCTCATTTAGTCTTTACAACCTATGAAGCAAAAATTGTTCTCATTGATTAAAAAAAAAAAATAAAACAATTGAGACAAAGTTAAGTGACTTCCTGAAGATGGTTCATTCCAAACTCAAATCACTGTCTAATTTCTATAATACTCAGGAATAGAGAGCATTATGATTCTTATTTAATGATAAAGAAGCCATATTTCTTCAAGTGGCTAGATTTTTAAGAATACCCAGGGAGATCTCCATACGCCCTCCCACAACCTTGTCGCATCTGTCCTCTGAACGCCTGACACTCCAAAGTTAGAAATATGTATTTGCTTAAATCAAACAGAATCCATTAAAATGCAAATGCTCTCAGTACATGAAGCAATATTGAAATTTTTATAGCTAACTTTTTTTTATAGATATAAAGATTATCATATTTTTTTCTAGAAAGTATGTTTTTAAAAGAGTGATAAGGCAGATGTATTGTGCCTCTGTATTGGGATATAAGGCACAGAAGCACTGTAAATGGGAGGGGTGTGTCAAAACATCCATTGCATTGATTTATGATGGTTTACCTGTCTTTTCTCCTGCACTCCACCACTCTATGTTAAAGTTGAGGATATGGGTATCATCAACTTTAAAGTTAAAGATTATATGGGTATACCTTAGAGATATTGCACGCTTGGATGCAGACCACTCCCAATAAAGTGAGTCACACAATTTTTTTTTGGTTTTCCAGTGCATATAAAAGTTACATTTACATTTTAATATTGTCTATTAAGTGTACAATAGCATTATGTCCAAAAATGTACATACCTTAATTTAAAAGTACTTTATTGCTAAAAAATGTTAACCATCATTTGAGCCATCACTCAGCTGTAGTAGTAACATCAATGATCACAGCTCACTGTTACAAATATAATAATTTTAAAGAAGTTTGAAATATTGTGGGAAGTATCAAAACATGACACAGAAACACAAAGTGAGCGAATGTGGTCGACAAATGGTGCCAAGAGACTTGCTTGACATAGGGTGGCCACAAGCCTTCAATTTGCAAAAAAAGGAGGTGTAATATCTGCCCAATTTGGAACATACTGAATTCAAATGCCTGGAAAACATCAAGAGGAAATTTTGATAGGCATCTGGATATACGGAGCAGAGAGGTTGAAATGGAGATAATATTTAAGAGATTGGCTTAAGGTTAGAGAACTATGCTTGGAGAGAGTGAGTGGAAAAATTATGGATTAAGAAGGGAAGAGAAGAGGGCTTGAAAGTATAGATATTTAAAGATGAGTAGAAGAAGAGAAACAGAGAATGAGGAGGAGAATCCTAAGAAATCAGAGGTAAAGTAGGCATTTGCAATGTCATAGAAGCCACAGAAACCAAGGGAAGACTGTCAAGGAGTATGGTCCACGTGGTAGAATATCACTTGGAGGCAAAGTAATGTGAGGTTGGGATGTCCATTAGATGTAGTAACACGGAGGCCAATGGCAGTCTTGGTGAGACCTTAACCTCAACAGGCTGACAAGCACAGAGCCAATTTGCCAATTTAGCAGAGGTGGAGTCCAAGTGGAAAATGAGAAAGACAGCCAGTGCAGAAGTCTCTGAAAGAGAGTGATGGCTGGAGAGGGTCAGAGGATAGAAGGATTTTTATAATAGAAGAGACTTAAATGTGCTTAAGACTTAAGCATGTTCCCATGCTGATGGAAAGGTACAAGTCGAGAAAGAGAAAAAAAAGTGATGCAAAAGAGGGAATGGATGATTTAGTGTGCAAATTGCTGATATAGTGGGGAAAGCTGGTATTAAGAACATAGGTGAGGAACTAGCCTTCAAACAAAAGAAGAGCTCTTATATCATTGAAGAGGAAGAAGGCAAGGATAGGACTAACCCTGTAGGTTTTGTGCAGAAAGTTTTGGAGAGTGAGACAAAACACTTGGCAGGGGTCTCTAACCCCATGCCATGGACTGGAACCAGGCCACACTGTAGGAGGTGAGCAGCTGGCAAGCAAGGGGAGGTTCATCTGTGTTTACAACTGCTCCCCATTGCTCACATTACCATATAATCACAATGTACAATGTAATAATAATAGAAATAAAGTACACAATAAATGTAATACACTTGAATCATCCTGAAACCATTCCCCCATCCCTGTCCTTGGAATAATTGTCTTCCACGAAACCAGTCCCTGGTACCAAAAAGGTTGGGTACCACTGGCCTAGAGGAGACTAGTGCAATTGCTGAGCAGTGTGAGGGCCCAGCTGGAAGAGCCACTTGAGGTTGGTAACCATAACTTTTCAGTGCTACCAGTTTTCCAAATTGTGTCATCTTGTGCAGCAGCCCACCAGAAGCATGAAGAAAATGGATAGTTTAATTCTGCCAGGGTTAAAGTGTTGCTGGGTAAGTGTGATAAATGTCAAAAGGACAAGAGAGTTTAGGAGACTAGACCATGGTATCTTGGAATTTAAGCTGAATTGGGAAAGAACTGGGAGTGAAAAAAATTAAGGGATATCAGTAGTGATAAGAGTAATTGCGTGAGCAAACCAACTGGAAGGTGGCTGCATGGTTAGACAGTGGGGTGTGTCCCTGAGAGGCTTCAGAGGAGACCAGTTTGGCTGAAACTAGGGCCCAGGTGTATGACCGTGATAGACAGTGGCTGAACTGCAATGTAGAATATCACTGATGAAGAGGAAGAAAAATAGCTGAGAAACTGTAATATATAATAGATTATTCATATAGTCCATTAGTTGCCTAGGGCTACTGTGACAAATTAGCATAAATTTAAGTGACTTCAAATAGAAATTTATTCCCTTACAGTTATGGAGGCTAGAAGTCTGAAATCAAGGTGTTAACAGAGCTACTGTCCCTCTGAAGCCTCTGTGGGAGGATCCTTCTTGCCTACTCTGGTTTCTGGTAGTCCCGAGTATTCCTTGGCTTGTGACAGCATAACCCCAGTCTCGGTCTCTGTCTTCATGTGGCCCTTCTCTCTGTGTGTCTATGACTTCACATGGTGTTTTCTCCTCCTTATGAGGACATCAGTCTTGTTGGATAAGGCCTCACCCTAATGACTTCCTCTTTTTTTTAATTTAAATTTATTTATTTTGATTGGAGGCTAATTACTTTACAATATTGTATTGGTTTTGCCGTACATCAACATGAATCTGGCACGGGTGTACACGTGTTCCCCATCCTGAACCCCCCCTCCCACCTCCCTCCTAGTACCACCCTCTGGGTCATCCCAGTGCACCAGCTCCAAGCATCCTGTATCCTGCATCGAACCTGGACTGGCGATTTGTTTCTTATATGATATTATACATGTTTCAATGCCATTCTCCCAAATCATCCCACCCTCTCCCTCTCCCAGAGTCCAAAAGACTGTTCTATATACATTTGTGTCTCTTTTGCTCTCTCACATACAGGGTTATTGTTACCATCTTTCTAAATTCCATATATATGCATTAGTATACTGTATTGGTGTTTTTCTTTCTGGCTTCACTCTGTATAATAGGCTCCAGTTTCATCTACCTCATTAGAACTGATTCAAATGTATTCTTTTTAATGGCTGAGTAATACTCTATTGTGTATATGTACCACAGCTTTCTTATCCATTCATCTGCTGATGGACATCTAGGTTGCTTCTATGTCCTGGCTATTATAAACAGTGCTGTGATGAACATTGGGGTACATGTGTCTCTATCAGTTCTGGTTTCCTCGGTGTGTATGCCCAGCAGTGGGATTGCTGGGTCGTATGGCAGTTCTATTTCCAGTTTTTTAAGGAATCTCCACAGTGTTCTCCATAGTGGCTGTACTAGATTTCATTCCCACCAACAGTGTAGGAGGGTTCCCTTTTCTCCACACCCTTTCCAGCATTTATTGCTTGTAGACTTTTGGATAGCAGCCATTCTGACTGGCATGAAATGGTACCTCATTGTGGTTTTGATTTGCATTTCTTTGATAATGAGTGATGTTGAGCATCTTTTCATGTGTTTGTTAGCCATCTGTATGTCTTCTTTGGAGAAATGTCTGTTTAGTTCTTTGCCCCATTTTTTGACTGGGTCATTTATTTTTCTGGAATTGAGCTGCAGGAGTTGCTTGTATATTTTTGAGATTAGTTGTTTGTCAGTTGCTTCATTTGCTATTATTTTCTCCCATTCTGAAGGCTGTCTTTTCACCTTGCTTATAGTTTCCTTTGTTGTGCAGAAGCTTTTAATTTTAATTAGGTCCCGTTTGTTTATTTTTGCTGTTATTTCCAGCATTCTGGGAGGTGGGTCATAGAGGATTCTGCTGTGGTTTATGTTGGAGAATGTTTTGCCTATGTTCTCCTCTAGGAGTTTTCTGGTCTTACGTTTAGATCTTTAATCCATTTTGAGTTTATTTTTGTGTATGGTGTTAGAAAGTGTTCTAGTTTCATTCTTTTACAAGTGGTTGACCAGTTTTCCAAGCACCACTTGTTAAAGAGATTGTCTTTTCTCCATTGTATATTCTTGCCTCCTTTGTCAAAGATAAGGTGTCCATAGGTGCATGGATTTATCTCTGGGCTTTCTATTTTGTTCCATTGGTCTATATTTCTGTCTTTGTGCCAGTACCATACTGTCTTGATGATTGTGGCTTTGTAGTAGAGCCTGAAGTCAGGCAGGTTGATTCCTTCAGTTCCATTCTTCTTCCTCAAGATTGCTTTAGCTATTCGAGGTTTTTTGTATTTCCATACAAATTGTGAAATTATTTGGTCTAGTTCTGTGAAAAATACTGTTGGTAGCTTGATAGGGATTGCATTGAATCTATAGATTGCTTTGTGTAGTATACTCATTTTCACTATATTGATTCTTCCAATCCATGAACATGGTATATTTCTCCATCTATTAGTCCCTTCTTTGATTTATTTCACCAGTTTTTTATAGTTTTCTATATATAGGTCTTTCGGAGAAGGCAATGGCACCCCACTCCAGTACTCTTGCCTGGAAAATCCCATGGATGGAGGAGCCTGGAAGGCTGCAGTCCATGGGGTCGCTGAGGGTCGGACACAACAGGACGACTTCACTTTCACTTTTCACTTTCCTGCATTGGAGAAGGAAACGGCAACCCACTCCAGTGTTCTTGCCTGGAGAACCCCAGGGATGGGGGAGCCTGGTGGGCTGCCGTCTATGGGGTCGCACAGAGTCGGACACAACTGAAGTGACTTAGCAGCATATATAGGTCTTTAGTTCCTTTAGGTAGACATATTCCTAAGTATTTTATTTTTTTCGTTGCAATGGTGAATGGAATTTTTCCTTAATTTCTATTTCTATTTTCTCATTATTAGTGTATAGGAATGCAAGGGATTTCTGTGTGTGGATTTTATATCCTGCAACTTTACTATATTCATTGATTAGCTCTAGTAATTTTCTGGTGGAGTCTTTAGGGTTTTCTATGTAGAGGATCGTGTCATCTGCAAACAGTGAGAGTTTCATTTCTTCTTTTCCAATTTGGATTCCTTTTATTTCTTTTTCTTCTCTGATTGATGTGGCCAAAACTTCCAAAACTATGTTGAATAGTAATGGTGAAAGTGGGCACCCTTGTCTTGTTCTTGACTTTAGGGGAAATGCTTTCAGTTTTTCACCATTAAGGATAATGTTTGCTGTGGGTTTGTCATATATAGCTTTTATTATGTTGAGGTATGTTCCTTCTATTCCTGCTTTCTGGAGAGTTTTTATCATAAATGGATGTTGAATCTTTCCAAAGGCTTTCTCTGCATTTATTGAGATAATTATATGGTTTTTATTTTTCAATTTGTTAATGTGGTGTATTTGATTGATTTGCAGATATTGAAGAATCCTTGCATCCCTGGAATAAAGCCCACTTGGTCATGGTGTATGATCTTTTTAATCTTTAATGTGTTGTTGGATTCTGATTGCTAGAATTTTGTTGGGGATTTTTGCATCTATGTTCATCAGTGATATTGGCCTGTAGTTTTCTTTTTTTGTGGCATCTCTGTCAAGTTTTGGTATTAGGGTGATGGTGGCCTCATAGAATGAGTTTGGAAGTTTACCTTCCTCTGCAATTTTCTTAGAAAAGTACAACTTTCCAAACCTGAACCACGAAGAAATAGAAAATCTTAACAGACCCATCACAAGCACGGAAATTGAAACTGTAATCAGAAATCTTCCAGCAAACTAAAGCGCAGGTCCAGACGGCTTCACAGCTGAATTCTACCAAAAATTTAAAGAAGAGCTAACACCTATCCTACTCAAACTCTTCCAGAAAATGACTTCCTCTTAACTTAGTTACATCTATAAAGACCCTGTGTCCAAATTAGGTCATATTACTAGTTGCCAGGGGTCAATTGCAGGGGGTCATACATTTGAAGGGAGCACACAGTCCAACAAATACTGATGTGAGTGTTCTAATCACCAGGAATGGGAACGAAAAGGGGCCTGAGATTTCAGTGGAGATGGGGAAGGTGAAAGAAATACACAAATTGCAAAAAGGGAGGGAGCAAGGGGTGATGTCACCAGGCATAGGAAGATAGGAAGCTTAAAGGAGGAGTTAACTTGTGGAAGAGCAACAGTCTAGAAACACTCCTGGGAAGGAGGAGGATGCAGACCCTACTTCCTAACCCTGAGTTATCTGAAGAATAAGAGAAAGAACATCTGGAACTGAGAGAACCCCAAGGGAAGATTGTTCACATTGGGCCAGGGACTTTTGTTGTTTTGCGTAGGCGGGACAAAGGACTCATTTCCTATTGGTCTATATGTAATTCATCAAGTTGAAGGACTGGAGTCCAATCCTAGGGATGCTCAGATTCTGCAAATCATGGCCGCATGGGGCAATTCTTCTCATTCAGCAGCTAACTGGTTTCCTGTCCAGAAATTTTCTTTCCATTTCTACATCCATGTTGAGTCTCATGCCCTGCTGTTTCTAACAGTTAAGAGATAAGGGAAACAGACATTCAAACGAATAGCATAAAAGTTAAGAGCAATGCATATCAAGTTTATTAATGCATTTGTCGTTTGCCAGATATCTTGTCTAGTGAAAAAAAGGGGGGGGGGATGTTAACCCTGAGAATTTGTCTCATCTATATTGTTCTCCTTCCTATTTGAGTTAATAATACTGTCTTGATAACATACCTGCTTGAGGCATTACCATCCCTTCTTTTTATTTAAAGACAGTCTGTACCTTTAGAGGTGGGAATCTTCACAGAGAATTTATTCAGTGTAAAGTGGCACCATAGCTCGGCTGCTCATTTGTCATTCACTTGTTCACAGCAGGCAAATGGCCCCAGGTGAATTATGAGTAGGTATTATTCATACCCGGGCTCCTCTGCAGCTCTTAGTGCTTTGCTCTTCAGACCTAATAGCTGCTATTTTGGTCTCGATTAGCAGTATTTTTTCTTCTTCCACCAACTCCTCAACTTATTAATTAGATTACAAAGACTTGCCTTTTTTCCCCCTGTGATTAGAAGAACATCTCTTTTCCAGTTGTTACTTTTACATGGAATTAAAATGATGCATTGCATTTATGTTAGAATTTGTCAAGAACCCCAGGCATGTGACACCCACCATTTTTATTCCTCATGGGTGTTTTAAAACCTGGGGATAAAACCTAAATCATGCTGATGACCTTTTATGTGAGCTTTTGAAATGATGTGCATATTCATAGTTCACAGTTGAAATAATTGTTTACAAAGAACATTGGATAGTGATTCAAGAGATTTAGTTTTGCTCTCATTCCAACATGCTTTAAAATGTTACACAAAATAACCTCTCAAATCTGGTTTGCCTGGCCATCACAGGAGAAGAGTCTTGTAAAGGAAATGTTTAAATTGTTTTAGAAGTTAAGATTTTCAGTTTAGTTGACAACTTTATTTCTCCTTTTCAGTAGTTTTCAGTGGTTTCATTGGTTTGTAAATAGTGACCTGAAACAACTACATGAACTGAAATATTTTTGAGTCATTTGGAAACAGTATCTTGTTGGTTCTTAAATTCCTGTTGTTGTTTAGTCACTAACTCATGTTCAACTCTCTGCAACCCCATGAACTGAAGCATGCCAGGCTCCTCTGCCCTCCACTATCTTCCAGAGTTTGCTCAAACTCATGTCCATTGAGTCTATGATGCCATCCAATCATCTCATCCTCTGCCGCCCCCTTCTCCTCCTCTGCCACCCGCTTCTCCTCCTGCCCCCAATCTTTCCCAGTGTCAGGGTCTTTTCCAACAAGTCGGCTTTGCATCAAGTGGCCAAAGTATTGGAGCTTCAGCATCAATCCTTCCAATGAATATTCAGGGTTGATTTCATTTAGGATCAACTGGTTTGATTTCCTTGCAGTCCAAGGAACTCTCAAGAGTATTCTCCAGCACCACAATTTGAAAGCATCTTAAATTCCCGATGTATAGCAAGCAGTTGATTTTAAATAATTAAAAATGCTATGGAGAATGAGTTTTTCTTCATCCAAATTATTTCAGGGGATGATTACAAATTGTTCTTAAGACAGTCATTTAAGAATTTAGCTGCTTTCTCTGTTAGGATGTTTTCCGATCATTTTTCTTTTTTAAAAAAATTTTATTTTATTTTATTTTTTAACTTTACAATATTGTATTGGTTTTGCCATATATCAACATGAATCCGCCACAGGTATACACGTGTTCCCCATCCTGAACCCTCCTCCCTCCTCCCTCCCCATACCATCCCTCTGGGTCGTCCCAGTGCACCAGCCCCAAGCATCCAGTATCGTGCATCGAACCTGGACTGGCTAACAAACACATGAAAAGATGCTCAACATCACTCATTATCAGAAAAATGCAAATCAAAACCACTATGAGGTACCATTTCACGCCAGTCAGAATGGCTGCGATCCAAAAGTCTACAAGCAATAAATGCTGGAGAGGGTGTGGAGAAAAGGGAACCCTTTTACACTGTTGGTAGGAATGCAAACTAGTACAGCCACTATGGAGAACAATGTGGAGATTCCTTAAAAAAACTGGAAATAGAACTGCCTTATGATCCAGCAATCCCACTGCTGGGCGTACACACTGAGGAAACCAGAATTGAAAGAGACACGTGTACCCCAATGTTCATCGCAGCACTGATTATAATAGCCAATCATTTTTCTTCCATTCCACATAAACTCAGTTGAGCTTTATGCAAAGCCTTTAGATGAGAGCAACTGGTACAAGAAAGCTTTTTGTAAGCCTCTGTCAGATAGCTGTTTTTGAACTATTGAGTGGTTGACAGAATTTAAAAACCCTTTACCCTAATGATCTATTTCTTATTAGAGCACTTTCATCAAAGACTTTAGCCATAAGCCCCACTTGAGCAGTTTACTATACATCCCAACATATTTCTGCTTCAAAACAGATGAAATTATCTTCTCTTTGGGCTGATTCAGGTACAGTACTGCCTCAGAATACCAAGGGTGGAATAATTGATTGCCACCCCACCTCTCCCATACCAAGAGCAGTCACCTGAGACTTGAAATTTGAATTATTATCCTGATAATAATCAAACAGTTCCTTTGCCTAAAGACGAGAGGTTTTAGAATGTAATGCCAGCTCCGAGACTGAATGAACACAAGAAGGCTTACTGTTATCATTCAGCAAAGCATAGTGGATCACGGCTAAAGAGAATTACTTTTTTTGGTGAAGAATTTAACCAAGAAAAACGAGGACTTTATGATGTCCATGAGGAAGTTTCCACAACCTACTCTGATCACTTTTCAAGTTGAAAAATGAGCACTGTGGTTTTGCTCACTCCCTGGTTTCCCAGATAAATTATGTCATGAATGCTTTGTCTTTAAAGATGGTGATCTTAGCCAGCATCTGCAGGGTTTGGCACCAAGCTCACCCAGAAGGGCTGTGGTTCTCAAACTTGAATGAGCACATCCTTATCTTGGGCGGGGCCAAAAATCTGCTTTTATTTTTTTAAACAAACTTCTGCCTGGCTCTTAGACAGTTGGTCTGCAGACCTCACTTTTGGAAATTGTGGCAGGTCTGAATTTGCAGTCATCAGCCTTATACATCTGTTTCCCTGTTTGATTAAGTAATGACAAAGTAGCTAGATGGCATCACAAAATGAGGCAAACTACCACCAACCTTGACTTCATTAGCATCATGTTCACACTTAACTGCAGCCTGCCATGGAAAGTTTCCAATTGCTTTAGTGATGAATGAACTTGCTTCTTTCCCAAATGTGCAAGTTTACTAGAAAGCCAGACATGGCACTCAGCTTCATCTTGTTCACAGAGAACTTTAGGACAGATGGTGCTGGAGGGCAGCTGATTTGAGACATTTATCTTCATGCGGTCTGACAAACATCTTGGGTCACCATGAGCAAGGACTTTACATTTTGAGGTGTGGCATTGGTCTGTTAGTTTCTATCAATGTGTTGATTCTCATGGTACCGAGCTGATACAACCATTGTGTACTGGAGGTATGAGTCCTGATGATGGCTTTTCCTTTCCCCTTCCCTCCCTGATAATCTTCTCTCTCCTCATTGTTGATGGGAAACCTCAGTCACCTGGGTTAGCTACCTAGCAGAGCTAAGGAAGGAAACTCAAGTTAAGGCTCTGTCATATGAACTTGGATGGGTGGACAGGAGCAGTATTCGACATGGTTATTTCCTGGGCACCTTCATCAGGTGCTGAGTGATGGGTTGGGTTCAAGTTAGAAGAGACTGAGTCTCCTAATGATTTTCCTGTGATTATCAAATCTGGCACATGAGCTGAGTGAAAGGTATCGGTGACTTCAGCAAAAGGAGGTTTGGAGAGAATGGCATCCAACAGATCTCCATAGTTCAATGATCTTGTTGATGTTTGTTTGTCCTTCATACTTGGAATACTTCTGGTTAAGGAAGGCACTAGTGAAATAGACACAGACCACTCCACTGTGAGAGTGCTTATTATTAAGTGAGCATTTTTAACTCATGCTGCTACTTCCCGAGGAGCAGTGCTAAATCTCTCTCCAGTGTACATGTTTTAAAATATCTGTGTTGAGTACTATATTCTCCCTTGCAAATGGGGCCTGTGGTGCTAATCCTTGCAAATATGAACATCTCCTGGTAGTAGTTTAGATCAGATATTATGAGGCAGTTGAAGGGGATGGAATACTGGAGGATTTGTACGTATTAGAGAAAAGTTTTATAAAACTTTAAACTATTAACATTTATAACTATTATTTATTTCCACAAAGGTTTTTAAAATTGCAACTTTTATGAACACATACCCATATAACCCTACCGAAAAAAATATTTTCGAATCCGGAAATGACATTTTAGGGATATTTACCAAAATGAAAATTCCACAGAGGGGACAAAAAATAAAAACTGTGTTTCCATTAGGAATTTGGACTCAGTTTGAGAGTAGGAAGGAGGTGTTGGAAGAAAAATTCAAACCATTTGGAAACCAGGCTGTTGTCCTTGGCCTTTGGTGCCCTGAGCTTTGTGTTCACTTCAGACCCTGAGTCCAAGGGCCTCGTGAAGCTAATGCTGCAGTCAAGCAGGACTCCGTACACAGAAGGTTCTCCCTGTTAATAATTGTGGTGATCATTGCCCCTAAGGGGGACAGCGCTGCTGTTGGGTACCCAGTGTCTCTGTTCCATCAGCCTTTAGTTGAGCTTGGCATTTTCTCTGCTCTGTGGGCGCCTCAGAATGCTTCCCCCAATCTTCTCCTTCCTGTTATGCAATGAGAGGCCAAGAGAAACACATTGTCCTCTCCTGCAGCTGCTGGATACCACTTCTGGGTAATGGAGAAAAGCTTCGCCATGGTTTCTAAATTCTCTAACAACCACGTCATTTCACAAAAGGGAGGCAAGAGCAAATGAAATTGCCAAGGAATATGGGGGCGGTGCCCTGCTGGTCAGTGTTCCTCCTACCAAAGCTAAAGGAAACCAAGCTCGAGACTAAAACACAAACATTAGGTTGAGACTAGGCTTTCCTGCCAGCCTGCCCCCCTCAGCTTTGATCTCATCACTTGACATTTCTGTCAATCGTGCTTCATTCTTGCTCTTCCATCCTATGCCCTCTGCTGCTTTGCTTGCTGATGCTGACACCCCTAATTTATTCACAGCACATGGAAAACACATGTTGGTTTCATCTCCTTGCTGACACGCTGCCTTTCCTCTTTCCTGAGCTCTGCTGTTTTTCCAGCATGTAAGCTCTTTGGAATAATAACTTCAGTTTCTCGTAGTAGATCCCACTGAAAACTAGGAATTTAGGGTCCTATTTCTTACTACAGAGCTTGTTGTATTGCCTGTGCTACTCATTAAGTTAGAGTTTTATTTATGGCCATATTTTTTAGGACCATATAAAGAGTCATTGTTTCCACTCTGTCTCTAAACAGTAGGTATTGCTTGCTGCTCCTCCGCACAGCTTGTTTTTGCCAGGTGCAAGTGTTCCGCATTCCCACCTTTTGGCACCTTTGTTATTTAACACGTCAGCCATGCCAGGCAGGAAAAACTTGGCTCAATCAAGAACCAAATCAACCATCCAGCCTGTCAGTTATGCATTTTCCCAGCAGGCAGCTTTACAAGCCAGCTGCCCAGCATTTTGACTCTCATTCTTTGGCTGCCCCTTCTTCCTCATTTTAAAGAACACAAGCTTCACAGCACTGATTTTTGCCAGGCTCTTGGTGGACATTCTTCCTAACTGTGCCAGAAGCAACTGATGCTTGGCAAAATATTGGTGTCCAGGGTACCTCAGTGTTACTTTTGGTTGGGGCCATAAGGCAAGATCATATAAACAACAATTATGTGTATTTCAAATTATTGGGTTATTCGTTTGAAAGAAATTCTTATATTTTGATGAATTGAGCTCTTTAACAAAAGATCTAGAGTAAAAAATCAGTTACTGTCCAGGGACCTGAATTTACTTGTTTGGTTCAGTTTCTCTGTGGTGTCTTTCAAATTAAGGTTAGAGGCATCCTGCTTCAGAGTCATCTGGGATATTCTTTTAAAGTACCACCTGAAGAGTCTCAGGAATCATAAGTGTCAGCAGTCTTGCCCTGAAGATTCTTGGGCCAGCTGTGTTTCTACATTCACAATTCCATAACAAGCTTATTTGTGCTGCCTCTTGTGAGAAATCTCTGGGCATCATCAAAAGGATAGGTGATGTTGCCAGTGTGGCTCATATTTGAATTAATAAATATTCTCCCTGTGAGAGGCTAGACTGTAAAAGATCTGTTGATCAGTGTCAATTAAATAGCCAATATCTGGGCATTTGAGGGATGAAGGAAGGAAACAGTGACTGAATGTTTTTAGTTCTTTATCACTTTCGGCTGGTATTTCCGGGCAGGACTTCTCTCAAAGGATATTTGGCCTGCAATTTGGATTTCCTGCTTCTAAGTGACAGTGGCTCCTTGCTCACATAGGAAGTGTTTCAGCGAATGTTTTACTCAAGTAAATTTTTAACTCCCTAGTAGAAGCTTTCTATTTGATTTTTTAAATATCAACACCTTTCTGTAACCTGATAATATTCTTCCTTTCTCTTGTGAGTGATCAACCTACTCCATCCCTTTCCTTCTGAATAATCTTTCTTTCTTGAAGTAAACCTCAGGCCAGCATGGCATCAGACGCTGAAGTCACTCTGCTCCGGACCATGATTTTGCCTAGTAAGTCTCCTTGCGCTGCGGTAGTGATTTTCCACAGCTGTCAGTCCTCCCACGGATGCTCACTGTTCCTTAGAATAAACAGCCACCAGGAGACTGGTGGACGCTGAGAGCATTGCCTTCCTGTGGTTGATTCCTTGGGCATCAAAAGGCACTTTCTTTACTCCATTCCTTTAAAACATAGTAACATCTTTGTCTTCTCCTCCCCAAGAGAATGTTTTCCATCTCTGAGTTTAAATTCTGTGTGCCTTGCTATTCACATACATGATTTTTGTTAGCAAAGTCCAGGCAAAAGTTGAACTCAAATGTTGTGAACAGTTTCTGAGTATAATATTTTCAGAAAGACCATCTAACCTTTTCCATAGCAAAATACATTTTTTTAAAACGTATACAAGGTTTTATACATTTTAAACTTGTTTCACACTGACTCTTAACACAGGCAAAGTCTCTTCCCTCAACATGTGTAAAATCTGGATGTATACATGTTTAAAATCTACATATGTATTGTGTCCTTAGTGGAAACTTGTCTCGTCATGCCCAGAGTTGAATTGCTTTTTGGAAGAGAGCACTTACCTGGTAATAAGTCAGTGTCAGATTTCAGAACTGTGTAATGATGGAAATAAGCTTGCCTGCCAGGAGTCTCAACTTGAGAAAGTTCTTGAGCCCAGATAGTCCCACCAACTGCAGTCATAATCTTTGCATTCCCAGTGGCCATTCCAGACCCACCCTTCCTGAGATAGTCAAGAACCTAATATGAAGTCCTTAAATTATTAAAGTATAAGAATTGGGAGTGGACTTCCAGCCCAGTGGTTAAAATTCTGTGCTTCTACTGTGTAGGGCTGATACCTGCTGGGGGAACTAGGATCCCCACGTGCCACATGGTGTGGCTAAAAAATAAAAATTGGGAGGGGGTAGCCTTGTAGAGTTAGAGTCCCACAACATTGGTGTAGAGATGAGAACCTTCTCTTCAGGAATATTGACACAGTATCAGAAAGAGTTGAATTTGGAATTCCCGACTTGAATGCTATTCTCAGATGTGGTAATGGGAAAGCCTTTCAGCCTTTCTGACTTACAAACGATCTATAATTTTTTGTTAAAGAGTTGATGTTAGAGTTAAATGAGATAAAATTTAGTACAATACCTGCTATGATTATATATATAGGTAAATAGATACATTGTAAATGTATATATGAATTCTGTTCTTATTTCTCCACTTGCCCATATTAAGTTTTACCTAATTCTTGTGTATCTCAGTTGAGCCAACTCTAAAATAGTTGTAACTGTTGGTCTTAGTTGCTCAGTCGTGTCTGACTCTTTGTGACCCCATGGAGTGTAGCCTCCTGGCTCCTCTCTCCATGGGATTCTCCAGGCAAGAATACAGGAGTGGGTTACTGTTTCCTCCTCCAGGGGGTCTGCCTAACCCAGGGATTGAACCCAAAGCCACCAACTATTTTTGTAGAAACACAGAGACTGAGCAACAACCTTAGATTTAAATATTCACTGTTAAAAATAAATAAATAAATATTCACTGTTATAACTTTCCTCATTATATTCTATCAAATATTTTGCAGAAGTAACAAAGGTAAATGTAAAAGGCACTTAACTGCATAAATACTTAAACCTGGCTGGGACAAGATATAGGTGCTAGTCTGGTTAATGATTGGCTCTGCCTTTAAAGTATAAATACAATGCAAATAATTATGTATTATCAATGATAGAGAAGCAGTCCACAAATGAGCTCATGTCTGCTGTAGATGGATGAGATCATGTCTATGAAGCGCTTAAAATTCCTGAAATACAAGCTGTATGTCCCGTCTCTAGCCATCCTGATGTTCTCCCATGGAAAGTTGGTCTTATCCAAAGATTTCTGTACCCAGTGGGGCCAGATTGACCTGGAACATTTTCTGGAGGAGAGAATAATTTTCTGCCCTCAAGGGCTTGGGAAATCTTCTCATCCACAGTCTTTGAGTAGGACTCCACTGAGCCTCATGGAATGAACCCAGGTTGCCTGCATTGCAAGCAGATTCTTTACTCTCTGAGCCGCCAGGGAAGATTCCTTGGAGCAGGGAATGGCTACTTACTCTGGTATTCTTGCCTGGAAAATTCCATGGACAGAGGAGCCTGGCAGGCTACAGTCCATGGAGTCACAATGAGTCGGACATGACTGAACAACTAATACTTTCATTCTTTTCACACTGAGCCTCATAGGGAGATTTTATCAATCCCGTTTGAGGCACTGTGGTGAAATGGAACAAACGAGTCATGTAGAAGCCAGACCACTGGGGACAGAGTCCAGCTCTGTCCGTCACTAGCAGACATGGTGCCCACAGAGATGAGTTGGAGGTGTGGCTGAATTAGGTGAAAAAGCAAAGGGAAGTAAGGACAGAGGTCCTGCAAAGCCTATAACTTAAATATTCAGCTTCAACTAGTGGAATTTTAAACAGAAAGAAAGAATCCACACAAGAAAATGGAAAAAGAACTCTCCCATCTTGTTCATTCATTAAATACAAATTCAGGTTCTGGCTCTGTGCCAGGAACTGCTTGCTCTTGTAACCCCTCTTCAGGCCGCACTCCAGCCTGGGCTGACCTTTTCCATCACAACATCATTTCTGGGTCCAGCAAACATAAAACTCAAACTGCTCAATTTAGCATTGAATATCAACTTTTATATTGTTTCATAAAGTCTCATGTATGGTAGATCTGTCTCTTCAAATAGCTTAAAAATTCTTTAAGGTTAGAAACCATGTCTTTCTCTTTTTATTCCCCACAGCAGGTGACACAGTTGTTGTTCAGTCACTAAGTCATGTCCAACTCTTTGCGACCCCATGGACTACAGCACGCCAGGCTTCCCTGTCCTTCACTATCTCCCGGAGTTTGCTCAAACTCATGTCCATTGAGTTGGAGCTGTCATCCAACCATTTCATCCTCTGTTGCCCTCTTCTCCTCTTGCCCTCAATCTTTCCCAGCATCAGGGTCTTTTCCTGTGAGTTGGCTCTTCACATCAGGTGGCCAAAGCATTGGTGCTTCAGTATCAGTCCTTCCAATGAATATTCTGGGTTGATTTCCTTTGGGATTGACAGGTTTGATCTCCTTGCCATCCAAAGGACTCTCAAGAGTTTCTCCAGCACCACAATTTGAAAGCATCACTTCTTTGGTGCTCAGCCTTCTTTATGGTCCAACTCTCACATCCATACATGACTATTGGAAAAACCATAGCTTTGACTAGATGGATCTTTGTCAGCAAAGTGATGTCTCTTGTTTTTAATATGCTGTCTAGGTTGGTCATAGCTTTTCTTCCAAGGAGCAAGCATCTTTGAATTTCATGGCTGCAGTCATCATCTGCAGTGATTTTGAGATATTTTTTTATTAAGAAAATAAAGTCTGTAACTGTTTCCACTATTTCCCCATCTATTTGTCATGAAGTGATGGGACCAGATGCCATGATCTTAGATTTTTGAATGTTGAGTTTTAAGCCAGTTACTCACTCTCCTCTTTCACCTTCATTAAGAGGCTCTTTATTCCTCTTTACTTTTTGCCATTAGCATGGTGTCATCTGCATATCTGAGGTCGTTATTTCTCCTGGCAATCTTGATTCCAACTTGTGAGTCTTCCAGCCCAGCATTTTGCCTGATGTACTCTGCATATAAGTTAATAAGCAGAGTGATAGTATACAGCCTTAAGGTACTCCTTTCCCAATTTTGAACCAGTCTGTTATTCCATGTCTGGTTCTAACTGTTGCTTCTTGACCTGCATACAGGTTTCTCAGGAGACAGGTAAGGTGGTCTGATATTCACATCTCTGTAAGAATTTCCCACAATTTGTTGTCATCCACACAAAGTCTTTAGCTTAGTTAATGTAACCAAAGTAGTTGTTTATTTTTTAATTCCCTTGCTTTTTTCTGGTCCAATGGGCTTTTTCAATTTGATCTTTGGTTCCCTCTGCCTTTTATAAATCCAGCTTGTACATCTGGTAGGTTCACATACTGTTGAAGCCTAGCTTGAAGGATTTTGAGCATTACCTTGCTAGCTTGGCACAGTACTTCATGTACATTGTTCAGTTCAGTTCAGTTGCTCAGTTGTGTCCGACTGTTTGTGACCCCATGAACTACAGCACGCCAGGCCTCCCTGTCCATCACCAACTCCCAGAGTTTACCCAAACTCATGTCCATTGAATCTGTGATGCCATCCAATCATCTCATCCTCTGTCGTCCCCTTCTCCTCCAGCCCTCAATCTTCCCCAGTATCAGGGTCTTTTCAAATGAGTCAGCTCTTCGCATCAGGTGGCCAAAGGATTGGAGTTTCAGCTTTAACATCAGTCCTTCCAATGAACACCCAGGACTGATCTCCTTTAGGATGGACTGGTTGGATCTCCTTGCAGTTCAAGGGACTCTCAAGAGTCTTCTCCAACACCACAGTTCAAAAGCATCAATTCTTCGGTGCTCACCTTTCTTTATAGTCCAACTTTCACATCTATACATGACTACTGGGAAAACCATAGCCTTGACTAGACAGACCCTTGTTGGCAAAGTAATGTCTCTGCCTTTTAGTATGCTGTCTAGGTTGGTCATAACTTTCCTTCCAATGAGTAAGCGTCTTTTAATTTCATTGCTACGATTACCATCTGCAGTGATTTTGGAGCCCAGAAAAATAAAATCAGCCACTGTTTCCACTGTTTCCCCATCTATTTCCCATGAATTGATGGGACCAGATGCCATGATCTTAGTTTTCTGAATGTTGAGCTTTACGCCAATTTTTCACTCTCCTCTTTCACTTTCATCAAAAGGCTCTTTTGTTCCTCTTCACTTTCTGCCATAAGGGTGGTGTCATCTGCATATCTGAGGTTATTGATATTTCTCCCGGCAATCTTGATTCCAGCTTGTGCTTCCTCCAGCCCAGTGTTTCTCATGATGTACTTTAAATATAAGTTAAATAAGCAGGGTGACAGTATATAGCCTTGTTGTACTCCTTTTCCTATTTGGAACCAGTCTTGTTCCATGTCCAGTTCTAACTGTTGCTTCCTGACCTGAATACAGGTTTCTCAAGAGGCAGGTCAGGTGGTCTGGTATTCCCATCTCTTGAAGCATTTTCCACAGTTTAGTGTGATCCACACAGTCAAAGCATATTGTTAGGTTCTCTAAATACTGGCTGACCACCTAATGGGGATGGGAAAGGAAACGGAGGATACTTGGGCTGATTTTGGCTGCTGGGCCTCCAGGAATTCTCCTTTTGTGGAGAACAGGTGTCATTCTCTCCAATTCCTTATGTTTTCCCAGATGAGCCTCCCTCTGTTGACACCCTCAGGGCTACCGCTATATCACCTTAGAGCCTTTATTCTCCCATCATCATTCTGTTGCCCAAATGGAGATCCAGGGAAAATTTGCTAAATGTAATTGCTATGTGTGTGGTTCTTCTAACTCTTGGGGTGGCTTGTTCTTCCTGAATTTTTTTTTTTTTTTTGCCCTCTTTTGCCATCCGATAGAAACACTGACCATCTTCCCCTTCTCTCCTACATCCAATTCGTCACCAGATCTTCTCTCTCAACTTCTGCAGATTTTTCTAATTCACTACTTTATCTTCATGTCTACCACCATTACTTTACTTCATGTCATTGTTATCTTGTAAGCAGTTTATTGCAACAACCTCCTAACTTGTTTCTCTGCCTTGGTTCTAGCCCCTTCACACTGGAACTGCAGTGACTTTTCAGAGATGCACATTTGATCCTATCACTTCCTTTGATGTCACCTATTGCCCTGAAGATGAAGTTCAGAATCCTTGGCAAGGGACTCATGACCCTCAGTCTAATGCCTGCTTCTTCCCCAACCTCACTTCTCACCTTCTTTCCTTGTTCCTCTCTCCCACTTCAGCCCCACTCAGCTCCGTGTGCTTCCTCACACACTTCCTTCTCCCTCTGTGGGCCTTTTGAATCATACTTTAAAAACTGTCCATTTGTTTTCCCCATACACCACGAGACCACACAGCCTTAATGGGCAGGGATTATCCTTACACAAAATAAGAACTTGAAAAATTATATACATGAACATTTAAGAGAGTTATGGATGTTTGGACTTCACTGCCCTCTGTGGATAACATTTGACATTTATTTAGTACTTACTATGTGCCAGACTCTACATATAAGACTCTGTTTAAGTTCTTTAAACAAAAAAACTGAGTTTATTCTGAGGAGTAGGTACCATTAGATCTCTACTTTACAGACAAGGAAACTAAGGCACAAAGACACAAAGCTACCCACCTAATATCATTCAGCTAATAAGTGGTTGAACATAGATGGGACCTCAGGAAGTCCTGTATTACAACATTCGCTCTTAACCAATAACCCATTAATGTGTTCACAGAGTGTAGCATTGAGTCTTGGCTGTGTGAGGGCCAGATGGATCAACAGTAAATGGGAGCAGACCCATGACAATGAGAGAAGAAAAGTCCCTTGAATCTTAAGCTGGAGACTTGGGGAAGGGGCTCAGCCGGGCAGGTGTGTGCTCAGTGCAATATGTCTGCAACCACAGGCACCATCAGTCACGTGCTCTCAGATAGTCTAGGACACAGAGTCCATTTAAGAAGGTTTGAGTTGAGTTCTTGATGTTCTGTGTACTTTAAGAAACCAAAAGTAGAATCAGACACATATTTTACAAGATACCCACAATTTAGTGAAACAGATTGCACCGTGTGAAGAACTATGTAAGCCACAGAAGACTGTAGTTAACAGTGTAATGGAGAGAGGACAGCCCCACTTCTGTTAACTAATTCTTCTCTTCATTTCCCTGAAGGTTTGCCTCATACCAACTAGTACCCTTGTGAGTGTACAATGTGGGGTTGCTAGGTAGAAAAATGTTATGTGAAGCCAATAATAGAAATGTTAAATTCCCACCATCTTGGACTTAGTAAGCCCCAGAAAAATACTTGGAGTACCTAGATTAAGGGAACATGGAGGGTCCATAGGCCTTTTCTTTTGTTCTTTTCTATGTATTAGGGCTAAATGAATACCTAGTTCCTGGCTTAAACAGAGCCCTGGCATCTCAAGGTTTTCTGTAGGACATTTGGAAATGGTGCTTCTCTAGGCTGAGGACTGGGCTGCGGAGAGTGATGAGGAGCTATTTCAGAACAGATGTCAACAGAGCCCTTCTCTCCATGCTGAGAATCATCAAACACATGCCCCACGCCTGCCAGGCAGTGACTGAGGCTCAGCCTCCAGAGCACAGAGACAATGAGCCGGCCTCCTGGGGGCTCTTCTGCTGCAAACAAATTAGCTCTGATGGACCAGTAGCCTCTGCTCATTCTTGGGAAATGTGGAGGTGGGATCTCTGGCCGGTGTGGAGTTTAATTAAGGATGGCAGCTGGCGGAGCAGGTCAGATGGCTCTGTGCTCTGCACTTCATGTCACGAGTTGTTAGCTGCTTTTTGTTTTTCTCCACATATTCCCGTTGCCCTCTTCCTTCCCTTGCTACTGCCCACATGTCATTCTCTGTGCTCTTGGAGTGGTGTGTGACCTTATCCCTGAGTATGGAGAGTCCAGGCAGGACCACACTCTAGAGGTGGAAAAAATAAACTTTGAGGAAATGATGTAAACCTATGGGAGACACAGTGCTCTCACAGGAGATGCTTCCTCTCCATGCTCACTGTCTCTCTGTAAATGTACCCATTGGTACCAGTAATTAAATCACAACCATCTTGGGACTTTTACCTATTTTTAAACTTTAAACTTTTTATTTTGTATTGGGGTATATATAGCCAATCCACCTTGGGACTTTTAATATCTGGGGGGAAAAGAAAAGTTTAACTGGAGCCTGCCTAGTGTCTGGTATCAGGTTGGAGGATGGTGGTGCCCGAGGAGAATTCCTATCTTTGTCCAAGTAATCCAGACCAGGAGGGAAGAGAGCTGAGTCAGAATCACACAATCTTGTATAAGGACAGAATCTCTAGCACTTGGAGCTGTGAAAGTTTGTGTCTTAAAGAGACTGGACTACACAGGGTTCTTGTCAAAGTGAGCATGAATATCGGGGTTATTCAGTTAATTAACCCAAAATGCACCCCTTAAAGTACATTACACCCCTTTAAGTACAACTACACCTGCTGATGTTCCTGAATAGAAAAAAATTCCAAATCACATGTTCTAGTGAAGTGAAGGAGAAAGGAAAAACCCTCAAACCCTGGCTTTTTTGGCCTCCTATTCTGGGGACTTGAGATCCAGATAGACCAAGAAGTGGTAGGAGGAAAAACCTCTGTAAAATCTTGTGAGATGGCATCCTCTTTGGGAAGACTGAGTCAGACAATATACGTTTATGGCATATGATCTTTATGGAAATGCTTTATCATATTATTGTCTGCCACTTATAATGATGCGATATGTGCTCTAAAAACACTCCCTGAATGTGAAGCCTTGCCCTGCATCACCAGCTGTCTGCTTCCTCAAGTCCCATACAAATGAGTTAATTACCTGCAGCAGGAACAAACCTTGAAAACAAAGCAAGAAGTGTGTAAAATAAAGGCTGTTGTCTCCTGGTGGTACAATTTCTCCTTGGTTATATCATGTTCATAAAGAGAACTGGGCAGTTTCCTGTAATACCAGAATTCTAGGAAGTCTGGGTTTTTAGGATTTCTGACTGCAGAAACCCTGAATAGAAAAGCATTGAAGCGGCAAGTACTCAAAAGGTGAAGTTGCCCATGGGCCAGTAGCCTTTGGGATAGGATCGCAGATACTTGGATCAACCTATACTTGGTTGTTGTTTAGTTGCTCAGTTGTTTCTGATTCTTCATGACTCATGGCCAGTACCTCTCCAGGCTCCTCTGTCCGTGGGATGTTCCAGGCAAGATTACTGGAGGGAGTTGCCATTTCCTTCTCCAGGGGATCTTCCCGATCCAGAGATTGAACCCAATTCTCCACATGCTCTGCAGCACAAGCAGATTCTTTACTGCTGAGCCACTGGGGAAGCCCACTCTTGGCTTCTGTTCAGTTCAGTTCAGTCGCTCAGTCATGTCCGACTCTTTGCAACCCCGTGAATCACAGCACGCCAGGCCTCCCTGTCCATTACCAACTCCTGGAGTTCACTCAGACTCACATCCATCGAGTCAGTGATGCCATCCAGCTGTCTCATCCTCTGCCGTCCCCTTCTCCTCCTGCCTCAAATCCCTCCCAGCATCAGAGTCTTTTCCAATGAGTCAACTCTTCGCATAAGGTGCCCAAAGTACTAGAGTTTCAGCTTTAGCATCATTCCTTCCAAAGAAATCCCAGGGCTGATCTCCTTCAGAATGGACTGGTTGGATCTCCTTGCAGTCCAAGGGACTCTCAAGAGTCTTCTCCAACACCACAGTTCAAAAGCATCAATTCTTTGGTGCTCAGCCTTCTTTACAGTCCAACTCTCACATCCATACATGACCACTGGAAAAACCATAGCCTTGACTAGATGGACCTTTGTTGGCAAAGTAATATCTCTGCTTTTGAATATGCTATCTAGGTTGGTCATAACTTTCCTTCCAAGGAGTAAGCGTCTTTTAATTTCATGGCTGCAGTCACCATCTGTAGTGATTTTGGAGCCCAGACAAATAAAGTCAGCCACTGTTTCCACTGTTTCCTCATCTGTTTGCCATGAAGTGATGGGACGGGATGCCATGATCTTCGTTTTCTGAATGTTGAGCTTTAAGCCAACTTTTTCACTCTCCACTTTCACTTTCATCAAGAGGCTTTTTAGTTGCTCTTCACTTTCTGCCATAAGGGTGGTGTCATCTGCATATCTGAGGTTATTGATATTTCTCCCGGCAATCTTGATTCCAGCTTGTGTTTCTTCCAGCCCAGCGTTTCTGCATAGAAGTTAGATAAGCAGAGTGACAATATACAGCCTTAATGTACTCCTTTTCCTATTTGGAACCAGTCTGCTCTTCCATGTCCAGTTCTAACTGTTGCTTCCTGACCTGCATACAGGTTTCTCAAGAGGCAGGTCATGTGGTCTGGTATTCCCATCTCTTTCAGAATTTTCCACAGTTGATTGTGATCCGCACAGTCAAAGGCTTTGGCATAGTCAATAAAGCAGAAATAGATGTTTTTCTGGAACTCTCTTGCTTTTTCCATGATCCAGCAGATGTTAGCAATTTGATCTCTGGTTCCTCTACCTTTTCTAAAACCAGCTTGAACATCTGGAAGTTCACGGTTCACATATTGCTGAAGCCTGGCTTGGAGAATTTTGAGCATTACTTTACTAGCATGTGAGATGAGTGCAATTGTGCGGTAGTTTGAGCATTCTTTGGCATTGCCTTTCCTTGGGATTGGAATAAAAACTGACCTTTTCCAGTCCTGTGGCCACTGCTGAGTTTTCCAAATTTGCTGGCATATTGAGTGCAGCACTTTCACAGCATCATCTTTCAGGATTTGAAATAGCTCAACTGGAATTCCATCAGCTCCACTAGCTTTGTTCGTAGTGATGCTTTCTAAGGCCCACTTGACTTCACATTCCAGGATGTCTGGCTCTAGATGAGTGATCACACCATCGTGATTATCTGGGTCATGAAGACCTTTTTTGTACAGTTCTTCTGTGTATTTTTGCCACCTCTTCTTTATATCTTCTGCTTCTGTTAGGTCCATACCATTTCTGTCCTTTATCGAGCCCATCTTTGCATGAAATGTTCCCTTGGTATCTCTCATTTTCTTGAAGAGATCTCTACTCTTTCCCATTCTGTTGTTTTCCTCTATTTCTTGGCTTGCTGCTGCTGCTAAGTTGCTTCAGTCGTGTCCAATTCTGTGCGACCCCACAGACAGCAGCCCACCAGGCTCTCCCGTCCCTGGGATTCTCCAGGCAAGAATACTGGAGTGAGTTGCCATTTCCTTCTCCAATGCATGAAAGTGAAAAGTGAAAGTAAAGTCGCTCAGTTGTGTCTGACTCTTAGCAACCTCATGGACTGCAGCCTACCAGGCTCCTCTGCCCATGGGATTCTCCAGGCAAGAGTACTGGAGTGGGGTGCCATTGCCTTCTCCGATTTCTTGGCTTAGGGGATGTTAAAACTTTACTAAAGGGAAAGAGTGAGCGAGTCCAACAAGAGGGACGTCATTTTTTTTTTTTTTTTTTGAGGGCATTGAGGCTGAGGAGGAGGAAGAAGGTACAAACACTTGGAAAGTGAGGAGAACTTAAAGATTGCTGATTTCATAATATTTATTTAATAAATGAAAATGTTGTGAAGCAGAGGGCTTGTCTCTGCTTTAGCAACAGGTTTGCTTTAGCTTTTTAGTTGAAGGTTCATGAAAGCAATGTTATCTGTCTCTGAGTGTTAGACATAGTTGTGGGTGACTTCTGGCCCTCATTCCTGGTATTCTCATGGTGCCAATATTACAGGGGCGACAAAGGCTCGATGTGAAAGGTGAATGTAAGCGGTATTCCCAAGGGAAATGGTGCATCGTGGAACCCGGTTGTAAACTCCTAAAGAGTAGTTATTTTTGTTTGCATGTCTTTGTATCTTTCTGAATACCAAGCGCTGTGTCTTACAGAAATATAATACTTAAATATTTGCTGATTGAAAATATTCTAATTGTGGAAAAAATCTGCAGTGTTGTCAGCAGCAGGAATAGAGTTAGATGTATGGATTTGAATCCAACTCATCCAAGTGTAAGCCATCACCTTGGACAGATGACCTACCTTCTCTGTGTCTTACTTTCCTTTGCTGTAAGCTCAAATACTAATAATATCTATACATGAAATAGTTGTGTGGGTTAAAGGAAATCGCTTAAAGCAAAGCACTTAAAACAATATCTGGCCTAGAAAAGTACTCAATGAGCATTAACTGTTACTACAGTCTACAGAGAAGGCTATCTTTGTTTTTGAAAAATGTTTGAGAATATCATGGTATTACCTGAGCAATGATGTAGAATGATTGCTGTAGGGATCATCAATTCTTATAGTTCTGGACATTTCTTTGTTCAGAAGTAAATGTATGTAGCTCCTTTTACACTGTGGTATCCAGATCTTCTGAACAAGTAAATGGATTCCCTATTTTGGTCACTGTTGTTGAAAGCCAGTTTGCTCTTGTCTGCTTACAAATTATTATGGATAAGTGATTTTCTCCCTTTGCTCCCACCCAGACATCAGTGTCAATCAGCCTTCCCTGCTTCAATAAGGCTGTATGTGTAGTGTTCTCCCATGGGTGCCCCCAGCCCTCACTCAAGTTGATCCTGACATCTTGGTCACTGTTCCCTTGAGACTTTGGGATTTTCTTCTCTTCCTACTTTAGAATCCAGCTTGAAACTCATCTTAGCGTGAACAAGAAAAAATCTGCCTTTTGTACTCATCCATCCATCCATCCATCAAATGTTACTTTGATTCATAGGCTCTTTGCCCTTGAGATGTTACTGCATGACTGATCCCCAACCGACATGAGTAGGCATCCTCATTCTGGTTTTATTTCCACAGTATGTTCCTCCAGATCTCTGCGTCTGCAACTTTGTGCTGGAACAGTCCCTCTCTGTCAGAGCCCTGCAGGAAATGCTTGCCAACACAGGTGAAAATGGCGGTGAAGGGGTGAGTACCTGAATTATGTCCTGGGAAGGGAGGGATTGGGACACACCATAGCCCAAGAGTACACACTTCATTTCATTCCTCCAGTTTTGAACTAGAAAACCTTGATTTTCCAGTTTCCTTGAATCCGTCCTCATATTCCTCTTATTCAGCAGCCCTACTTCCTTTGGGTTAACCAGCTTCCACCAGAAAATAGACTAGACCACCTTAATGCTGCCTGAGCGGGGCATAGGTCATTGAACCCATAATCCACCAGGATATATGGAGAGGCTGAAAGAGCCTTGGGAAGGGGAGAGGGAGTTATCTGTTAGGCTGATTCTTTTTTCTTGGAAAAGTCTCATCAGAGATTTATGACTATGCCAATGAAGCACAGCCAGGTTACAGCCATTTGGAGAGGATTTCCTATAGAATTCAGAGTCATTGACATGTACCCAGATCTTCATGGTTTCACTAAAGATGAGCAAATACAGAGCTGTATTAAGTTTCTATTGTCAGTAAAATTGTTTCCAAGTCTTTAACTAAGGGATAATGGCCTCCCAAAGGTCTCCCAGGCAAGACATTGACTAGAGACTTCAGAATAATTTTTGACCCTTTCCCTAATGACTCACCTAGTTATATTCATTTATCATTTCAAATATTCTAACTCTATGGACTGAATATCTCACATGCAGACACCACTCTCCTACGCCCCTTAGATACTGTGTTAGAGGACTATCCTTTATCTTCTGGGTTATTACATCAGACTCACCACTCTGATTCCTTCTGTGCTTACCTCATCTACTATTTTATTTTCCCTAAGCTGACATAATGCTCTTCACAAAATATAGACCTAATCATCACACTTTACCATTTAAAAATTGTCTTTCTGCCCATTACCATGAATGAAATCCCATATTCCTTAACTGGGCATAAAGAACTTCAGGATTTGAGTCCTGCTCACCTTGCCTGTCCTGTTTCTCACCACATCTTCCCAAAACACCCAGTGATCCAACCACATGGAATTATTTTCAGTTCCTCAAACATAACCATTCTCTTTGCCTCAGATCATATGTGTCAGTTCTTCCCTCCATTTAGAACAGCTTTCTCCTCCTCTCTCTCTCCCCTTATATGATCTTTACTTCTCTTTCAAGGAACAAGTCTAAATATTAGGTCAACGGAGAAGCCTATAAGTTGACCCTGAAATTCTAGGATGGGTACCCTTTCTTGAGCAATGGCCAGTGAAGTGTTCTTACTACTGTGTGCTATAATTACAAGTCTAGTTCTTTACACTCTGTAGTGTGTGTAGGTAGGAATATTTATAGGACCTAGCACAGTTTATTATTTGACTTGAATGAACTCATATATAATGAAGTGTCTCATTGGTGGTAGAAGAGACAATATCTGTAGCCCCAAGGGAACCAATATTTACATTTAGGTCATCTTTCAGCTCTTAATGTGATCTTACATAAATCTTTTAATCTCTTGGGACCATAGTGTTCTTATCTATAAAATTAGGAAGTATAATTAATTTGCTAGGGTCCTTAACACCAACATTTGTGATTCTTCACTCTTTTGGCTTAGAATAATATGCTTTCATCAACCACCTGAAAATAGCTTTGCTTTGTACCTTAGAGCATAAACACAGGTGAGATTTTGTTCTTTTCAAGTTTATCTCTCCCTGACATTGACCTCAGTACCCCCAACCTTTCGTCCTTAGGCACACACCCTCAAACATTTCCAACTCAGTGAAATAAATTAGTTTTTAATTGCTCACTTTTCCTCCAAGATAATTAACTCATGATTTATAGACATCTTTGGTGAGGAAGACCTGGCTGATTTGGAATATCACCACTTTCAGTGTCAACCAAGATCAGCTAGACCCTGCCAACATATGGCCCCAGGATAGAAATTGGGAAGATAGAAGCTATGCTCACTGGATAATTATCTCATGGGCATTCTCTTGTCTTCTTTGTTCACAAATTGCATTTCTAAGGACTTCTTTTTCTTTACCATCTAATTTGTGTAGTTCAGGGAATCCTGCAGGTGTCAAAGTCAACTAAAAAGTTCTGGTTATAATCCATGCTCTTCTTTGTTGCCAGGAACTTAAATAATAGTCTTATCCTGGTTTGTCTTTTGAAAAAGAATAACTAATTCATTTTCCATATAGAATAGAACGCCAGTCTAATAAGATTGAATGCATAGTTTTGGAATGTATGTCTAATACATACCTATAATTACCATCCATGTTCTAGCAGAAGTTTACTCCATGTAGTTATATATTTCAAGGACCATCTTTAATTTACAATATTTAAAGACCAATAGGTTAAGTCTTATTGGAGGATCCAGTCTCTTTGAAAACTCCAGTCTAAAATAAACAATCCATGACATTTTTATGGTTAAATAGTCATTGGATAACAATCACCATATCGAGTCAGACTCTCAAATTTCCCATGTACTGTATTGCCATTTTGTGCTATTTTACCAAAGAAAAGACTGAGCTAATAGTGATTTCCCATCCTGATATATTACTTCTATTGTAATTAATAACTGGAGATCTTAGAGCTGGAAAGAAGAGACTTGTAAAGAGAGCTGGGGCACAGATAGGAGAGGGTGCTGTCTTTAAATGATTTAGATTTTATTATTTGTTGGTGGCTCCACTAGTTACCCAAACAGCAGCTTCAGTTGCTAGAACCCTCTTGGAACTCTCTCACAATTCCATCTGGGCTCTCAATCTTTATTATGAGGAATAATATTTTTCATACAACCTCTTGAGTCTGAATGTTTTGCTTTTCTGAAGTGATTGCTGTATGCACTTACTATTAGTACTTAATTTGATTTGAAATGATAATATTCAGCAGGGGAGAAAAAGAAAAAAAGAAGAAAAATCAAGAAGGAAGTAAGTTAACACAACAGACCATAATGATTCTCTGGGGAGCCAAGGGATGTTTGAGTGGGTTGACACCTCCTCTGCATGCCAGTCCATTCTGTTTGGGAAGAGACATTTACTGCTTTTAAATGGATATTACTTACAGTAATGATCATCACTACCACCAGACGGGATGCTTTGAAGATTATCATTTTTCCTCCTGGGAATAAATTGGTCTGTGTGTGTCTGTTCACTGCTGCACAGCAGTTGGACTTTTTAAAAATGATATTTGTTTATTCATATGATGAGCATACAGAAGTCTTTCTGCAGGGATTGGTGGTTCTGCAGCAATTCCTTTCAGTAACAAAGAAAACAGAGGTGTCCACCTTGGTTTAACAACAGAGGGTTTATTATTGAAACATCCTTAGCTATAGCCAGTAGCAACTGAGAGTCAGCTTTACGTTGAAAAGGAAACTGAATGATGAGAAGGCCCCAGGGGGGCAGAGGATGTCAGTGCCCCTCAGAGCCCACCCTCACTAAGCTCATCCTTGGGTCACTTTACCTCTGGTTAAATCCTATCTGATGTTATTCTGGGGAATATTACCAAGAGATGGATGCTTGGCACTGTAGCCAATTAAATAGCTGGACTTTGATGTAAAATCCCTGCATACAAATATAATATATTTTTACATTAATGGAACCTACAGTGTATGAGGTCCCCAGCCACCTTCAGCAGGACAGGGAACTAAAAAGGATGTCACATCTCCCTCTGAGTCCTCAGTCTTCATCATCCTACAACAATGACTGAACACAAAACTAGCAACATGTGCAGTGAGAGAAGCTCCATTTTTGGAGTCAGGTTAATATGTTTTCAGTCCAGGCTATACAGGAGCAAGTGACTTCTAGGACAAATTGCTTCCCCTTTCCGTACCTGACTTTCCACACCTTCAAAATGCAACCTCCCTCCTAGGATCAGGTGAGAATTACATAAGTGTTGACAAGTGCCTATGGGTGTGGAAATGAATATTGGTTCCTCTTTTCATCTCTGGTCTGCTTTCTCCTGTCACAGATCCTTCAGGCATACTCAAATGCCTCAAAGGAAGGAGATTCCCATGCTATATGACCATACCGTATAACTACAAATGAATTTTGACATGAATGAATATAATGCTTCTAAAAATGAAAGACCTTGGTTAACACAGTTACCAGCTGCACTCCTGATAAGGGCTCAGGTTTTCTCTAAAAGTTGACTTAATCACTGTCAGACTTTTACTACTTAAAAAAGGGAGATGCAATATATGTAAAAAGAATGAATGTTACGGTTGTATAAGATCATGCTTGACTTCAGATTCTAAAATCTCTAGAATGCAAATACACAATCAGCCTTTTAAACTTGATTGGGAGATGTGACCTGGAGAGATACTGTTTCTGTAAGAACCTCTCTCACAGATAAACTCACTGTGAAGGGGTCTTTTAATTCCCCGTATTACTTATGAGGGAAATCAACACTGAATATTCATTGGAAGGACTGAGGCTGAAGCTGAAGCTCCAATTCTTTGGCCACGTGATGCAAAGAGCTGACTCATTGGAAAAGACCCTGATGCTGGGAAAGACTGAGGGATGGAGGAGAGGGGCTAACAAGGGTGAGATGATTGGATGGCATCCTTGACTGAATGGATGCAAGTCTGAGCAAACTCCAGGAGTTAGTGAAGGACAGGGAAGCTGGTGTGCTGCAGTTCATGGGATCACAAAGAGTCGGATATGACTTAGCAACTGAACAACACTTAATTATGAGATGGTCCCTCTAACACGAAGAGGAGCTTCAGACTCCTTTCACTTGCCCCTGTCTTTGAGCAGGGAGTACTATACACAGCACAGTTGCTCAAGAAATGCACACATGTGGTGGCACGTTTGTCATGCTCAAGAATGACGTGTTCATGCTTTCTGAGAAGCTAGAGGTTGCCTCCTGGTATTGTGTGACCTTCTAAACAGCCAAGGAGGCATAATCTTACATATTGCTGTATTCACGTAGATTTTATTTAAAGTATGTGTCGTGAGATACATTGTAGCCAAATTCAAAGCATTCATCCTTCTTATAAAGTCACAGAAAATCTAGTCACAGAAAGGTGACAGCATCATTAAAAAAAGAATCTGCCAAAGATGCACCTCCCCTGATGTGGTTAGGTAATGAACAAATCAAAATAGATGCTGAGGAGGGCAATTAGAAGCCTGTTGTCTAAAGTTTGAATTTTGGCTGTGCCCAGATTTAAGACATCTTGTGGGAACTTCCAGAATGAAGAAGGCCAATCAGAGCCTTACCTCTTTATTCCTGGGGCCCTGAGATCCCCCCATCATCTGTATATTACAGAAGAGAAGGGACAACCCCCATCAACCAGAGGTCACTTCTCAGTTTTCTGAGGTTTTAGTCTTCCCTCCATAATTGTCAGAAAACAGCTGGAGTGAGAACTTACTTTGGTATGTGTGTGGGGAAGGGAACAAGACTGAGGGAGGAACTATATACACAATTCTAAATAAACTTCATCCCCATTGCCGTTGTTTAAAAGAAAGAAATCATTTGATGAGTCAAATCTAACAGGGGGTGTTAGTTGCACCTTTAAAATAGGACACATCAGATTTTCTTTGGAGAAAAAATACAAAGACACCTCTGCCTGTTTTGGGATGTCAGTCCCAGGACTTGCCCATATATGCCTTACAGCGGGGGTAGTCAGAATATGCCAGAATCACCACATTAGGTTTCCAAGTCTGGACTTCCTTTGTACTGGGTGGTGAGAAGCCACTGCGCCAAGCTCTGCAAGTGCCTCCTCGGTGCTCCCACTCAGGACCTCCCCTCGCCAGTGCCAGCACCTGTCAGGTTGTTCATCCTGGGGATGTTACCCAAGCCTGCCTGATGCCTAACTGGGAAGATCCAGATACCACAGTGTTAAATTCTTGTTTAACTTCATCCTGCTTTTTGTTTTGAAAGGAGAAAAATAACATGCTGATTTCAGATGCTTCCACTTCTTTTTTTAACCTATGGCTGGTCATCCACACCCACTATTAAAAAAAAAAAATACTACTTTTGTATTAACAGAATCACCAAACCTGTTTGGTGAAATCCCTCTTATATGCAAAAGCTTGAGTTTATATATCAAAACCTCCTCTTGACAGTCTGCTCCATGTTAGAGTCTGCTCACATTTGCGAATGGCAGCCTGTTTTGGTGACAAAGCTGTGTCAGGTGGTTTAGCCCTAGAACTGCCACCTACTGGAGTTTTGCATGTTAAGTCGCTTCAATCTTGTCCGACTCTGCGACCTATGGACTGTAACCTGCCAGGCCACTCTGTCCATGCGATTCTCCAGGCAAGAATACTGAAGTGGGTTGTCATGGCCTCCTTCAGGGATCTCCCCTACCCAGGGATCAAACCTGTGTCTCTTATGCCTGTTGCATTGGCAGGCAGATGCTTTACCACTAGCGCCACCGGGGAAGCCTTCCAGTGACAATAGCCCATCACTAATTGTGGAAACATTAACTTGTTTGTATTAGTCGTTATTCTAGAGACCCTGGCTCCCATAATATTCGGTAGATGGATACATGGTTTTATTCTCTTTCTTTCTTGGTGTGAACAGACAGAATTTTTCAAATTCCATCCATAACAGCAACCCTAAAGCTCTAAGTGATGACAACATGGTTTTAATTTTTTTGGAGACATAAATAGCCTATAAATCTTCTTATGGAAGAATATGAGAGGTATTTTATAGTTTTGACAGAATTTCTTTCTTCAAGAGCCAGATATCATTTTCAGAAATTATACAATAATGAAACATCTCCAAACTAAGGTTTTTAATGTATTTTTTTCACAGACCAAATTGTCATCAAACTATGCCCGTTCTCTTCTTTCTTTCCCCTCCTTACTATTCTCTCATTATGCTATTTTATAATTTCATGCTGATATAATGGATTTAAATGTTTCTCTGATAAGCTAATACTAATGAAAATGTGCACAAGTAACTCATATTGTTGAGCTGGCCTTTCAATAACATGATATCATTAAAATTTGCCATCTGGGAGACTACTTCATGGTAAGAAAACTCCTCTTTGGTAAAAGAAAAAGTCTAATTGGTTGCTTGCAACATTTCTAAGAAAAAGAAATTCCAAATTTTCTGATGTTGGTACTGACCATTGTCCTTGGGTGGATTTTCTTGCATAAATATAATTACAAAAAAAAAAAAGTGCTACAGACAAATTTAGGCTACAGTGTGTGGCTTGTTTGCCAGTTTCTTGATGACATCAGCATGGTACTGGAAAAGTAAAAACAAACTTTTACATCTAGTGCTGCTGCTTAGTCCTAGCTAAAATCACAAAATATTCACTAGGTAGGAATTTTATTCCCATTGGGGTTTTTGCTCTTCTAAGTATCAGCAGATTCCTCAGATGACTTGAACGCTTTCAGCAGGACTGGTCCACACTCAAATACACATTGACTGTTTTGTGTTTTATTTGCTAGCTCAGTGGCCTCTTGGAATGGGTATGTTATTCACTCCTTTACTGTATGTGTCTTTGCATGGACAGCTGACTCTAGCTGCATTTGTAATGAGCTAGGCTTTTCACTTGTGAGTGTTCAAGGCCGTTTCCATCCTCTGTGCCTCTACAATTTAAAAAAGCACCACCGCACCACACACCTCAATCTGGTGGAATCAGAGGTGCCTGCACACTTAGAAATTTGTTGCTAAGAAACCTGTTAAACTGCTGCTCTGAAATTACAAGGATGGCTTGCCTGTGGACTCATTTTTTCCTTTTCCTTCAACATATTGAAGTTCAGTTCAGTCGCTCAGTCGTGTCCGACTCTTTGCGACCCCATGAATTGTAGCACGCCAGGCCCTCCCTGTCCATCACCAACTCCCGAAAATGGTTTCTAAAGTCTTTTTCCCTCTGACTATGGTCTAGACGGCCTGTGGCCATACGGTTCAAGTTTGTAAGGTGACAGAAGTGTGCAGCCTTGCCTTACTCCAAGCTTCTCGGTGCTTCAGACTCACCTAGTCTATTATGCAAGTCTAACTCTGCTCCTCTGGAAAGCTGAAATTCATAATAAAAATGGAAAAAGCTAGTTGGATACTTCCCATTTTTCATGCAGCATCCCCAAAGTGAACCAGCAGAAGAATCAAATGTTAATTTCAACAGTTAAGAATAACCATTAAAGTTAACTAGCTTTTTACATTTATTCATATCCTGAGTAGAAGCATTTTAAAGTGAAGAGGCCACAGAATTAATTTTTAAAGCTCCAGACTCTATCAAATCTACTTCTTTCTGAATATAATGTTTCAGCTTTATTGGAATAGCCTTTTCTTCAGTGGATTTTTTTTTTTTTTTCATTCTGAAGTCAGTACCTCCTGCTTAGAGTAAATATGCCTGTGTCATCCTGGGGTTATTTTGCTAATGTTACATCAGCTTGGCTGATGTTACATAAACCCTGAAATTCCTCTTATTGTTGCTGTGGACATTCAAATGCTCTGGGAGTATAGTCATGTCATAATGACCTAAGTTATCTTAGAAAGCTTGAGCTTCTTTCCCAGGGCTAGAATAGATGTAGTTTTCAGTGATTATGAATGTTTGTGTGTGTGTGTGCTCTTAACATATTAATTGCAAAAAATTAAACATCTTCATTAAAATTTCTTAGAGGAGTGAGGAAGGATTGGTATACTTAAACTTTCTCTGGAACATACTAAGAGGTAAATAGTTGTATTCTTACATGCGATATTTTGAAGATAAATTTGCTGAACTTAAAAAAAAAAAAAAAACTAGTTGAAGAGTCAGAGATGAATTTCAGCTACATTTTTAGGAATTTGATTTAATCCTAAATTGTGGAATAGTTGAATTAGGGGAAATCTTTCAAGAGACTTGCTTACCTTTTAAAAATTAAGCACATTTGGAAATTCAAGAAATCCTGGGAGAATCGGAACCTTTCAGGTGATTTATTAGACTTCCCTTTGATTGTGAAATTTACTTTAATAACTAGCAGGGTTTAAATTATATTTTTGTAGGGAAAATTGAATGAACTAGAAGAAAAGACCTCTTATTTATTTTCATTTCATGAAAGCTTAATGTAAGCACCTATTTGGAAATTCTAGTAAAGAAAAATTTACTTGATCTTAACTGGTGCTTTAATCCTCACTGGAGTAAAAACCATGTAGCCAGTGTCCCAATGCTATGATTACTAATATTTGGTTTTCAAATGGAAGGATCTGGAATGACTAAATGGAATCAATGGAAAGAAAGCAAGAATAAGAACAAGGTTTCGGGAGTTTGTGTGATAAAAGTATTCCCGCTCTGTAGAAGAACAGGAGGAAAGCTAAAGGAAGGATGTATCTTTTTATCTGGCATCTCTGGTAGCTGAGACTTAGGCTGGTACTGAGAGGGAGAAGGGAGCGGCTGAGCCTTGTTCCTCAGTCTGGAGATACTGCTCTGGTGGGAGGGAGTAAATGCAGGACTAGAAGGGGCTGGGCATTCTGGCCCGGGCATTGCTCCTCTCTGGGCCTTGTTCTGCCCCTTTGCAAAATGGGGCTTCTGAACTACACTATTGACTCCTGAGCATCTTTAGACTCTCTTCCAAGACAAATGTCTATCCATGAGGAAGAATTTGCAAGTCATCAGGGAAATTTGGAAATAAAGACAATGTATGAATTGTTTCCTTAAGCAAAGTTTATAAATGGAAAGGTCTGCCTTTCTTATTTTCTGTGATTGTGGCATTTTTAAAAAATGTTTTACTTTTTATACCATTTTAACTGTTATACTGCATTTACAGCTACAATAGAAAACATTGGCTATATTCCCCATACTGTACCACACATCCTACACCCAGCGGTTTGTACCTCCCACCCAACTGGTGACCACTGGTTTGTTCTCTGTTTTTGTGAGTCTGCCTCTTTTTTGTTATATTCACCAGTTAGTTGTGTGCTTTAGATTCTAGGTATAAGTGATATCATACAGTATTTGTCTTTATCTGACATATTTCATTTAGCATAATGATTATGTCCTTCTTAGTATTTTATAACATAATTGTAATAAAGCTAGTGTATTTTCTTTTTGAAAATTGTAGTGATAATAGGGGACAGCTTTCTTTTTTAAAATGCAAAATGTATTGGGCCAAATATAAGATGGGCAACCACGGATGATCCGTTTTGGTCCTATTGTTGAAATTGCACCAGTTCTTGAACTTGCGAACCTCTCAGGACTGTCTTCATGTACAGCTTGTGGACTTTATATTCTAAGTAATTCCAGCCAAACACCAGACATGTGTTTTGACTTATTTCCAAAAACTGTTTTGATGAAACCCAGAGGGTCAATGCCCTTGTTGGTAGTAGGCACTCACATCTTCCTTGGTGGATTACTCTGGGTCTTAGCTCCATGATGGAAGGAAGGGGCTCTGAGTTCCCGGGCACCAGTTGCCTGTGTTTTTGGTATGGAGAGACAAGTGAAGACAGCACATTATTAAGAATCACCTGCTGCCATTAGTGATATGGAGCTAGAGGCTGGGTTCCCTGCCTGCATTTCTCTGCTGTTCATCAGCTTTTATAAGGTGGAGGGCAGTGGGCAGGAGAACCAGGATGTTGCTCCTGAGAATGAGTTCAAAACTGTGTCTGGGTCAATGTGGCCAGCCCTATGCAGGCTTCTGCGAAGAAGAGCCTTTGGGAATTTGCTTGAGGAAGTGTTTCCTCTTCCTGAGCCCCCTGAGTCCTGCTCTCTGGGTGGGGCTGGGCAGTGATGAAAACTTATGGCTTGATCACTACCGAAAAATGCCTGTTTTCATGTCTCTGGTGAAATATTAGAAAGGTAAGATGAATGCATGGCTTTTTTTTCTTTAAACTATGTGTTTATCTTTAAATAGTTGTCCCTTTTCTGAAGCTTATGACTTGGTATCAGAAGTTTTCAAAATTACAGCTGCAGTACAAAAATCTCTAGATTTTATCTTATTAGTGGATACAGGTGACTGAATTATCATTCTTGAGGCACCTTTAGTCAGTCAAGCAGGTGGAGCTATCCGTGGTGCTGATTCTGTAGGTTAACGCAGCTCACCTCGTGTTCATTCAGTTCAGGACACAGCTCCAGGGGCGAGAGGACCAGGCCTTTTGCTCCAATAATTTGTAGGACTGTTTCTCCATGTTACAACCCCAGCAGCTTTACCTTATACCCTACCCTTGTGGGGATATTTCCATGTCAGCTTGCTAAAGGGACTCTTGGGAAACCCTGATCCAATTTAGGATTTACACAAATTTTGGAAAAAAATAACCTCATGTATTACAGTATCTCAAATTCACCATTCTTTCTCTCAGCCTTTAACAGGGTCCAGTAACATGTTTCTATACCAATTTCATCCATTTTCAATAATGGGAAAAATGGAGGGTGTGTATTTAACAAGATGCTAGCATTTTCAAACCTCTTCCTCCCCTCAGGGTTGTAAATTTTGTGGTGAATTCAACTCCTTATTCTCCTCCTGCATTGTACCCAAGCAGCCTCAGCCCTAGGTGATGCTAAGGGCCAGGGGGTGGTCTGAGCAGCAGGAGTCACAATTCTCTGACCCAAAGTGATTGGCCTGCATCACCAGAAGAATGAGCAACTGCTGTTTCCAGTTCATTGTTCCCTCTGGGCAGCCGCTTCAGTGTGTAGGGCAACAGGGATACACAAATCCATGATTTATTGGCTACCCGCATTTCAGTCAGTGTCGGTGGAAGAAACAATAGGACTGTGGTACTCCCAGGCTCTCTCAAGGATGCAGTCTCTTACAGACATAGAAAACAAACTTATGGTTACCAGAAACGGGAGGGGGAGGAAAGAGAAGTTAGGAGTTTTGGATTAACAGATACACACTACTATATATGAAATAGACAAAGAACAAGGATCTACTATATAGCACTAGGGAACACTACTCAATATTTTGTGTTAATAATAACTTAAGGGGAAAGAATCTGAAAAAGAATGGATACACACACATACACACATACACACACACACACACACACACACAAAACCAAGTCACTTTGCAATACACCTGAAACCAACCACAGCATTGTAAATCAACTATATTTCATTTTTTAAAACATCAATGTTCTAATCATAAGGAAAGAAAACTGAAAAATAGAATGGACTGTCAAGTTAACCTGTTTATATAAAACTCCAATTCCTTGTCTCAAAACCTCAGTCTTTTCCTAGAGCACAAATCCCTCTTAAAATTTTAACTGTATCTCTCCTACAAATGGAGCTACCCAGGCCATAGTTGCTTCACCTCTAATGCTATTGACTTAGCTGGTAATTTTTTATTAGATTTTGTTAGATTGAGCTGTTCCCAGGGCAACCAGGAATAAGCTCACTTGCTGAATCCCAGAGCTAACAGGTCAATTGGCAACTGATTTCTTGTTTCACTTAGTTTTTGTGTGTGTGTGTGTGTGCTTGTAGGAATATAAAATGCTCCTGGGTTCTGCCAGTCCTTTTCCCCCATTTTTCTGCCTGTCCATAAGGACTCACTGACTTGTATACTTTTTTCAAAAATGCATTCACTTCATTTTAATCCTGTTAATGAACCTTGAGATTTTTCTTTCTCGTGAATAATAAAATATCAATCAACATTCACAACATTCCTTCAAATTTACACTTGTCTTTCCAAACGTATCCTCCTATATAAAAGGAATCTATTTGTGTCTGTCCTTTTTATTTCATTTATTTATCCACTGTAATACTCTGCTTTCTTTTTGATCACAGACATGAAATTGCATGACTCTTTAAATTCATAGTGAATAATATTAGAGATTAGATTCTGTGGTGAGAGCTGTGTGTTAGATTGACCGCATCATGACTGGTAGGAAGGAAGCATTCGTATGATACCGAAAGGAAATATTACTTATAGCACATGGTGATCAAGACTTCATTTTTATGAAGAACATGAATTTAAAGTTCACAATGATAACTCTAGTGTAATTTCAGCCTTACTTAATTTTTCTGCCTTATTAAAACATGAGCACTTGTGAAATTATTTTTGCTCTTTGAGGTGACAGGTTTCCTGTGACACTGTATTGGGCTGTCCTTTCTCTGTTTATTTAAAAAGCACTTAGGGGATCCTTTTGGTATATCCTTTCCCTCCTCTGGTTTCATGGCACGATTTTCTAGTGTATTAAGGAAGATCTTGAAAGTGCATAAACAGGTATATATAGAAGCATATTGATTATTAGACAGTGATAAATTACCACGAATTTCTTAACTGCTTTCAATCGAGACTCTCTGTTCCTCTGAGTTTCCCTCTCACTGCAGACTCTGTAGATAACAGAGTTACTTCTTCAGGTTTCTGAGGATCTTTCATAGACAAGCAGTGATCCCTCCCAGTGTAAAGAGGAGAAATCCACTGCAATATTCTTTTTGTTGCTGTTGTTGCTTAATTGGGATAGAATTGATATACAACACTGGTATTCACTGAGACAACTTGGCATACTCGTATTGGAAAACAATTACCATAGTAAGTTTTGTTGATATCCATCACCTCTTATCCACATTATTATAATTTTTTTCCTTGTGACAAGAACTTTTAGGATTTACTCTCTCAGCAACTGTCAAACATACCATACAGTAGCGTTACCTATAGTCATCATGTTATACACTGTATCCCCAATGCTTATTTATCCTAAAACCAGAAGTTTATACCTTTTAACCAACTTCACCCAATTCCACCACTCCCAATCCCTTGTCTTGGTAACCACAAATCTGATATCATTTGCTATGAGTTTGAGTTTTAGATTCCAAATGTAAGTGAGATTATACAGTATTTGTCTTATTTCATTTAGCATAATGCCCTCAAGGTCCATCCAGGTTGTTGCAAATGGCAGGATTTCCTTCGTTTATGGCTGAGCGGTAGTCCATTCCACCACGTTTTCTTTATCCATTCACTTCTGTTGATGGACTTAGGTTGTCTCCATGTCTTGGAAACTGTAAATTGCTGCACTGGATATGGAGAGTGTGGATATCTCTTTGACATAGCCTTTTCATTTCCTTCAGATAAATACTCAGAAGTGGACTGCTGAATCATATGTTAGTTCTATTTTAATTTTTTTTAAATTTAAAATACTGTTTTCCACAGGAGCTGCACTTCTTTACATTTCCATCAACTGTACACAAGGGTTCTCTTTTCTCTGTGTCTTTGCTAGCATTTATTATCTCTTGTCTTTTTGATAATAGCCATTCTAACAGCATAAAGTGATATCATAACATTTCCCTAATGAAGAAGTGCTTGTACCTCTTCATGTACTTGGCCATTTGTATGTCTTTTTTGGGGGAAAAAATGTCACTTCAAGTCCTTTGCCCATTTCTTAATGAAGTACTTGGAGTTTTGGAGGTTGTTTTTTTTTTTTTTTTTTTCTCTTGCTATTGAGTTGTCTGAGTGTTTTATATGTTTTGGAGAGTAACCTCTTATCTGATTCTTAATTTCAAATTTTCCTCCATTTCCATTTTGTTGATTATTTGCTTTGCTGTGAAGACATTTTTATGTTTGATATAGTCCCACTTGTTTATTTTTTAATTTTGTTGCATTTGCTTTGGGTGTCATATCCAAAAACAAATCAAAACATTGCCAAGACTTGTGGCAGGAGTCTTTTCTCTAGGTTTCCGTCCAGGGCTTTTGTGGTTTCAGGTCATACATTCAAGTTTTTAATCCATTTTGAGTTAATTTTTGAATGGTGTAAGATCATTCTTTTGCATGTGAATATCCAGTTTTCCCAGCACTGTACTGAAGAGGCTGTATTTTCTCCACTGAGTATTCTTGGCTCTCTTGTCATGTATTGGTTGGTCATATATGCATGAGTTTACTTCTGGGCTCTTAATTCTGTTCCATTAGTCTATCTGTCTGTTTTTTTGTCAATACTATACTGTTTTGATAAAAGTTGTAATATAGTTTGGTTTCATACAAATTTCAATATTATTTTTTTCTATTTCTATGAAAAATGCTATTGCAGTCTTGGTTAGGAATGCACTGAGTCCATGGATGACCTTGAGTAGTATACATATTTTATCATCTAATCCATGAACACAGGACATCTTTCTATTTATCTGTGTCTTTTTCACTTTCTTGCATTATTGGTCTTGTATTTCTTCAGTGTAAAATTTTTTTACTGCCTTGGCTACATTTTTTCCTAAGGATGTTGTTGTTTGATGTTATCATAAATGGGATCATTTTATTTCTTTTTCAGCTAAATCATTGTTTGCAGTGTTCTTTTCTGTACCAAATCATCACATCACACTCCCACTGGGAAATGATTGATTGATGTTTCTCCAACCATTAAAGGAGTCAAATATTAGCACAAGTGTGATTTAGTTTTGCCTATTTTGGTATAAGTTGTTTCAAATTGTAAACCATGCTTGACATTTCTGAGCCATTCACTGTCTTCCTCCTCCTCTTCTCACAGGTTCAGTTCAGTTCAGTTCAGTCGCTCAGTCGTGTCTTGACTCTGCAACCCCACAAACTGCAGCACGCCAGACCTCCCTGTCCATCACCAGTTCCCAGAGCCTACCAAAACTCATGTCCATTGAGTCCATTGAGTGATGCCATCCAACCATCTCATCCTCTGTCATCCCCTTCTCCTCCTGCCTTCAGTCTTTGGTTGGTCATAACTATCCTTCCAAGGAGTAAGCGTCTTTTAATTTCATGGCTGCAATCACCATCTGCAGTGATTTTGGAGCCCAGACAAATAAAGTCAGCCACTGTTTCCACTGTTTCCTCATATGTTTGCCATGAAGTGATGGGATCGGATGCCATGATCTTCATTTTCTGAATGTTGAGCTTTAAGCCAACTTTTTCACTCTCTTCTTTCACTTTCATCATGAGGCTCTTTAGTTCTTCTTCACTTTCTGCCATAAGGGTGGTGTCATCTGCATATCTGAGGTTATTGGTATTTCTCCTGGCAATCTTGATTCCAGCCTGTGGTTCCTCCAGCCCAGTGTTTCTCATGATGTACTCTGCGTATAAGTTAAATAAGCAGGGTGACAATATACAGCCTTGATGTACTCCTTTTCCTATTTGGAACCAGTCTGTTGTTCAATGTCCAGTTGCTTCCTGACCTGCATACAGGTTTCTCAAGAGGCAGGTCATGTGGTTTGGTATTCCCATCTCTTTCAGAATTTTCCACAGTTGATTGCGATCCACACAGTCAAAGGCTTTGGCATAGTCAATAAAGCAGAAATAGGTTTTTTCCTGGAACTCTCTTGCTTTTTTGATGATCCAGTGGATGTTGGCAATTTGATCTCTGGTTCCTCTGCCTTTCCTAAAACCAGCTTGAACATCTGGAAGTTCATGGTTCACATATTGCTGAAGCCTGGCTTGGAGAATTTTGAGCATTACTTTACTAGCGTGTGAGATGAGTGCAATTGTGTGGTAGTTTGAGCATTCTTTGGCATTGCCTTTCTTTGGGATTGGAGTGAAAACTGACCTTTTCCAGTCTTGTGGCCACTGCTGAGTTTCCCAAATTTGCTGGCATATTGAGTGCAGCACTTTCACAGCATCGTCTTTCAGGATTTGAAATAGCTCAACTGGGATTCCTTCACCTCCACTAGCTTTGTTCGAAGTAATGCTTTCTAAGGCCCACTTGACTTCACATTCCAGGACTTCTGGCTCTAGGTGGGTGATCACACCATCGTGATTATCTGGGTCATGAAGATTTTTTTCATACACTTTTCTGTGTATTCTTGCCACCTCTAATCTCTTCTGCTTCTGTCAGGTCCATACCATTTCTGTCCTTTATAGAGCCCATCTTTGCATGAAATGTTCCCTTGGTATCTCTTATTTTCTTGACAACATCTCTAGTCTTTTCCACTTCTCACAGGTAGAGAGGTACTAATTTTAATGTGCCTTTCTCCTCTTGCCTGGAAAGCTTTGCTGTGGTTTCTTGCGGCTCTAGTTGGTTTTACTGTCAGTCCCAATCGGTTATCCTATCAATGTCCATGTGATGAATTTACTCTCTGTACAAAGGGGAGAAAATAGTTCAGGTAGTGCTTCCTCTATCCAGGGCCTGGCTTCTATTCACAGGCCAGAAGAAGAGACTTTTTCCCTCAAAAAATTTTTTTATTTTTCTTTTTGACAGAAGAATTAGTTGGTAGCAAGAACACTTAGAATTAAGCTAGGCTTTTGAAAGCAGCCATGTGAATCACACTGCCCAAGTGTTAGATGATTCAGAACAACTCTAAGAGACATTATAGATGTATGGAGGAAAGTGGAGTGTTATCAGTGAGAATGCAGAAGGGCCAGGAACACAGAAACCAGAGAATAGAAGATTGGAAGTAACTGAGTAGGGATGGGGTGACCAAGTAGTGAGAGAAGAAAAGTAAAAGTCGCTCCCCCTCATCTGTTCTGTTTTTTTGCCCTTAACTTCATCTCTTCCCAGGCCTTATAAAATCCAGACTGGTGGGAGAGGGAAGGCCAGATTGCAGGTAACACAGCTCAGGAAGGGTCTAGCTGGTCTTAGATCCATGACGATGGGTGTAGAGACCTAGAAGTCATGGGCCTGGACTCTTTTTAAACCAAGTCTAAATTGTCTAGAGCCCTCTCCACACAGGTTTTGCAGCAGTTATCTGTGTCTTTCCACCTGTCACAAACATGGCAGCAGAGCTAAGAGACTGAGAGTTTTAGCTGAACATGAGTCCTCGAGCTTTCAGGGACCACGGGCAGCAGCCATGTTTGTTCTTTGCTTTGGTAGGATTCTGGAGAAATGCTAAAAGAACAAACAGCTGCTGGTCCAGAATGAGGCTTCTGAGAACAGGGAGGTACTTGCTGACTGTAAGCATCATATAGAGTACTTATATGAAGGGCCCACTGTGGCTGGGAAGATTCAGAAGGTGGTGGCTCTTAAGCCTGGCTATGTCTTAGAATTATCTAGGATTCCTAGGACTCATCAAAGATCTATCAAGTAAGAGTCTTAGGAAAATAGCCCTGCCTTTGGGGTGTTTTTTTTTTCTTTATTTTCATTTTGAAAGCCCTACTAATGATTCTGATGGATATCTGGGATTGAGGTGCAATTCTGTATGATCAACCCATGAGAGGTTCTGAAGACCCATTGCCTCTGAACAGTGTGTGGTCCACAGGACACATAGGAAGTACTAGGAGCACCTGTTCTATCCATCCACTGGCTTGAACATACACACAGAACTCTGAGAATCAGCTCCTCTACCTAAGGCCACTTCATATCCTTCAAGGAAAGATCAGGCTTTTGTGTGTTGTTTTTCTTGGAAGTGTAAAGTTGGCCCTGGGCTTATTTTGTGGATGTAGAAAGAACAGGATGGAGAAGGCAATGGCACCCCATTCCAGTACTCTTGCCTGGAAAATCCCATGGATGGAGGAGCCTGGTGGGCTGCAGTCCATGGGGTCACTAAGAGTTGGATACCACTGAGCAACTTCACTTTCACTTTTCACTTTCATGCATTGGAGAAGGAAATGGCAACCCACTCCAGTGTTCTTGCCTGGAGAATCCCAGGGACAGGGGAGCCTGGTGGGCTGCCGTCTGTGGGGTCGCAGCGACTTAGCAGCAGCAGCAGCAGCAGAGAGAGCAGGATACATTTATCTCTATGCAGCAAGAACATAATTGGGAATAGTGCAAGGGAGTTGGAGGGATAAAGGAAAAAGAAGTGGTGTTGATAAAGAGAGAGAGAGAGAAATAGGTTAAAGAGTGCAGGGGAGAAGGAGGACCAAATAACAGAATATACTAAAGTTCATTTTCTTCCTCATAGCCCATATGAATAGAGGTATTTGCACACAGTAGGACTCAATAGTGGTTTTGTAATAAAAACTGATCCCTATTATGTTAATTCCCAGGGTGAATGGTGATTTTTCTTTCCCCTAGAGACATAGTAGATTAAAGATAGTATTTGATTTTTCATGTCAAGGTAATCTGACCTTTTAGATTTTTGTTGGAAATATTTGTTATTCATTAGCTTGGGTGAAAGGAAATGGTTGAGCACAGTTTTTGGTGCCACTGGTCTATCATTTCATCAGAGGCCTGATGGATGATGAGGATGTGTGGTTCATATAAAAACTAGAGCAGTGACTGGAAAACAGATCTGGCTGACAGGGGCCTTTCATGTAAAGAATGGACTTGGCAATGTCAGGTTCTTACAAATCTGTTAGTGAGCTATAGGAGAAAGGGGGAAAATTAATTCAGAGAAGAAAATAATTGCTTCACCTCTTTCAAGGTATCCTTGTCATCAGCCTAAATGTCATTAATACCCTGACAAATATCTCCTGTCAATTTGCTTCTTTATAAGATACCATAATAGAAAATAAGTTCAGGCTGCCACCCTGGCTGTCACGTGTCTACCTTCTAAGAAAAGCACAGATTCATCTAGAATGACCCCCATGCTCAATTTGGAGGCAATCCCATGTCCACCTTTGTTCCCCCTCAATGAAGAATGCTTATCCTCCTGTTTCACAATCAGCATTTATAAAATCACAGCCCAAGTGGGAATCTCCAGAAGTCATTTAATTATTTCCTCACATGTCATGGGTCGGGAAAGAGAGGAGAGAACATGATTGCATGTGTCCACCAGTCTCAAAGAGCCAGGACCCTTATTTTTAAAGACTTGAAAGGCAGAAGATTCCTCAGTTGCCTTTAGTCATGAGTACAGGGCCCACATCTGCACCATCCACAGGTTCTTCCTTCTCATGACTTGAAGTACTCACAGGAAATTGTGAACTCGGGGTCATCACAGCAGCTCCTCTGCGATCCCTAAGTTATCTGAGCCATCCCTCAGATTTTCCTTACCCCTTCAGCCAGATCTGTGCAAAAGAGAAGCCCTGTAAGCACTTGCCTGAAAGAAAACATCTTCTTGCTGTGCAGCTTCTTGTTACTGATGATGCTTAAGACCCAGAACTTACACTTCCGCACATCAGGTTCTGGCCTTTCATCCTTTTGTCCTGAACTGTTCCCAGTTCAGGGAAATGAAATTAATGACTTGAACAAAAATGAGTGTCAAAATCCTCCTCACTGAGGAAGAATAATTCCAGGTGCATCCATGAGGGAAGGTTGGCTGAATTCAGTGAATTGTAAAATATCATTTGGCATTTTTGGTACAAACTGTGGTATATTTGGCATTCAGTGCTCAGTCGGGGGATGGATTATTGAGGTTTTGCTTGTGTTTTCTCTATTTAAGAAGTGAAAGAAATTAATGATGCTGACCTGTCTTTGTGCACAGCTTTTGGAGCATCCTTTCCTCGGGCTCTGGGATATGCAGTGGTGGAGAGGAGGCAGCCCTGAGCGGGTGGGAGGTGGGGCTCCTTGGAGTCACAGTCCCCCTGCTGACCTTGCAGGGAGAACACGGCCACAGACAGAGCAAAGGCTGCCATAGGCCCTCTGCAAACCAGTTTCAGCCTTTTCTCTTTGGAATCTTGTTGTGCCTGCAGCCTGTGAACCGTGGGCCTGTCTTGTCATTAAGGCAACTGGGGAGATGATCATGATCACTGAACTTGGGAAAGAGAGAGATGCTGCACGTCCTCCTCTTTTCTGAACTTCATCAAAATTCTGTTTCATGATTTCAGTTTTTAACAATATCCCTAGAGGCCCACAAAGGATGCCAAGAATGTGGCATCCTTTCATGTGTTTTTATCTTAGGGGCCTGCACTTTCCTGGTTGAGTTGGCCCAGACTCGCTTAGAAGGTTTCTTACAGGGGAAACCTCATTAGGGGACTCTGTCCTGATGCTGTTGCTTTCTCAATGGCCAATGTCTCAGAAATCTTTGACTAAGAGTTTTAGATCCAGGTTAATTATCTTTTTACAAGTGGAAAATCAAGGTGTCAAATAAGAGAATGATACCTTAGACTTTTTAGAATGTCTTTGTATCGTGAAATAGGGACCCAAAAGCTGGACTTGGCAATAACCTAGCTGAAGAATAGAGTATCGGATCCAGAAAAAGTGGTGAAGAAAAGGATTTAGTGTCCTGCATTGGGTTTTTCAGGATTTCACATATAGTGAGGGAATGAGGATGACTAGGATGTGCTTATAGAATTGCTCTTGGCATATTCCCTGGCTCTGACTCCAAATCACAAGTCAAACTAATCTGACCTTCTGACCTTGGCTCTTTCTAAAGTCCAGTATACTACTTTGCTGCTGCTGCTGCTGCTAAGTCACTTCAGTCATGTCCGACTCTGTGCGACCCCATAGACAGCAGCCCACCAGGCTCCCTAACTGTCATTAAAAATGGAAAACTGTCTCTGTTACCAGCAGTTTCCAGTCTAAGACCTGTTTGGAAAATGCCCCATTAGTTCCTTTGGTGCCATTTGAGCTGGCAGTTCCCATCTGTCCCTGATTATGCAGTTCTGTCAACCTCTCCTAGAAAAGTAGGGTGCTTAAGTGGAGTCTTGGGAATTTAGCCAGAGGGGCATGATGGCTTGTAGCAGTTGGGGAAGGTGGTCCTAGAATCTGATGGCTGGTTGAGGCAGCGTTGGAAGCATAGAATAGTGTAGAAACCAAAGTCTCTAGGAGCAAGGATGGAGAAAGAAATGGCAACCCGCTCCAGCATTCTTGCCTGGGAAATCCAGTGGACAGAGGCACCTACAGTCCGTGGTGAGCTATAGTTCATGGGGTCGAAGAGTTGGACACAACTTAGCAACTAAAGAGCAAAAGGAACAAGGATGGAATCCAAGGTGAAGGGTCCACTAAGGGCTATCAGAAGAGCCAGTGTGTTTGCGATCCAAGCAAGAGTGACTCCCTGGGCAAGAAATGTCCCCTGTGGAGTCTGGGCTAAGCCTGAGGGAACTCAGCGGAGAACAGAGGTGTCTGGGATAAAGCCTGCCTTTCTGATCTTTCCATCCAACATCAGGGTAGGGCTAGACCATGGAATCAGTGCCTAATTGCTAGCATGCTAAGTATGCTTTGCCAGCCACCATTCAGGCAGGTAACTTACAGAGAATTTACAGAGAACTTACAGAGAATTTACATTTACAGAGAATCCTGGCAAATTAATCAGACCTCAAGGAACTGAAGTTTTAAGAAAGACAGAACACTTTCGTAGCCCTCTTTTCCTTAAAAACACATGCAATACAGTGCTGCCCCCCATGCACACACACTCATTACTGAAATGACCTTTTAGTAGTGGTGCTAAAGAAGAATTTGGAAAAGCAAAGTCCAGTGGTTCTGCACCCAGTCAGATGGCTGTTTCATTTTTATAGGTTTCCTTATCATTCTTGCATATATACTAATAGTGGAAGGCATATTGTGCTCTGCCTTTTCCACAGTGGTCTATCAAAACCATCTTCTGTGTTTCTAGGCACCTCTGTAAATTGTCTTCTTTAATGGCTGCAGGATAGAACAGCCTGAAGAAGCCCCGTGTTTTACTTGACAATATTTTTCTTCTGGATATTCAGGTCCTTTCCAGGTTTTTTGCTTGTTCCACGATGATGCTTTTTTCACAACAGTACCCATACTGTTTGGCTTTTTAAAAAAATTACTCCCAGAAGTAGGATTACTGCAGCAAAGGTTTTTCATTTCTTTATGCCTCTTTTTTTATATCACCAGATTGCTTTGCAAAAGAGTTGTACTCGGTGCCACCTTGTACAGAGTAGCACCAGCTAAATTATAGCTCTGATGGCATTCACACTTTTGCTCCATTTTTGACAATATAGTTGATAAAACATGATACATCAAAGTTGCTTTAATTGTCTTTCCTTTCATTACTAGGAGGAAGAAAATCTCTGCCATATGTTTTAATTTTATGCCTGATATGAATCATTTATTCATATCCTTTGCCCGCTTCTTTATTTGATGCTTTTCCCCCTACATTTCAATGAGATGTTCATCCTTTTGTCAACGTGATAACAAAGAGTTTCTCTACTGTATTAAATGTTGATACTTCCATTGTTCTGAAGTTTAGTAATCTTGGTAAAATCCTGTCTTTTATTTCCTGTGAGTTTATCTGTTGCTTCAGAGCATGGAGAAGCATTAGCTCTATAAAAGAATGTGGGCTGTTTATTACATGCTAGTTGTCATAGAATTTAATTTTAAAATGAATTATTTAACTGTTACCCACCCAGAATCTATCTTTTACATTTCCTGTGGATCTTACTGAACACTTTTCTGTTTTGCTATCCACATATCAAAGGGACATTTACTTAATAATCGTGTCTTCCCCTCATTGTACTAAAAAAATCTGCTTTATCATGTGCAGCAGTTCAGATTTGTTTATGGACTATCTGTATTGTATTACATTCTCCTTTTGAACCATTACCAGAATCAATGAATTAATTTTGCTTCTTGACATTTCCTAAAATGTGGTTCCTTTTTAGAATAAAACTTTCTTACTGTTTATGTTTGCAGATTAATTTTATAGTGATTTTGTTGAATTCCAAAATACCCTACCTGAATTTTCATTAAAACTACATTGAATCTGTAAGTTCAGTTTAGGAGACTGAGCATTAGCAAACACTAGTATTCTCATTCTATGGGCACCCCACTGCAGTACTCTTGCCTGGAAAATCCCATGGATGGAGGAGCCTGGTAGGCTGCAGTCCATGGGGTCGCTAAGAGTCGGGCACGACTGAGCGACTTCACTTTCCCTTTTCACTTTCATGCATTGGAGAAGGAAATGGCAACCCACTCCAGTGTTCTTGCCTGGAGAATCCCAGGGACAGGGGAGCCTGGTGGGCTGCTGTCTATGGGGTTGCACAGAGTCAGACATGACTGAAGCAACTTGGCAGCAGCAACAGCAATGAAGTACACCTTTGCATTTCACCAAATCAATTTTTATTTTATAGAGCAAAAGTTTGTGGTTTCATTTTGAGTGTTTAACTCAACATTTAGGTAAATTCCTTAAAATTTTAATGTCTTGTACCAATGGTGAATATAAACTTTCGCTGTGTTTTCTAACTGAACATATTAGGTTCCTTTTGCTTCTGCTGCTAGGTGGTTACTAGTTTTTTGGGTTTTGGTTTTTTTTTTTTTTTTTTTCACTTGTATGGCATCATGGTTACTTAGCTGTCACCTGTGTCAAAGGAAACCTCCTGGGTGATGTAAAAGGCCCCCATGTGTTCAGGAAATGTTGCTCTGTGACCTTCTAGCAAGGCCTCTTTCTTTCTTTGATGGCCTAAAAGAATGGGGGTGGATAGGGGGAGGAAGGAAGATGGAAGTACATACATCCCTACCCAGGAAGTAATGTCATGCCTTACCAGCCCTCCAGGAAGTATGCCCCAAAGCTTTCACAGCTTATGCTGGATCAAGGAGTCTCTCCAAATCCTGGGACCCCCTAAAGTGGAGTCTGGGGTTCCAGATTATAAAAGAAGGTGGTTTAGAGATCTGATAGTCTTGAAACATATATGGCTGGAGAGAAACAGAGTTACCCTCCCCTTTATTGCCATATCAGATTTATCTCACTGGGTGACAGTGTCCTCTGGGAACCACCAAAAGAAATGTCAGTGACAGATTCACTTTTGCAATTACAGATGAGATGATTGAATTAATGATCTAATGGAACATTTTACCGTAGGACATGGCATCAGGGCACTTTTGCTGGCTTCTCCCCTTGCTCCACTCCAGTCAAATGAGATGGTACCACTTATTCTCATTCTCCCAATGATGACAGCCAAGGTCACTCCGAGCCTAGACAGAACTGCCATCCCAATAAAGTCTCACTAACTTAAGGTCTGGATCCCCCTTATGAACAGACCTAAGAAGTCTTCTGTGTGACACATCATTGCTTTCCTGGGATGTTATCCAGAATTAGTGTCAAATAATGAAAAGAGTTGGTAGAATTTGTAGTTAGACTCAAGTTCAAATCCAAATTCATTGCTCACAAGCTGACCATAAGAGAGTTTCTCTTTTCCCATCTGTGTAAAGGAGGCAAAAGGACCGCTTCATCCAGTTATTATTCATTCATTCAGGAAATATGAATATGAAAATGACATTAAGTGCTTGTTTGCTAGGCACTTATAAGTCATATAGATGTGACAGAGAACATACCAAAGACTCATGGAGCTTATGTCCTCAGGGGAGAGAGGGAAGAGAGATACATATCAAAAATAATATATAAGCTAATAAATACCATGAGAAATAATAAAGAAAAAAAAATATTGTCCAGTAAGGGGGTTTGTCTTTTAGGAAGGATGAACAGAGAAGGCTTCACTAATGAGATATCTGAGCACAGAGATGGATCAGAATGGGAATGAGCCATGAGAATGTTGAAGGAAGAGCACAGAGGGAAGCGCATGTGCAAAGGCCCTGCAGGAGGCATTTGCAAGTCTGAAGAATAGAGTAAGGGCCATGTGGCTGGAGCAGAGTGGGTGGTGGAGACCCTCCTCCTGGCAGGTGATGAGGTCAGATAGGTGGAGGGGACCACATCAAGTAGGGCAGGGATCACAACAGCAGGTCAGGTCTAGCCTATGCTTGTTTATATACAGCCCTCTAGGTAAGAAGAGCTTTTAATTCATGAAAAAGTTGTTTCAAAAAGAAGACTATATTACATGTGTCCTGCAACGCTTCAGTTACTTACTGTCTCATCTTTTATAGAGAATATTTTGACAGTTCCTGATGCGCAGCCTTAGAAGCCACAGTGTGAAAGGAAATCATGAGGGGAGGGTTGAGTAAGAAAGTAATGTGAGGTGATTGACAGTCTTAAAAAGACAGCTGTGACTGCTGTGTTAGCTCAGACTGTAACCAGAGAGGGTGCAGCGGGGAACGCAGTTAAGAGGCCATCGTTATAGCCGGGGTGAGACGGAGCAGTAGGAGGGACCAGACTGAAAGCACAGGGGCGCTGGGTAGTAGGTGGATGGAGAATATATTTTGAAGGCGGCACCAAATGTGCTTTGGATGGACTGTGGCATGTGAGAGAAAGGGAGAAGTAAGGGATGATTCTAAGATTTTTCAGCCTATATCCTCTCTTTAGGTTGTCTTGGAAACTGAACGAGAGAGTCATCTTTTCTGTCCTTAGGGTTTGATGCCTCCAGTTCTTTTACCATTTTGCAGTCAGGGTTACCTTCCTAAGGTACAGTTTTTATTGTTCTCCATTCCAAAGTCTCCCCCAGTGTCCCATGAGCTGTTGAACCATCAGATGTGGCTCTCCATAGTCTAACAGCCCCAAGTCATTGCCAGCTATTCCCTTTCTTCCAACCCTAACCAGTGAATTGTCTACCAGTCCCCCCATGAACTTCATAGTCTCAACCTCCAACCCTTTGCCTGTATGGGGTCCTTATTTTTTTTGTTTGTTTGTTACATTGTTAGATGTCAAGGATCCTACCAGAATATTATGGCCTACATTTTTGATAAAGCAGCTCCTTAACACCCTCATCACCTTCCTGGTCTATTCCTATCCCAATGATGTTTGGCTTCCCCTCTTTTAACAGGGATGTCTCTCTGTAACATGGGTTTTTATGCACAAGCCTTGTCTCCTGCCAGAATACAGACAAGAAAATATTGTCATAGAGCACATGGTTAAATCCTCCCCTTTATTAAATCCCAGCTCTGCCCTTGGAACCTATATGACTGAGCAAGTTACTTTACTTCTCAAAGCCTCGGTTTGCACTTCTGTAAAATGGAGGTAATTCCATTGTCACTTTGCAACACTAATCAAGAAGTAAAATGAGGTGACTCGCTTACTATAGTTCTGTGCCTGCCATATGATCAGAGCTCATTTAATTGACACAGTTGTGTCCGTTCTCCTTCATGAAGCTGAGGAGCTGAGACAGTATCTTTCTATTCTTCCTGGTGCTGTGTTCCCTGATTTTGTACACTGTAGGCAAATGAATATATTATTTAAAAAATTGGGTGAAATGAGTCAGGTTTTAGACTTAACTCTGAGTTCAGTTCCCCCCACCACCACATCAAGCTGTGTGACATCTAGGTAAGGCAAGAGCCTTACCTCTGAGTTTCAAATTCTTCACATTCCGAGAGTATGAAATCACCCCTACCTTGAAAAGTTAGGAGAATAAGCTATGATGGTTGTAAAGCACCCAATGTTTCTAAAGTGTGGTTTGTGCCAAGGATAGTGTTCTCTGGAATGATGATTACCAGAGCTTCTGCAGAAAAAGCTCCTTTGCTGTACTGCCACTGAAACTTGATCATTCCTTAAAGCAGTGGTCCTCAAAATGTGGCTTCTGGACCAGCAGCATCAGTCAATGCCATTTTCCCCAGAACCCTTTAGAAACGCATGTTCTCAGGCTCACCCCAGGCCTAATAAAGCAGACGCTGTGGAGTGGAGTCCAGCAGTCTGTGTATTAACAAGCTGATATTCTCAGGCACCTAAGACCCACTGCCTTAGCAGAGGGAGGAGGTGGCTTGTGATGTCCCATACAAGCCCAGCGGGGTAGTTAAGTCACTCTGCTTTTTGTTTGCATCAAAATAGAGGACATGAGGGCCAAGAATGTTGCCAGCATTGGCAGAGAAGGGAAGCACAAGCCCCTTAGTGCCACTCTGGGGGGCCAGCAACTCCTGATTCTTTACTTAACGAGTCCTCGAATTGGAGGAAAGTGTAACCCATGATAAACAATAGGAAGTATAGTTCAGTTTGAGACACAAGACTAATCTGAGAGCATAAACCCACACCATAAACCATCACAGGCTATCAATTCACTTGCAGTAGTACAACTATACAGGAAGAATACCAGTGAGACTGACGAGATATGAAAACTCTTTTAGTACGACTAATTCTAAAGTGAACTGTTGACACATTTGTAAATACAGCAACTAAAGTTAGTTCAGATAGTTTCAAGAAATCCTAAAACATTGCAAAGAACATTTAATCTTTTCATAGTATTAAAGTCTAGAGAGCATTTAAATATCTCTACAGCTATGGAAAAAGCACAACCACATTTATATATAGTTGCTGGCTTTTTAACAAGATACCACATTTATTTTTTTCCTTTTCTTTAGGCTCATGATATGACATGAAAAATCATGTCTTTGACAGGGTGATTCTGTTAATCCAAATTTAATCTGAATAGAGTTGAAATAAAAGTACTCTGCCTTCTTTCCCCCTTATTGTCTGTGGCCCTGAAGGAGGGTCAACACAGGAGAGGAGCAGACCCTGAAACCAGCCCTTGGGCTGCTGCTCTGAAGCACTGGCTAAAATACCATGCATAAGGGGTGCCCTTGGCTTATGGAAAGAAAACATTAGAATTTCTCTGTATGATTACTTTTTTTATTCTACCTTGGCTAGCCAACATTTTTTTTTCTTTTTTTGCCACTTTAGTTTTTTAATTGAAGGATAATTGCTTTACAGAATTTTGTGATTTTCTTTCAATCATCAACAAGAATCAGCCATAGGTACACCCATGTCCCCTCCCTCCCAAACCTCCCTTCCATCTCCCTTTCCATGCCACCCTTCTAGATTATCACAGAGCCTCTGTTTAAGTTCCCTGAATCATACAGCAAATTCCCATTGGCTATCTATTTTATATATGGTATTGTAGGTTTCCATGTTACTCTCTGCATATTAATTTTTAATCTCAGGCTTTGAACTTTCTTTTTATGTATATTTGGGGATGGGAGCCTACATTCACATATTTTTTCCTAAAAGGAGTGTGTGATCAAAAAAGTGTGACTGCCTCTGAGGGTAAGTTCACATGACAGGGAGAGACTTGGGTAAAAGGTTGAAAATGATGGGGAAACAAATCTAGAATCTTCTATAGATTTCAGTTTTCCATGTTACCTGGTCACCTGTCACTGGAATACATAATGGTTTTGTCTCCTATCATGTCAATACTTTTCAGATCATGGTTGTGCAAATCAAATAAAAGGAAAAGCAAGAGGCAGACACCACGGCTTTATGTGGGGCTGTCTCTTCTTCTTGAGCCTGTCCCATTGCTCAGACTGCCACTGAGTGGACAGCCAGAGTGGTGCTGCCTGGTGGGGCAGAGAGAGGGCACCTAAACGGCCCCTTAAGTAGAGGAGATATCTATTCCCCATCACTGGTTACCCTTTTAAAGACCCAGATATCGGAGCCATCACTCACTGGTGAAATGAGGGTAAATTAGACCTGTTTAAGTGAGCGAGTAGGAGGCACAGGTGCCTTAAAAAGTCCACAAGGCACAGACTGAGTATATGATATGCCTTGTCCCTCCCACCCCATACGCTGCCTTTCTGTCACTAGGCTGTAGTTACATCACATTTGTTTCTCTCTCTCACTGAACGCTTCTGAGAAGTTTCAAAGGAAGGTAAGCAGTACCTATCTCATCCACGTGCTTTTCTGATAGAACAGCTCTGGGTTTCTGCTGATCCCGGGCAGGGGCCATTCTGGAGAAGAGGTTTGGCCCCACTCGCCCTCTCCCAAGGATGTTGCATGGCTGCGGTCAACCAGTCGCACCCCCCCGCCTGTAGGCTGGCCACTTGCTTCTAGAATGAATTCCTTGGGAGTTTCGCCATGGGTCTTTCCTCTGTAGTGTGTCCTCCAAGAATGCTTTGCCCTCAGAGTAGCCACGCCTGGCCTGTGCTGACACTTCTTGCCCTCTTTCCCCACAGGCAGCACAAGGGGGTGGCCACAGGACCCTGCTGTATGGCCACGCAATTCTCCTGCGGCACTCCTTCAGTGGCATGGTAAGCTCACCTGGATCGCTGTCACCACTCAAGGAGGCTGAGGAGGAGGGAAAGGGTGGGAAGCCAGCGAGTGTCTCAGTCAGGTTAAGAAATCAGCAGGAGCCACTCGGAATGGAAATTATAGTACATTACTGTCTTAGTAACTTACCTCACTTAGCAGTTGTACATCTGTGTTTGCTTAACGTCTGACCACCTTCCTTCCCACTCCATAAGGAAAAGGATTATGTCTTTTTTTTTTAATTTATGTAACTAAACCTAACTTGACCAAGTGTGGTGCTCTGATATACTAAATGCTTAGAAAATATTTGTTGAATGGATAATCAGATAAACCTGGAATAACTGATGACTCGCATGTATAAGGATAACCAGCATAGGTGGAAAATCAATCAAACGGGATTTTTGTGAAATTTCTCTTTTACTAGCTAAAGGAAATAGGATGCTATCTGGTCCTTCATTCCTGAATTTGAAGGTATTATGTTAATCCAGAGGCAGGAGGCAGATAAAGAGAAGAGCAGTCACAGAAAGCAGATCAAGCTATAACTATTCAGGGATCTAGAACTAGAATTAACCGAAATGAGATAACTCAGTATAACTTGAATTTTTTTTTCAAGTTTTAATAAATGTAATTTTTAAAATTCAAATATTCCAGTTCTTTTGCAGGGAGTGTTAAGAGGAATATCATGACCTCAGTCAAGTATAATATGAGGCAATTCTAAGGATATTTACCCCCAGTTCCTACATGTATCATTCTCCCTTACTATCAGTGTAAGGAACATTTCTTTCTCTAATCCCAGTGGAAAACTGTTACGTTAACTCAGGACTTTATTTTCATACGTTTTACACCTGCAGCGGACACTGCAAAATTCATCTCAAAGCTTGAACTGTCAAATTGGCAGGGAGAACAGCAGCTGCTTCTTAAATAATTTATTTATTGCAGCATTTTTTTTTTCCTGAACACTGGTAAGAAGTTGACCTTTTCAGCCTGAACATTCATCTGTGATAGTCCCTTGTGGCAAAGGACAAACAAAAATGACCAAATAGAAGGTTATCTGAGCAGGAGATGGGGACCATTTGAGAGTAGGGAAATTTTACACCCTGGCAATCTCTAGAACTGAGAGGTGATCATTTATCTTTAGGAATCTGGTGCTTATCCATAGGGTAAATAAAACCCTAGCACCTCTCTTTTTCTCCCTAAATAGAATAAATAAAAGCTCAAACAGTATACTTCTCTTGGCTTTAAAAACTCAGGCTAGCATTGTGCTACAAAGAGGAAGGTTTACATTATTCATCGTTAGGTTGGTTGCCCTCTACTCCCAAGAAATCCCACTCACAGTTAACATGAACTCTATACTAGCCAGTTCCTTTTAGGAGTAGCTCTGAGAATAAAGCCAGTGAGAGATGTCTATACCATACAATGATTCTGTGTTTTCCTGTTGCAGAGAATTAGAATTATAACTCAGGAAGTTTGTGCCAAATGCGTATCTGCCTCTCAGTCCAATTCTAAGACCACTTGCTGTGGCTGTCAATAAAGGAGGCAGGGAATAGGCTGTGGACTTTTTTCCTTTATTAAGTTACCTTTGAAAATAATTTTTAAATTTTACATGCATGTGTATTTTTATAATTAGAAAAAATCAGATATTACTTGAGAAGTTTTAAAGCTAATAAAAAAACTGAAAAACAGAAAATAAAAGAAATGAGGATATTATCATGGATGTTCCCACTGTCCAAAGACAACCTGCTATCAGTTTGGTGTAATTCCCTTTAGCCTGGTTGCTGGCATTTGAACTTTGCATACGTAGCAACCATACAAGTACACTGTTTTGTTTATATTCCATACTGTTCTACACTCTTGATAAATATTCTCCATGGTAGCATAATATTCCATAAAATGAAGTACCAGAGTTTATCAACCTTTCCATTATTATTGGTCATTTATGTTCTATTCATATTCTCAGTTTAAAAGTTTCAGAGTATCTTTGAACTAAAACATATTTCATATTTCAAACTTTTTCTATTTAAACTTATTTCTCATAGTCCTATGAGTCAAATCACTGGGTCATCAGATAAGAACATCTTTGAGGTTTTAAATACATTATGAAAATATATCCCAGAAGCACTGTAGCCATGAACAATAAAGAAGCCCTTTTCATAGTAGCTCAGTGTTGAAACTGAGAAGCCAGCTAATGGTGAGATGCCAAGATCCGAGAGAAGAGTATGACTTCACTAGCATCTGCTCTTATTCCACAGTATCTAACATGTTTGACCACATCAAGATCCCAGACGGATAAACTTGCCTTTGATGTAGGTCTACGGGAACATGCCACAGGTAAGTCAACACACCCTAGATCTGTTGATCAGTGGGATCTTGGGCTAGGGGGTCTTGAGAAGGAGGCTGGATGCAAATCATTTGGGATTCCACACCAACCTGGTCAAGAAATAGGTCTGATAGAACTCTGCAGAAGAATAATAATAAAGAATATTATTGGAATGCAGAATGAAAACATAGGAATGCAAAATGAAGGTGAGCACGAGGCTTTAACCACAGTCTGCCAGAGTCTCAAAGAAAAACAATTTTTAGGGTTAGATACTGAAAATAGTAGAGAAGTTATTCCACATAAAAACCAATGGTAATGAATAACCGCTTTAAAAAACAAAGCATAATGAAGGTTTACATAATAAAGTATAGTCTAGGTTTTAAAAAAGTAGTCCCATTTTGTTCCGCAGCGAATCAGCTATTTTTAAAGCAGTGTTTCCCAGATGTTAGTCAATGATATCCACCTTCATAGATTTGCCATTCCTGTGCATCAACTTTATTATTAATTTATATTTTTCCTTAAATTTACTTTTGTGTTTAAAATTTTATAGACAAAACTAACATCATTGCTGTAAGTAGAAAACTGGTATTGTTTGCTGTAAAAAAAAGAATATAATGTAAAGAAAACCGTGTCACTCAATAATTGAAGAATGTTGGCAAATATTAGAAAAGTGTTCATGGTATACAAGCTCCAAACTGAAAACTTTCTGTTAGAACCAAAAGGTTTGAAAGTAGTAAAGGAAATTTCTCACTATATGACTCAGTGTTGTTTAATCGCCCTCCACCACTAGCACTATACATCATATACTACGGGAAACACTGGCTATTTTTTTTATTTTAGTTCGATCAAAAATGACAGTCAAGTGGTGGATCCTAAAAAAGATGGTAACCAGGACGATGCAGGTTTAAATGAACAACAGAAGACTAAGATAACTATCAACAAATGTTTCTAGTTAATCAAACAAGGGGCTGGCTTGCTGTAGGTTATTCCAAAGACCAGTGGAACAATGGATAGAAGTAGAAAACAGGCCCGTTTCATCTCAGTGAAGGAAATCACTTTGTAATATCTACAGTATCCAGCAAAGGAACAGCTGGCCTCGAGATGGAAGGTGTTTCCTGTGGCTGGAAATATTCATGAGCAATCTGTCTGCCAAGGGCATTACGTATGTAATTTCTGCTCCGTTTAGAGGTTGGGCTTAAGGACCAATCAGGATTCTTGGTTGCAGACAGCAGAAACTGACTCCGTTAACTCAAGCAGAAAGAGAGTTTACTGGAAGGATGTTACATAGACTTCCTCTGAAGCTGAGCCCCAGGCTTAGAAATTGGGCAGGAAGAAAGGCCAGGGAAGAGCAAACAGCCTAGGTCACACGGCAGGAAGAGTCTCATTGGAGACAGTCTTTAATATGACATTTTCCCCCAAATAGGAGGGGAGTTCCATTGTTGGGGTCAAAGAAGGACAGTTCAGTTCAGTTCAGTCGTGTCCGTGTAATTATTCTAAAACTACAGCAGTTCATAAGGAGATGGTCCAAGATTATCTGATTTTACATATGATTTAGAAAAAAAAACTTATAGTTTAACCTGTTTTAAAATTAGCCTCCAATTAAATAAATAAATTTATAATAAAATAAATTAAAAAATCTAGAGATTAACCTAGATTTAATCTGGCGGGAAGGAATCTAGAGTTTACCTGGATCTGTTATTTCTGGATCATACATAGTCATGTCCAAGAACACCTGACGTAAGCCCCCTACCTCTCCTCCTCTTCCCCTTTTTATACAGAGCAGAAGAGTGGGCCTGCCTCAGCCCACTAGGTTTGGTTTTTTGTTTGTTTGTTTGTTTTACTAAAGTCAGATTATAGTTGAATATGATCTGAGGTTGCTTTGTTTCCAGCTAAAGCGTGTTATTCTTAAAATATAATCTCCTCTAAGGTGTTGTCAACCTTTGCTGAAAATTACAAAATGAGTGACGTGACACATTCTGAGTGTAAGCTGACTGACCTCTAAATATAAACTGTCTGTCTGTCTTGGAGCACATAATCAGAAAAGTCATATATGGTCACACTATTTATACCAGTAAAATGACTTTAGACTTTTTGAGACTTGGGAAGAAATTTGAGAAATAACCACTTTCTAGTCATGTGTTCAGGAAACCTGTTTTTTGTTTTTAGTTACTAGAGGCTTCAATAAAAATATAGGGAAATAGCAGAGAATATTACTGATTCTACCACTTTTTTTACCCCAAATTCCTAAAATCAAACTGGGTATGAATTCTGCTAACAGATGAGGGAAACACATGCATCAGCCCAGGTTCAGGCTGGCTTTTCAGAAGCTGACATTGGCAGAAAGACGGGGGGACAGGGTTGACCAGGTGTTCGTGAAAACCTAGAACCTAAAATAATTTATTTTACCTCCCTCATCCCCAACCCATTTCATATTCTCCTTGAAGAGAGTCAGCTTGGTATATGTGGGAGAGGGGAAGAACTTCCCGGCCGCTCAGATACAGTTCAGTAAGGCCTGGGGTGAGTCTCCTCTCTTTAAGAGGAGGGTTGCTCAGGAACCGACAGAATAGCATTGCTTTGTTTACCCAGGTCATCCTGGGAATGCACTTTTCACTCAGAAGCCGCTTTTGAATTGAAAACAAATAGTTGAGTTGAATCTCTAGGAGAATGTGAGGAGAAGTTTGGAAGCAGTTTCTTGAATATTTCTGGAAGTGTTTCCCCTACACAGTGAAATGATTTGACTGACTTAACAGAACTGATGACCATTTTGCCCTTGGTTTTGCTTAAGGAATTCTTTCTTTTTTCCCTTTGAAAAGTTTTTGTTGTTTTTTTCTAGACATAGATTTAGGATTTGTTTAGAATTGGGGGAAAAAAACACCGAAAGGTATTTTGGTAGGAAAAAAACACCAAAAGGTGTTAGGTATTTTAGGACCCTCAACTGGCCCTCACATACCCTGCTGACTTGGGGATTGGCCCATTCCTGGGCTCCAGACCACTGCCCTGTCCCCAGGAGAGGGCGAGAGAGCAACAGTGCTCTTCTCCTATGCATCTCTTTAGGACCCCTTCATCCTGACCCCCCTCAGTGGTCCAGTGCACATGATGGATACACGCCTGTCATTTTCCTCTTTGAATGTAGAGACCAGCCTCTTCTGTTACAAAATTTTAAGTCTAGTGTAATCAATGTCATCATATGTATGTATCCAAAGTGAATCAAAGTAATACCTGTACATAAAGAGAGACATAGTGCTCTTTTGCATACCGAAAGCATCTACCTCTTGCCCCGCCCCTCCCTGCTCTGGACCCCACCTCTCTCAGGCATCCACGTCCAGCTCCTTTAGTACACTTCCCACTGTGCATAGTCATATGGCTTACTGATCTTGAGTTATTCTTTCCAGATTGGGCATGATATATTGATGTCCTAAATGAATAATAAAAACGCACCTCTGTGGTCCTCTCTTCTCTATTTTCTCCTTCCACCTGCCTAGTATATTTGCGCCTATTTTTTATATAACTATCAAGTCAATATTAACTACTTACATTGGCATAACTGTAACTTTTATTTGCAAATGAGACTCATGATATACTATGGTCAGTTCACTTTGTGGTATTACTTTTGTGCTTTCCACTACTTAATAATTGTCTTATTTGTTGCTTTACTTTCCGTGACCTAGTCATTTATTTCCAAACTGCCCCACAGAATAGTAACTGTCCCTGATTAGATCCAGTCACAATAGCTGTTCTGTTGGTTACATCTTCTTAGAAACATACACCGTCATGAGGGAAATTCCTGTTTCCTCTCTCCAAGATTCTGTATTTTCCAGATCTCATGTTTTCCTGCCTTATTGGTTGATCACACCATTTTGGGGGAGCCCGTTTCCCGTAACTTTTACAGAAAATATCCATGGGAGACAAACTGTTGTCTGAAAGTTTCTTAATTTCAGCTTCACAAGTAATTCATAGAAGCATTCTACATGGGAAATATTCTTTTCTCAGCATCCTGAAGGTTTTTTGTTTTCTTCTAGCTTTTGGTCTGGCTGTTGAGACGTCTGTCCACATTATGCTTCCTGATCCTTGGTGTGTGACCTGTTTATATTTTCTGAGATATCTGGATCTTCTCTTTGGCCCTGATGTGTACAGTTCCACAGTGCTGTCTTGTCCTGCATCTTTATTGTTCTTTTTTCTTTCTTTCTTGTTCTTAGTCTCACAGGAGTGGACCCTGGTGTGTGTGTGTGTGTGTGTATGTGTGTTTGTGTGTGTCCATTCTCCACTGTGCTAGGGACTCTGCGGGCCCCTTCACTATAAAAATGTTTGTCTTTCAGCCTTGGGAAAAGTCAAATATCTTTTAGTTAATGTTCTCCCTTTATGTTCTCTTACTGCTTTCTGAAACTCCTCTAGGTCAGTTTTCTAATTTTCTTTGCAGTCTTGTTCTAATCTGCTTTTCTTCATTCTTCATTGTGGGAAAAATTTTCAACTTTATCCTATAACCTTCCTGTTTCTTTCTCTCTTTTTCAGGATCAAAGAGATTTCTTTTTCTTTGAAGGGACCCTTCATGGATACTCTCCTAGCTGCTTCATGAATGTTACTTTTTCTTATGCCTCTGAGATGATTAATTCTAAGAATTGTTTGAAGTTATCTTTAGCTCTCTGTAATCTTCATTTTTCCCCTTTCCTCACTTTTTGGTTTGTTCCTGTTGTTCATGTTAGAGACTTTCCTTACATGTCAGCTTATCCCTGGTCCCAGTTGATGTTTAGATCGAGGCAGGAAAAACCGACAGGAAGCCCCAACTGTGTGAGTGGCTTGCCATGTCTTAAGTTTCACTTTGGGATAATCTAGCAGGGACCTGGACATTGCACTGGATATGCCCAAACAGCAGTATGGTTTTTGTTGGGTAGTTTTGCTTCCAAACTAAACAGTAATCTTCATTTGGATCGGGGATGGTTCAGCATCACGGCTGGCATTCTGGAAGCTGAGGAATGGAGGTAGAGGAAAGGGAGCTGAGATGTTACTAACCAGAGCACCAAATTCTAATTACTCTCCTTTTTCAGCAATACTCTTTAGTTCCACGTCTGACAGTGCCTGATACCTGGAGTGGTTTGTCATTCCACGGATATCACTTCTATTCTTCTGTAGACTGGAGGAGGAAGAGTTGCCTGGCATGCAGGATAGAGAAAAAGATCAAATGTTCCCTTAAAGCTTTCAGCCACTCCTCCTGTTTTCAACCCCATCTTCTATGGTTGCCTTCATAAGGAACTGTTATCTCCAATTCCACAGAATTTCTGGAGAATATGTAGCAGGAATGGCCTTACTTCTTAAGATCAACTTCTCAATCCATTTTCTTACCCAGAGACTGCAGTTGTAGCTTTGTCTTGGCTAAAAGCATCTTTCAACATTCCTTTTCCCAAAATATCAATTTTTCTCCTTTGCTATGTATTTCTCACCTGCTGTCTTAGACCTTATAGATTTAGACCTTTTGAAAACTTCTGATTTTTTTTCTAGTGAAATTACTGATGATTTAGTAGAATTTCATGGGGAAGGGGTGAGGCAAAGATAACGGTCTATAAGTGGTCAGTAGACCAATGAAGTTATTTCTGAAATATTTGTAGGTGCATATGAAAAAAATATCGTTTTTCTGTATGTATTAAAAATACTCAAAGGCTTCTATAGCTTTGGGGCTCCAGTGTTCTTCTCCAAACACTGTCTTTCTGTTTGTAAAGAAAATGAAAATGATAAACATACTCAAGAGCAGACGTGGGGGTAACTGGAATGCTTATAGATAAATAGAAATTGAGGTCTGGAGGGTGTGTGTGTGTGTGTGTGTGTGTGTGTGTGTTTCAGGGATTCTGAACAGGAGGAAGAAGGATGAGGGGCAGAGTTAGGGACACTGACTTCTGTGATGCAGTCACTAACTCAAGGAGCCTTTGTGCAGGAGAAGCCTGTTGGTGGACCATTCATCCCGCTTCCAAGCAGAGGTCTGAGGGAGAAAAGGTTCGAATTGGTGATGACCTCATCCTCGTCAGTGTGTCCTCTGAGAGATACCTTGTAAGTACCTCCTAACACAAGCCTCTTTCATTTCCAGAATTGCTTCTTTTAGGAATGGATGGCCAGGGAAAACAGAACCACATCCGATTGGGTAGGATAAGATTACCTTTACACAGTATACTTGAGACATGATTAAATTGTCTCTCCTGCCATATTGTCATGGGGCCTGGAATGTAACTTTTTTTTTTTTTTTAGATTAAAGCACTGTTCCCAGCTTAAATGCCCCCAGGCACTTCCTAAAAAGCCAACAATTGACACATTAGTTTCCTTTAATAGTAGTGTTAGTTGTTCAGTCTTCCAACTCTTTGTGACCCCATGGAATGTAAGCCTGCCAGGCTCCTCTGTGCATGGAATTTTCCAGGCAAGCATACTGGCATGGATAGCCACTCCCTTCTCCAGGGGATCTTCCTGACCCAGGGATCAAACCTGGATCTCCTGCATTGCAGGCAGATTCTTTACCATCTGAGCCACCAGGGACTCAGTTTATCACTTTGGTTAGCTCTTGTCTAATTAGGAACAAGCCAGAAAGTGTTGGATATAAAAACATAATTGGAGGGAGAAAGAGAATTGGACATGTTTCAGAGTGTGGGATGTCACAGTGGTTGGAAAAGGCAGGTGAAATTTTGCCCCTGGTAGTGGTATTTGCATACCATACAAGATGTCAAGCAGCATTGACATCAGGCCCTTAAGGGATGGGGGCAATTCCTTACAGATCAGAGAAATGTCAGAGATAAGTTTTTAAGTTTCTCAGCACCAGTTCTGCCAGCAGATTTTACTTTGTCTAGACCAAAGGCTGGATTAATTTTTCCCAATTGTAAGTCCCCTTCTCCTGCCAAGGATAGATATTTTGTAACTTCCTGTTGAATTTGAGATCCAGCTGAGGGGATGAAGTCAGCATGTCTGCCACCTCTGTAGCTGCATACTTCCTCTTCCCTGAATAAAGTGTCCCACTTTTAAGCTGCTTCGAGATGGGGTGGAGCACTCTCCCACAGTCTAGGTAGAAAAAGCCTGATGAGAGTAATCCTTGAAATTCTAGGTGAGCTGCTTCTGTCAGGACTGGCCTGGTGATTTAAAGGATGTCTCATTTCTGTTTCTGCTGCAGCACCTCTCAATATCAAATGGTAACATACAAGTGGATGCCTCCTTTATGCAGACACTCTGGAATGTACATCCTACGTGCTCAGGAAGTAGCATCGAAGAAGGTGTGCTTCTTTCTGTGCGTCCAGCTCTCAGCCCGCCTGTTTGTCTTGTGCTACGTATATTGACGTATTTTGCGACTTTCCAGTTCTGGCACGGGTGTCTCGGTACCCACTTAGTGTGATTTTTGGTTCACCTGAATTCCTTCCTCTCATGTTAATATGGATTATTTCCTGTCCTGATTTCTGATTTCATGAGCACTTCTGACATGATTTTTCAATTCTTTCAACGTACCATTGTTTTGGCACTGTGTGCGTTCAGGACCTTGGAGACAAACCTTTCTTCTCCCACTGACTTTTCAGTTTTATTTATGGTTATAAGTATACAGACCTTAGCAGGTTCAATTTTAGAAGACATTATTTGCCAAGAAGGTGATATTTTTTATATTTCTCCCCAATGCATCTCTCTCTACAGGTGGGAGGAGGACTTTCTCTATAATAAAAGGATGTTTGGCCATTTGTTTTTACTTATATTTATGGAAGTCCATTTAAAAATAACAAATGGCATTTTCTCCATATTTTATTTCTCCCTTAGAAGTAAGATCATCAAAGTTTGTTCAGCATATTCTATTTTTTGGAGCTAGGCAAAGTCAATAACACCTTTCAAGTTATATAATAAATACACTGGCCTTATTTTACTCATGGGTAATGTCACTGCTGAGCAGGATAATCAGATGCCAGTGACCTAAGGGTTATCACATCACATTCTAGGACTTTATAGCAAGATCAGAATTTTTTAAAAATACTCATATCACAGGTTCTAACCCTATTTTAAATCTTGAGTCTGTGAAACCTCTTTCTATTAGATGATGTTGGAAAATGGAAAATTGAGAGTTGTCAAGGTGATACCCCAGTTTCAGGAGGCATCACAGCTAACTTGAAAAATGAGTAAGCAGCAAATTTTTAACTCTTTTGGCAACTGAAGGAAAGCTTTTCAAAGGCAGGATGTGTTCAGCTCTCTTCTTTCACACCAGAATTCACCCACTGCTCTAAATGTTTTGTCAGTCATTCCCTTTCTCTCAGGAACCAAGGAATCCCAGGTTAAAATATTCCCTGAGGAAGTTTTGACCGAATCTTCTCTGCGTTAATTTTGTTCATTTCCACTATAGGGATAATATTAATGCCCAGTCCCACAAGAGGGTTTGTGGAGATTAATTGCAAATCATTTCACAACAATGCTTTTAAAAGTTTTGAGTGCCCTTGTGGTAGAGCTTGGGCAGCTGATCACTTGCGTTATCTGACTCTGCAAAATGTTCTCTCAGCATCTGCTGGTGAGAAACCCACTTCAGCCCTTGAGAAAAGGACTGCTCCTCCTCGTGACCCTTCTCTCCTGATTATTGCCCTGGTATATTTCAATTAAGAAATGTTGTAATGCGCCAGCATTTGGCAGCTTCCTCCGTGCCATAGAATATTGATTGGAGAAGCCTAGGGACTGTAAATGATGGGCTGCAAATGGAGCATGGCTGTGCCGTCGTAAGATGATAGATCATTTAATCAAGAACGTGATCATGGAAGGGGTTAACTTGCTAAATAAGTTGGCTGTTAACAGTGCCCCTACAGTATATCATGAATTATTTTAATGCAAAAAAGTATACAATTGTAAATATTTGTACAGTAAAAGAGAGGAAGATGAGAAAATGACTTGTAAACATTTGAGGAAAGCTTAAGAGGAACTTGCCTTACCTGGACAGATGGAGAAAATGAACTAGGGAATATCAAGACTATCCCTGTATAAGATGTATTGATAACACCCTTTTCTCCCCTGGCATGACTTTTCCTTCTTACTATTATAATCCAACACTCAAAATAGTTTCACAGGCCCTAGAGTGATCTAATTATGTGATTTTCTCAAAATCCTGATACAGACATTGAACATATTAAGTCCATATGTCTCCTGAGAACAGACTAGTTGGGAGAAATTTTTATTTCAAAGGGATGACAAATTCCGCTTCTTCATGTAAAGTAAAGTTCATACTGGGACCCTTCCCCTGCTACCATGTTTTTTAAATGGAGACTTGCCGTTTATTTGAAGACTATTTGGTCATCATGTCCTTGAAGTTCATTATTTCCTATCCATCTCTGAACTCCATGGCTATTGAGATTCCTTTCCTTATTGTGAAAGCTAAGGGCTAGGTGACAGCTGCCTCTCTGCTTGGCCACTCAGGGATTCTGGAATGTCATTCTGCCTTCTCTTGGTGTTGGAATAGCATTCAGGTTTGATCTGTGTTTATTTAACATGTTCGAAAACTAGCTACTCCTAAGAAAGCTCAGAATAAGTTTGCTTCTCCTTTCCCAGTATCATCTTACTTTCTCATGACTGCAATTTTATTTGAAACTTACCACAAAATGTACACATCCACATTGTAAGAGCTTATCCAGGAACTTGGTGTTGGGTCTATTTATGTCCTCAACAATTGGAAAATCCTTATCTTCCTAAGAGCAGCAAGTCAAATTTCCTTTTGGTTGTGTGTGTATGTGTATTTTTTTTAATGTATTATTTTATTGAGGCATAGTTGATATACATTGTATTAGTTATAGGTAACCTTTTGGCTTTTAATGACATGAATTGACATTGTTTTCACCTTCCCTTTTGATACTGGGCTTGTTCATCTCTGAAACCCTATTTAACTTTCAGTGTTAGAATTGGTTTTTTTCTACCTGAGGCCTGAACTCATGGAATCTGTCGTTTCCCAAATGCTTCTCTCTTTGTGTTTTCTAAAATAACTGACTCAAATATGTTCTCATTATTCAGCTTCCTGTCAGCTCATGGTAGGACATAATTCTGTTACAGGATACCTACTTGGTGGGCATGTAGTACGTCTTTTCCATGGTCACGATGAGTGTTTGACGATACCATCTACAGACCAGAATGATTCCCAGCACAGGTAAGCCAATAGCTTCCTCCTCCTTCTCTTATCTCCTGTCTCCGGTGACTCAGACTAAAAATTTTGCATTTGGATATGTCCGCCAATGAATTCTGTAAGTGTTGGTTAACTGACAGACTTCTGTCCAGTCGTGAGTTGCAGTTGTAAAACAGGAAAGGCAGTATGCTCAAGTTTGCTCACAGGAATAGCATGCACATGCTGCTTCTTAGGCAAGAAATTCCATCATGCTTTTCAACCCCATTGTTTTCTTTGGTTACTCTGGAATCTGAGGAGTTTCTGGTAGCTTTAATTGCAGACTGAAGCCCCCATTTTGGTGATGGAAATCAGGGTAATCATTCTAGTGAGTCTGTGCACTTATATACATTATTCACCAGGTTCTTCAAAGGTAGATCATCTCTGTTACTCCCCCTTTTATGTGCTATGAAGGTGGAGTTCAGTGGTTTAATTCTGCTTATCACCAAATAGGATTGGAGAAACCAAATGTCAGTATCCAGACAGAGCTGGATTTAGCAGAGGACAGTGCCGAAGGGAGTGTGTAGAAGGAGCTGCTGAGGATGGCGCTTTCTCTGGTCCTCTAGTTATCCTCTTGGTGGATGCGTTTCCAGAATTCAGTCAGGAGATGGAAGATGTTAATCTAGATCTTAACTTCATGCTGAAGCATCCTTTTGTATTCTGTTTATATACAGAGGAACAGAGTATACAAACTTGGCCTCTGTAATTGTGAAACCCTGATATATTTTAAAAACTCAAGTCTCAGATCCAAATTAAACTGAACTTGATATAGCAAAGAATCCACCTGCAATGCCAGAGACCCCAGTTCAATTCCTGGGTCGAGAAAATCCGCTAAAGAAGCGATAGGCCACCCACTCCAATATTCTTGGCCTTCCCTTGTGACTCAGCTGGTAAAGAATCCACCTGCAATGCGGGAGACCTGGGTTCGATCCCTGGGTTGGGAAGGTCCCCTGGAGAATGGAGAGGCTACCCACTCCAGTGTTCTAGCTTGGAGAATTCCATGGACTGTGTGGTCCATGGGGTCACAAAGAGTCAGACACCACTAAGCAACTTTCACTTTCACTTTTTCACTTGAGACAACAGTGAGTCTGATCTCCCTGTTGTCTAATACGTCCTTTGTTTTTGCATGACACCTGTGGGAACCTCATTAACTGCATTTCTTTACTTTGTTAGAAACACAGGTTCACATCTACACATGTTAGAAACCGTCTAACTCAGGCTCCTGCCAAACATCACACACTGGATGATTTCAGTTGGGACCCTGAAAACCAGAGATGCTAACTCTCTAGCCAGGGCTCCTTCCTTATTTCATGTCCTAAATGACACTCAGGAGCACTGTGCTTGAGTGTGTTATTGTACATCTTAGAAACTATCCCTTGGCAGTGCTGTGCTGTGCTTAGTTGCTTAGTCATGTCTGACGTTTTGCCAACCCCAGGCTCCTCTGTCCATGTGGATTCTCCAGGCAAGAATACTGGAATGGGTTGCCAGGCCCTCCTCTAGGGGATGTTTCCAACCCAGGAATCGAACCCTGGTCTCCTGCATTGCAGGCGAATACTTTACCATCTGAGCTACCAGGGAAGCCCATCCATCAGCAATGTCTATTGTTCTGAGCCTCTCCCGACTCACTCTGTCCTCTGTGTGTCCGTTTGTGGGAACCAGATGTGACCCAGATGGTGTTTAGGACACATAAAACACAGACCTCTGGCAAGTGCCTGATTAATTCTCATCCCGTGGCTCACGGTTATCTCTGAGTAGAAAAGAGGCTGAGTTGATGTCCATTGGAATTAAAGATTCCCTATGCTAAATGACGTTATATGATCCTATTCAGGTGCGATTTTCTTTTCCTTGTTTTTAAACTGTAAGGTTGTGCAGTAGCCCAAGTGCTGTCTCTGTAATATCTTATTCTGCTGCATTAAGGGGAAGGCTTGCAGAACTGAAATTTTGTGAGTAGGTTGTGCAGAGTTGTCTACATCTAAGATGGAACATGTTGGAACTCACTAGTTCTTTCCATCCCATTCTTTTTTTTTTTTTCATTCCTATTCTTTTTTAAGGAAAGAAATTTGGAAAAAATTAAAATAACCTGTACATGGCCCTTTATCCCACTCCCTCACCTCCATATGCACACATGCGTGCGCGCACGCACACACACACACACACTCACATGTCATTACATTTAGAATGAAATTAGAAGCAGCCTAGGCACAAACTGTGCTGCTTGGAGAAGCTTATCATTTTCTGGGCATTCCTGTTGAGTGGTTCAACAAGATCCTGACCCAAAAGAAAGTTTGGACAAGAATTTGAAAGAAGATGCTGGGGAGAGGAATTCCCAGAATGGGCCCCCAAGCCAGGCTTGCATGCCATCATTGAGTTAAGAGTAAAGGTAGCTTTCCTTTGACTGAGGATTTCATGTGAGCTAATTTGTATTTTGGAATAAAATAGATTAAAAATCTAGATAAAAAAAGAAATAGATAAAAAAAACTTAAAAATTTGTAAGGAAGCATGAAAGGGTTGAGACTGGGTTGTCAGCAGTGGCTCCTTGTACTGGAACTTGGATCTTTGTAGTCACTGGTCTCTCATTCAACACAGGATGCTTTAGCATTACTTGATGTCTTTGTGAGGTGAGTGATAAGCCTCATCATTGTCATGAATCATCAGATAAACCCCCAGAATGGGCCAGGATGGCCAGGAGTACCAAAATGTGGGAGAGCGCAAAGAAATAGGAAGTTGAGAATATTCTAGGAGGTCCCCACAGCCAAGAAATCATGCAAGTGATTCCACTGTAATGGGGCTGGCTTTCCAGAGGAAATCGCTTGTATTCCTTGTAAAACCTGAGAGCAGCCAGGCCCGTGAGAGGCTGACCCTCCCAGGGTGCAAAGCCAAAAGGATAATCTAGCGTTCTGAGCTCTGATCCTTGGCTCTGCCTCGGGCTTGTCAAGCACCCTGGGGTAAGTCACTTACTGAAGCCAAGGCTGAGCTGTCAGCCACGCTTTCAGAACGCCTCAGTTCCCCACCCACTCACCTCCTCTCCTGGGGTTATTGTTTTAGAGAATGGGAACAGGTTGTTTCAACCCCTGTAACCTTGCAAGATTCACTGGAGCAAGCCGCCTCCTTTTCCTAGATGGGAAGAACTAACCTTCTAGAATTCTTTATATGTCAAAGGGAAAGAGTCCTCAAATCATGTGACCTAAGGTGACCTGCTCCACCTTCTCTACCTGAGAGACCCTTTTGCTCTCACTGAGGATGGAGACACATCCATGAAAATCTCAACTAATTTTCCTGTGGAGCTAGGTCAGAGCAGCCTCATTACTACTCTGGGCCTGGCACAGAGACACCTGGGATGCTAGACCTCCCTTTTAAATACTTACTACATATTTCCTGATAGTATGTACATTTGCAAAAAGTTTAGAATGTCTTCTATAATCCTACGAACCAAAGTTAACTATGGTTGATGTAGTGTTTTATTATATTTTTGTGCCATGTAATGTAGCTTTCCATGCATGTTCATAAGTGTCTATAAACAAAATTTGGATAAATCAATAGTACACAATATTTTGTACATCCATGAACATCTTTGTACATGTTCCTTACTTTAAAGAAACCACATTAAATGCTCACAACCATGCCTTGACGTAAATACCCTATTAGGTTCATTTTACAGACAAGGAAGCTGATGCACAGAGATTTGAAAGAACTTGGCAAAGTCATGAAGCTAATAGCTTCAAATTCAGGTCTACCTGACACCCAAAATTAATATTTGTAAGCAACTCATAATTATATTACTTCCTGGGAGAAAGAAAGAATTACTGTACTTTTCCTCTTCCCCTCTGTTAATTAACTGTTGTCTCAAGACATAGGTCAAGATTCTCCTGGGGTTTGACTAATTCAGTAGTGATACATCCAAACCTTCTACAGTAGAGGTATCTTTTTAAATTAGTGAAATTAAATGAAGTTAAATGATCAGTCTTGAGCTAAAGTCACAGGATTCTCAGAAAGTATCTGGATTCAGTATGCCCGGTAATCAGGGACCACTATTCATGAGACATACCTTTAAACGAGGATAATTCATTTAATTTCTCATAATCTGATAGAGATAAGTTGTTCCCTATTGTGCAGATTTTAAAAAATAGACTTTGCTAATCATCAGATAGACATTAGACAAACCCATTTTTACAAAAAGCCTGACCTGTACTCTTCAAACCTGGCAAAGGCATGAAAAATAAGAAAATACTAAGAAACTCCAACAGACCAAAATAAACAGGGAAAACATAACAACTAAATGAAATGTGACATCCAGGATAGGACTCTGGAACAGGAAACAAAATTTATAGAAAAACTGGAAAAATCGAAATAAAGTCTTGAGTTTAATTAGCAGTGATGAGCCAATGCTGGTTTCTTAGTTCTGACAACTCTACTTCATATTGTAAGATGATAACTATAAAGGAACCTAAGTGAGACTTTACAGAAGCTCTCTGGACTATCTTTGCAACATTTTTATAAATCTACAGTTATTCCAAAATAAAACTTTTAGTTAAAAACACTTTAAAAGATGATTATTAATGCAGGAAAGGGGAGAACAGTGTAGTAATAAAACCCTGAACACCACAGTAGCTAAGCATAGAGGTTTGTCCCCAGCTTCCTAGAACAATGGAAATGAGTTCACCCTGTACTGCATGTGTTTTACAAGTACAAATACATTTTCTAAAGATGTGAAAGTGCATCAGGGAGCTGAACGTGAGAGAAACGGAGCATTCAGTACTTAATCTGATGATATGTGTCTGGACTGTTTTGACTCCTGATGTAGAGATGGAGACAGTCCTTTCACTGTACGCCTGACAGTCCATGAGTGTCCACGACGTGTATGTGGTGAGCATTGCCCTCGCCTTTAGCACCTTTTTTCCCTTTTAAGAGAGAATAGGAAATTGTGTCTTTCTTTGAGGTTTGTTTCTCATTTTGCTTACTATGAGTCCTGAGAAATACAGTGTGTTCTGAGCAGCCTCTGCAGGGAACTGTCCCCTGCCCAGTGCTGCAGGGAACTGTCCCCTGCCCAGTGCTGATCAACATCACACACATCTCCACCTCTGTTCACAGAAGGATATACTATGAAGCCGGGGGAGCTGGCACTAGAGCTAGATCGCTATGGAGAGTGGAACCCCTTCGGATAAGGTAATGGAGCTTCAGGGTTGCATTCTTTTCAAGATTGGTTTTTTGTTTGTTTGTTTGTTTGTTTTCCCGGACAACCTATTGTCTTAAATGTTACATTTGTTCTACATTAGCTGGCAAACTCTCAGAAGTTACTTGGCAGAGGTAAATTCTGAAATGTCTGTGACTTTTGCTTTTGTTTTTAAAGCACAGCGGACACACATGTGTGCGTGTGCGCACACACACACACACACACACACACACACGATTTCCAAGACTTCTGCTTTGACTCTGAAGTTAGCAGGCTCTATTGCTTGATCCAAGCCCCCAGCTCCTGCCACCCTTGCAGTGGCTATGTTATAAAAGGCAAGCATAGACATGTCCACTGAAAGCCATCAAAGCTCTTCTCCCATTTATTTTCTTAAATAGATTCTCTGGTACTCAGGTGAGTCTTCCTCCTCCTGGTAGCCTTGTTGGCTCCAAAGCAAAGTTAGCTTTAATTGACAGAGTGGCGGCTGTGATGGCATGAGGTAGGGAAGACTAAAATATCCCTGGACGTGTAGCTCTGAAGGAAACCACATTTACCAGAACTTGTCAGAAACAATTGGCTGGACGGAACAGGACACCAAGACTTTGGAGACAGGGACTTGAGTAAAGGCATGGCATCTCTACTGCAGAGGAGTTCAGTTAAGCTCTGGACTTTTCTTTTGCTGAGCGGGATCACAAGTTAGGCTCAAGCTAAACTGCTCAGGGTAAGAGCAGAGGGTCAGTATGGCCATTTTTTGTTTTCTTTCTCTGCCTTCCCCTCTAGCTCTCTGTTCCATCTCTGCCTGAACACATGTTCAAAATAAAATCTCTAGTGGGTGGGGGTGTATGTGCCTCCAGGGAGTTCTCAAGATAATCCATTGGTGATCAGGAGAAAATATTAGAATTTCTCTTACACACACATACAGGTACATTCAATTTTTTTTTTTATTGAGGAACTCTAGAAGAGGCTGACTGAAAGGGTATGGTGTCCTAAGGAGTACCCACTTGTTAGCTGGCTTGTGGCATTTATATTCTCTTTCAAGCCTGTTGAAGTTTTTATAGCAACATACTCTGTTTTTTTCAGGATATTAGGGCTTGGTTCTTGTTTAATGAACTTTTTAAAAAATAAAAATAAGTATGTATATATAGTTCCAGTTATGGTTCTTTATTTCCCCAGAGTCTTAAACATGAAGAATTTAAGGCTTCTATTAATGTAATTAGATTCTTTGGTACTCCAAAGAATTAGATCAAGGGGAGAGTAATTTTAAAAATTGATACATGTATTTCTGAAACATTTTGTTCTATCTGAAAATATAATTAGATACAGATTATTCAGTGAATAATTTCTGCCCTAGCACTTACCATGACTTTTATTGAATGCCAGCCTTTTGATGTAGGACCATATGGTTCTACAACCCATTCAGCATGGACTCTCACTTATCGCAATCATCTTATTCTGCTTTACTTCTTCCCATGGAATTTAATGTCTTGTAACATTCCACAATATTTACTTATTTATGTTTGTTTATTATTTGTCTCTCCCTGGTGAGTGTAAACTGCATAAATATTTCTCTTAAAGAGAGGATTCTTTTCATTATTAAAGTAGGATTGACATACAGTATTATATTAGTTTTATGTGTACAGTATAATGATTTGACATTTGTTTACATTACAAAATGATTACTGAAGTAAGTTTAGTTATTATATGTCACCATTACAGAATTGCAATTTTTCTAGCAATAAGAGCTCTTAAGACTTAACTTTCTTAGCAACTTTCAAATTGTGATGATAGTCAATAATATATATATATTACTATTACTATATATAATATATATATTATATAATATATATATTACTACCATGCTGCACTTTACATACATCCCCATGACTTGTTTTATAACTAGAAGTTTGTACCTCTTGATCCCCTTTAACCATTTCTCCCACCTCCCCAACCTCCCTTCTCTCTGACAACCACCAATCTATTCTGTTTCTCTGAATTTTGTGTTGTTTTGTTTGCTCATTTGTTTTGTTTTTCAGATGCCACATATGAGTGAAATTATATGGCATTTGTCTTACTCTGTCTGATTTATTTTATTTAGATAGTACCCTCAATATCCATCCATGTTATCACAAATGGAACAATTTCATTCTTTTTTATGACTGAATACATACATACTATGTGTATGCATATATGCCATATTTTTTTATTGATGAACACTTAGGTTGCTCCCGTATCTTGGCTATTATAAATAATGCTGCAATGAACGTAGGGGTGCATATGTCTTTTCAAATTAGTGGTGGTAGTAAAATACTTGAGTGGAGACCGTGCATTTGGAAATGCCTCACTTTCCCAGAAACAAGTTTCTCTTCAAAAGCGGGCTTCTCATTTTTGTGTGTAATTTTGGCATCAAGACATTTCAGTGAAATGAAGGAAAACTTGGAAGCTTGGAACTTCCAGTTACATTAAACCATGGACCTGCCCAGAGGGCGATGTTCCTTGTTGGTGATCTTAAATGTTAGAAGAGAGCTCACAAGAGAATGCCATGCTGAGTTGTAGACAGACACTTGATCTTAGCCAGAAGACTGAGAAGTGATGAGTTGGAGGCAGAAACACAGTCCTAGAGCAAGCCAGGAGTCAGGGGATGTATCGTAGAAGGGTACTGAGTCAGAACATATGTAAAAATGCACAGGGTAAATATTGAAAAAGACCTATTTTTTTGTGTAAATGCAATTTCTTCTCTCTTTCATCTGTCCAGCTGGAGTGGCAGTAACATCAGATGGGGACAGGCTTTCCGACTCCGGCATCTCACCACAGGCCACTACCTGGCCTTGACAGAAGACCAAGGCCTTATACTGCAAGACCGGGGAAAGTCGGACACCAAGTCCACGGCCTTCTCTTTTCGAGCATCCAAGGTGAGGTGGATTTTGACTTTATTCTCAAAGTGAAAGCTCTGAAACCTCCAGGTAGAACTATGACTGCAAAGAAAATAGGCTGGAACAAAACGGAATTGGAAATTAGACCAATGATAAATACTTAGTTCTTTTATCTTTTAAACTGAATTCATAGAGGAATGTGTACCCTGGATGAAGACTGAAGTCTTAAGAGAGAAAGGCTTGAATGGAAAGTGGAAAGCCCTAAAAAACAAAAAGGATCACAAGAATGGACAGTGTTGCTCTGAGGCTACTGGAAAATGTTATTGTTGCTTAATACGTTCTGAATTGTTTTTACTACTTTTAAGTCTTATTAGGGCTTCCCTGGTGGCTCATATGGTAAAGCGTCTGCCTGCAATGCGGGAGACCCGGGTTCAATCCCTGGGTCAGGAAGATCCCCTGGAGAAGGAAATGGCAACCCACTCCAGTATTCTTTCCTGGAAAATCCCATGGACAGAGGAGCCTGGTAGGCTACAGTCCATGGAGTTGCAAAAAGTCAGATACGACTGAGCCAACTAACACTTTCACTTAAGTCTTATTGCTTCACTCCCATACAGCAAAGATAACGTGGAGACATGAGTTTCAGTGTTATGTTTATTTAAATCAAAGAAGTAATTTCTCTCAGAGAGGTGCAGAGAAGGCTTAATTCTGGACATGGCATCGTCTTGCAGTTATTCGTATTATACAGAATTACTAGTTCCTTTTCCTTGTCATGTGTTTTCTGCAGATCTCTTAGCTCCACTGTGCCTCACCTGCCTCCACGAAGAGCACATTCTGTGGTAGCTAGGTTCACCTCAAACATGTAGATTTGCCATTTGATGTGTAGAGAGAAAAATATTTTTTTAAACTTCTGTCTTTAACGGTCAGCCAAGTTTTGACTCTGTGTCACTCAGAGTCTGATCTAGCTGGATGGTCAGAATCACACGCTGAGCTAGCTCCTGATGTACAGTTTGGTGCTCTGCCACTTTATGATTGTTCTGGAAAGAGCACCCAAGCATGAGACAGGCTCGCACAGTGTATCCATAGTTATAGCAGCCCACACTTTCTAAGAGGCTCAGCATCTCCGTCGGGAGCTTCATCTCTAGCTTCACTCTTCTTTGCTCCTTTCCAGACACAGATCTTGATTTGTGTTCTCAACACGATTTCCATAAAGGGTTATTGATGATTCTGTTCGTGTAGGACTTGGTGTCAGGCTTACAGCTGAATTTCCATGGGGACATCTCTGTTTCATAATGAATCAGAAGAGGCCAGTTTTTCAGCACCACCTTCATTGAAGCAGGGGGTCAGACTCCTTTTCCCCTCTCTTACAGTCCTAAAGGTTTTGAAGCAGTGAATCTCTTTGGCTTAGAGATTTTTCTCCCCTAGTTACCCTGTATCAGATTTAGGCTTTCCTGCACCCATCGTTCAAAGATTAAGAAATGAGAGCTTCCTGGGACTTCCCTGATAGTGCAGTGGTTAAGACTCCAAGCTTCCAGCACAAAGGCAAGGGGTTGATGCCTGATCAGGGGAAAAGATCCCATATGCTGTGTAGTGTGGCCAAAAAAAAAAGAAGAAAAGAGAGCTTTCTGCCCTAAATTTCCTTCAAGCATTTCCTTCTCTTTGCTTCTCTCTAATGGCGCGTTAGCTCCTTGACTCCATTCAGGTTCTCAGAACACATCTCCATATGTTACTGTCACTTTTATTTTTTTAAGATTCCCCACACAAGGATTTTAAATTCAATTTTATGACCATGGAGTAAAAGATTTTTACCTCCAGGAAATGAGTTAGGGCATTGCAATTGGCTAAAAGGAGCAGCGAAAGAAAACAACAGGAAAGTTCTAAGAGCAGAGAGGAGTCTTCCCATTCTTCCCTGAGAGACACCTCGGATGTGGGATGTGGAGGCAGGGCAGGCAGGGGAAGCCAGGGAGGGGCGGAAGATAAGAGGTGACTCATCGTGGCCTATGACCAAGGAAATGCCTTTCTAAGAATGCCAACTTGGCTTGTCCCCTCTTCGAGCATTCCCTCCTGGTCTTCTCAGCCCTGGACAAACCCCGACTTGGAGACCTTTACCACTGCAGAAAGAGGCTTCTCTTGTGACAGCAGAAAAGTCAGATGGCCTTCCAGGCAGCTGGCAGGATCCTGTTCCAAGGGGACTCTTCCCTTCCATTCCTTTCTTGGCTCAGCCTCACGGAGCATGGCTCGGCGCTGTGCTGCGGCCTCTGTGGGAAGCCAGAAAGGCTCAGAGCACCACAGAGAGTCTCCATAACACTCCTTTCACTTGGCACCACTTCCGGCCTGTAAGCACAGTTTACCCTCAAAAGGCTCGTTGCATATCTCCCCCCGATTCCCACGCACAGGGAGGCCAGCAGCGGATGGCTGAAAGCCGTCGTGGTACCAGGGGCCTGCCCACATGGCAGGGCTGGACAGAAAGCCGCCCGTGAGTCACACTGTCCTGCGCACTTGGCGATGCACTTGCATTTCATTGGCGTCACGATGTTAGAGGTTTAGATAACTCTCAGTGCAGTGGTATTCAGCCCAGTTACCTTTATTTTAATTTGAAAGAAACTGAAATTAAAATGTCCTAGTCTCCATATCTGATCAAGATAAGGCTGCTTCCCCCAGGAGATCCGGGATTCCTTGGGATATTGTGCGGGCAGGGCATTGGGCATCTTAGCCACGAAGCTGCACAGGAAGGAAGAACATGCAGGAGCCCATAGCTCTGACACCAGTAATCTGAAGAGCTCCTGGGGAAGAACTCTAGAGATGCCTTGATTTCTCTGGGCCTGCAGACTCCTCCTCAGTAAATGTCTTTTTTTAACTTCTTTTATTTTTGGCTGCAGTGGGTCATCACAGCTATGTGCTGGCTTTCTCTAGTTGCCATGAGCAGAGGGCTACTCTCTAGTTGCCTTGCGGGAGCTTCTCTTGTTGAGGAGCGTGGGCTCGAGGGCTTCAGTAGTTGCAGTGCACTGCTTAGTTGGCCCATGACATGTGAAATCTTCCCGGACCAGGAATCAAACCATGTCCCCTGCGTTGGCAGGTGGATTCTTATCTACCGGACCACCAGGGAAGTCCTAGTAAATGTCTTTTTACCATTCTTGGCACAGGGCCTCTGCCTTAAATACACTCTCCACTGTGCTTCCCCTCACTTGGGAATAGTGATGTTCCCCAACAGAGGGATTAGTTGGCTCTGGCTTTCAACAGCAGGAAGGTGTTGCACTGTCTTTCTCGCTCTCAGCTGTACCAGGTGTTAGGTGATGGAGCAGACAGCAGAACGTTGTCTGAAATAGTGGCCCAGGTTCTGAAAGGTGGCACAGGGGTTGGGGAGACTCACTGGGAAGGCTGAGAGGAAGAGATAGTGTGTTCTTTGTGCCTCTGTGAACGAGATTGAGTGGGGGATTATCTGATTATCTGATCTTCTCTGTATGCTGGAGAATCTGAAAAACAAGAGAAGAGACTCCTGGAAGGAGCGCCGTTTAGGCTCCTACATTTCTAGGAGGACATTGGGGAAGCTGGGCTGTGAGTCATTGGCAGTGATGGGCTTCTTACCCCACGTTTCCTGTCAAGTTGCGTTAACCCATGACAGCTATGACTACATGATCAGGGGCCTGGGGACAGCTGCAGGTGCATGTTCACATCCTCAGCAAGATGCCCTTATGAGGAGGATGGCAGGTATCCATGTGAATCTTGTACCCACAGGACAGGACAGGGATATGACTGAGCCTTACTGGGAGGGGTCGAGGTCAAGCATCGGCTGCAGTGTTGCTTGGTTCAAATGGAATCAAACTGTGGGCTCTGAGAAAACTGTGTGACTGAGCAGAAAGGGATCTTGGTCAGAGCTTGCATTCCTCTCCTTCACCAGGAGATCCAAATCAAAGTGGAGGTCTGGGAGCTGTTGAGGGCTCTGAATTACAGCCTTACACCTGTCCCCTCAGTCTGGAAGGAGTAGGGTGTCAGATAGAGCATGGCTTCCAAGTCACCTAGATCTGGCTTTGACTCCCATCTACCCTCTGTGGGACCTTGAATACAATTCTTATTCTAGCTGCACCTCATCTGAAGTCTGTCGTGAAAGATGCTCTGAGAGCCGACCCCTGGGGACTTCCCTGGCAGTCCCGTGGTTAAGACTTCACTTTCCAGTGCGGAGGGTACGGGGTCAATCTCTAGGCAGGGAGCTAAGATCTCACATGCCTCCAAGCCAAAAACCCAAAAACATTAAACAGAAACAATATTGTAACAAATTCAATGAAGACTTTGAAGAGCCAACCCCTGCCTACCCTTCCGTAATATCTCTGGCCACCAGCTCATGTTTGCCTTGAGCTCTAACATACTAAGTACATACTGTATTTGAACATGGTATCTTTTCTCACAGCTAAACGTGTAGCTAGAATACCTTTTAACCCTCCATGTACCATAATCAGCAAACTCCTCCTCATTCTTCAGACAAGTGTCAAGTGCCCCTCATGGGAAGAAGGCCTTTCCCCGTAGGGCCCTTTTCGTGACTCCATTATAGCCATCACTCACTTGACTGGGAGCCCCTAAATGACAAGGAGCACACATCCTTCCGCCCGCCTTTTCTGCACCTCTGCACCCCATGCAGTGTGGAGCGTGTAGTAAGTTTGAATATCACTCACCAAAAGGTTATGTAAGTGTGGTCGTACAGCAAAATCCTTTCCATTTTAACCTCCATCCTCTTCACAGAATTTTATAGTCATTGTGTAATCATTTTCAATCACAACACAACTCCGCAAACATTCAAGGAGAGAGATTCATTAATTTGAACATCAAAGTCAAATTTCTGTGAACTTGATTTCGCATCATTTTCCCATGGTCTTGACATTGCAAGGCCATTCCCCAAGGATCATCCGGTAATGTGATTTAATATTTACTCTGGCGCAGCAATGCTGTCTATTTAGATGTCACGTCTCCGAGTCAGTTTATAACACTCACTTCCTTTCAGGGAAGGATGAATTAATAATGTTAAAGCAAGCCTTATTATATGAAGCCATTCACTTTTTAGCTATTTTTTTTAATGACTCTACCATAAGTCCAGAATGATTGAGATAGAATCTCAGATTTTGCCTCCTTTATTACAGAAAGCCAGAGAGCTATCACTGTTCTCAATTAGAGGAAATTTTTTTTCAGTGTGTAAAAACAATTCAAATCAGTCAACATTTGTCAAATGTTGCCTGCTATATCCTGAGATCTGTGTTCTTGGCCAAAAATGATGTTTCCTTTAAAAACTGCCCACCGCTCTCTCTACTGTGTGCAGAAAGCATGCTTGTAGACCGGATCCTCTTATACTCTTTAACCTCAGCGGTCCTGCCGGAAACAAGAGGGCAGCTGGGTTCACAGCATATCCCTCTGTGAAATCATGGGCACTGATGTAGTGCTGTTTGCGCATGTCCCCTTGCTTGCTCTGCAAGTTCTCAGTTGGGGAAAGAGAGGGTATGGAGGGAAGGGGAAAGAGCAAAACATGGACCTTGAGATTCAGTCATCCTCAGACCGCACCACTTCCTGCAGTTTAAGTTTTTTTTTTTTAAGTATTTATTTTTGGTTGTGCTGGGTCTTCATTGCCGCGCATGGGCTTCCCATTGTGGTGGCTTCTCTTTTTGCAGAGTACAGGCCCTAGACACATGGGCTTGAGTAGTTGCAGCACTTGGGCTCAGTGGTTGCGGTGCCCGGGCTCTAGAGCACAGACTCAGTAGTTGTGGCACATGGGCTTAGTTGGTCCATGGCATGTGGGATCTTCCCAGATCAGGGATCAAACTCATGTTCCCTGCATTGGCAGGCGGATTCTTAACCACTGGACTGCCAGGGAAGTCCCTGCAGTTCCATTTTAAATAAAATCTACAAAGCATTTAAAACATTTAAACTGACAATTTCCCGAGTCTTAATTGTTTCAAGTGGGCCAGACAGAGAGGTAGTCAAGAAGAGCCTTGAGCTTTGGAGTAGAAGAAACCTGGGTTTGAATCCTGGCTCTGCCTTTTCTGTTTAGCCTTCCTGTCCCTGATTGTAAAAGCAAAACAAACAAACAAAAAACAGGAGTGAAGAAGTGTGTCTTGAAGGACTCTTGTGAGACCAGGAAGATGACCTAAGAGACTGTTTCCTTATCCATGAAATGGCAGGAGTGCTGCTTACCTGAAGGTGATTGTGTAGAGAGGGACTGACGAGAAAGAGGGAGGAAAGAGCCCAGCACAGTGACCTGCTCAGGACATGCACCTTCCCTGATGAGACAGACAAGCCCGCTCCCCTAGCATGCTGGAAACAGCGGAGGGCTGCCCTTGGCCTCCCACCAGCAGAGGCTCTGCAGCCAGCCTTGGGGCCAGTCAGGCTCCTAGCAGTGTCCTGCAGTGTGTGATTTTTTTAAGGCCATTCTAAGACATCCCACTCGAAATCATAAGTTCAAAGGGGGACTGTATTCATGGCAAAGTGACTCTAAAGGTAATTTCTGAAAGTTAGTCCTGGGAGTTTTAGGAAGCAGTGATCTAACCAGCACAGTATTGGTGGCTGACCCCAGCATCCATGAATGAGGTCCATCTTCCCATGTTTCCTTTTTCTCTGAATCTTTTTTGGTTGCTTCCTATCTGTGGAAAGCTACTTTCTTGTCCTCTGTGGACATAGGTGGCTTAAATATGTCAAGTTCAACAAATTCCTGTCTAAGTAATAAGCATGAATTAGAACCTGCTGCTGCTAAGTCACTTCAGTCGTGTCCAACTCTGTGCGACTCCATAGACGGCAGCCCACCAGGCTCCCCCGTCCCTGGGATTCTCCAGGCAAGAACACTGGAGTGAGTTGCCATTTCCTTCTCCAATGCATGAAAGTGAAAAGTGAAAGTGAAGTCGCTCAGTCGTGTCCGACTCTCTGCGACCCCATGGACTGCAGCCTACCAGGCTCCTCCGTCCATGGGATTTTCCAGGCAAGAGTACTGGAGTGGGGTGCCATCACCTTCTCCGGAATTAGGACCTACTCTGTTCCAAATATCATGCTCGATTTCTATTACCATGGCAAAAACTGGTCTGTCTCTGTGTCTTCATTTCTTTTCAACCCATCATTCACCTTGTGGCTGGAACAATTGTTCTAAGATACAACCCTTGTGTTTTCCCCGCTTAAAATTCTCGGTGGATTCCCATTACCTGCAATAGCTTTTCCCTAGAGGTGTTCCAAACAATGATTTATGAAAAACATTTAAAATGCTTATGTTAAACAGTTGAATAGGTTGTTTTGGTTCCTTTTGTTCTTCTTTGTTTTTTACTGTAAGACTCATAACAATCTAGTTTATACTATCCTAACATTCCCTTTACCTCCTGAAAGAAAATACGGTACTGTCGGAAGTCCTCTTTTCCCACAGAAAGTCTGCAAACGGCGTGAGTTTGGGAAACATGCACCTGTAGGAGAAAGTCAGTCCTTGTTGTTCAGGTCTTTTCTGGACTTCGTCAATCTTCCTGCCACACTACTCCTACCTTCCTACAGTGTTGTCCCCTTCCATATTCCTCATCTCTCCTCTTTCCCCTAGCCATGCTCACATCAAGCAGAAATTGGTATAAAAGCATCCTGAAGTCCCCAGGCATGGTGAATTTTTCTCTCTTCCAAATTCCAGTTGCACCTTCAGTATGAACTCCATCACTTTGTTGTCATTAGTGGTTGGTGTGTGGGACTCCTAAAGCTTATATGTTAGAACCCAGAGTTATTTTTCATAAAATAATAACATATTTTCAACTTCTTTGTAACAGCATCCTAATACCTAAAACATTAATATAACCAATGCTTAACTGTGCTGATGGTTACCATTCCAAAAATTATGTTCACATGACCAACAGGCTTTGGATTTACACTTGGTTTTGCATTCCCTTTCATTACTTACAAGCTACAGGGCTTTGAACAAATTGCTCCAACTCTACAAGCCTCAGTTTTGTCATCTATAAAGTAGGAGAAATAAAAACAGCAGGTCCAGTGAAAGGTTTAGAGAAAATGTTTTTAAAATGTCATGTATAACACATATCACTATGTAGGCCCTTGATAAATTCATGATGGTGTTGTCATTATAAAGTACTTGGCAAAAATGCTTTGCTCAAAGTAGGCATTAAATAAATAATCATTCCAGTTACCTTTCTTGTCTCAGAAATTTTAAATCAATCTGGAGAGCAGCAACTTACCATCTAAACTAAATACATGTTTATGTGACAATTATGTGGTCACAACCATTTCCTTATAAACTCTCAGTGGAGACAAGGGATAATGATGATTATTCCTCTTCAAAACTTTGTTAGGGCCAAGTAACTTGTTCCTACTCAGAATCCACTCATCATCTAAGATATGAAAGGTTGGTGCAGATACACAGATAAATTGATGCCCACTGACCAATAAAACAAAAACAAATTATTTGCAGCCTAGCAGAGCTTAGTGTGAAATGTAAAGACCAACAAACCTCAGTCTTGCCCTTGGAGAATTTCCAACCAGGCAAAGGACAGGAAGTCTACCAGCAAAAGATTCCTATCACAGAAGATGGTAAAGAGCCTTGAAAGAGAGTAAGGGAGGTGCCGTGAAATCAGAGGACATGCACAGTTGGATCTGGGAAAGGCTGATGGATAAGATGTAAAAATTCAGAGATAAAGTAGAGGCCTTCCAAGCAAGGAGTGTAATGTCAATAGAAGCCCTGAGGGAGGGAATACTTGGTATAGCACACAAACATAATCCAGTTTGGTTAAAGCATGTGGCATATAAGAACTTTAGAGGTGAGAATTATATTCTGTAGGAATCAGGGAGTTACTGAAGGGAGTGATCAAAAGACCCCTATCATATGGGAAGGTTCCCATAGGAAGATTCAATAGAGGAAGGTTCCAGCCATAGAGTAAATACATCTGGGCCACATTCAAATGAAGACAGAGGGTAGAGCATTAGTTCATGACTTGAGTCGGAAGCTCACCCACCTGTGACCAGCCAAGTCCAGCTTCTCTGCCTCAGGACACTCTCATTTCTTTAAGCTGTGTCATTGTTGTGTAGTTTTGGGTAGAGTTGGCTTTAGTGTTGGGTTGTTTCTATGTTTTGGTTTTCATTTTTGTTGCTCTTGTTTTTCTTTAAATTAGAAGCAGTCCCAACAATGCTGGCCATAGAACTTTGGGAGTTGATGCTGTTTTGCAAAAGCAAAGACACAGAGAGACAGTCCATTCTATTATCAATAATGATCCATTTATTTTAGAGACTCTAAAAAAACAAATCTTAGTATTTATTTTATTTTGGCAAAGTCATATTTAAATTAATGACAAGTGATAAAACAAGTGAAATCATAGTCATTCATCATTGGGGAATATGCGCTATTTTAACTATGACCTCTTGGTAATCACCATAATTATTCATATTTAACAGTTGTAGTGTATAATATGTTTACTTTGCTGCATTGTCTTTGGTTAGGAAATAAGCTAGAGATGAAACCTTTGGCATATTTTAATTACATCTATTGGTTTGAGTGTCTGTACCGCTATGGACATTTTTGAAATGAAAATGAAGTATCCAGTATTTTATAGAATAAATGCATTCTTGACCACTTGCCTGTGGATAAATCCTTAAATATCAAATGCTGTTTTCCCATTGACTATGTTATAAAATCAGAAATATTTTCCTTTGGAAATGTTCATTTTGAGAAATGTCATTTTGAACAATCCAACCAGTGCTTCAACATATGCTTAAAATAAGAATGTTCTTGTAGTGTATTAATATTGCTCAAAATGATCCTATAAATGTGTGCAGAATAACTAATTTTGCTTTCTTGAGGGTTTGAAGGAAAGAAATAAGAGCCGAAATGAAAAAAATATACATTTGAAAGAAAAATGACTCAGTTGTATACATTTGTTCCTTCAACATATGCTTGTTAAATAATTGATAGGTGCTGGATTCTCTGCATTGTTGTTCCATCGCTAAGTCGTGTCTGACTCTTTGTGACCCCATGGACTACAGCTCTGCATTAGGAATCCAAAACTAACAATCACCTGGCCCAAACCCTTCATTCTCATAGCCTGGCAAAAGGAAACATCATATAAACAAGCATATTTACATTATAGTCTGTTAAGTCCTCAGTAGAGGGATGAGACTCTGCTGGAGAAATACAGCAGGAGAAACTAACTCTGCCTTCACAAAGAAGGTGACACCTGAGCAGGGTATTGAGGATGAGTAGGAGCTGGGGCCATGGGACGGGCATGGTCTCTGGAATCAGACTTCCTGGTTTAACTCTTCCTCTTTCACTGCTTCTTGAGTGACTGTGGACAAGCTGTTTCTTTGTTCCTTCATTTGCTCCTCTGTAAAACTGGAATATTTGTAGCTACATCTGAGGCCATTATGAAGAGCTGGCATACGTAACAGACTTAGAACACTGCCTTGCACATGCAAAGAGCTCAATGCCTATGTTCCTGTTGTTCCATCATTAAGAATGAGAGTGAGGTTGGCACAAGCAGAGGAAACAGCATGCTGCATTTTTATTCCATGAAAAATTTAAAATATACCCAGCAATTTAACACAAGATGTAGAGAAGAAATGGAAATAGGATAGGGCCATTCAGAGGCCCTGATTAATGAGGAGGGGGACAGAGTTACCAGACTACTTCTTGACTCACTTTGACAGGCACCTTAGGTGTGCCTAGATTTCTCCATAGGGAAATGGTCAACAAGCATTTATTCTATGAAACAATGGATACTTGATGCACAAAGGGAGGATGCATACCTGGTACGCAGAAATTCCCTCTTCTGTACTAGCAATGAGTTTTGTGAAACAGTGGCAATTGAAGAATGAAATCCACTGACTGCAACATACAACTGAGGCCATAGGAACTAATATTGGGCTTCCCTGGTGGGTCAGTGGCTAAGACTCCATGCTCCCAATGCAGGAGGCCCCGGGTTCAATCCCTAGTCAGGAAACTAGATCCCATATGCCCCAATGAAGATCAAAGGTCCCACATGTGGAACTAAGACCCAGCACAGCCAAATAAATATTTAAAAAAAAAACTAAAAAATATAAAATAAACTAATACAACAATTACTGCATTAGACGTAAGGCACAGTAGCCCCCTACCTTCTGCAAGAGTCTGTTTCCTCTGCTGATTTCTATAAAAGATATTTATATGATTTTAACAGATATATTTAAAGCCCCAAATGAAGGCTTTTATATAACTATTAAAATTATCGAAGGTACAACTTGCTGAAAATAAGTTATTTGGCTATTAAGGGTGAGTTATTATCTAAGTCAGGATGAGGAAAAGTAAAAAAAACATAATGGGGAATTATATAAAACCAGAACCAAAGAGAGACACTATAGGCTGCCTCCATTTCCCATGGATATAAATAATCACTAAAGTAGCCAAAACATGAAATCCATTGATTTTACAATTAGCAGCAGATAAGGGAAGCAAGCCTTTCTAAAATCCTGGCATGGACAGGCGTATCATGATTTTTGTGGTAATCGGTTCCTTGGCTTACAAATTCTGCACCAGTGACCTGTTTTATACATTGCATTTCTATTTAATCAGACATGCCTACGTTTGTTTCATTTTCTGTGAAATAGGAAATCAAGGAGAAATTGGATTCCAGTCACAAGCGAGATATAGAAGGCATGGGAGTCCCAGAAATCAAGTATGGAGACTCTGTCTGCTTTGTCCAACATATAGCCAGTGGTCTGTGGGTGACCTACAAAGCACAAGATGCCAAGACATCCCGCCTGGGACCTCTGAAAAGAAAGGTGAGGGGTCAGAAAGGCTGGAGGCAACTAGGCATGAGAAGTGATTGTGGAAATAAGGTGGGCATGATGGATTTTTACTACTCAGCTTCCCAGATTGCTCAGTGGCAAAGAATCAGCCTGCCAATGCAGGTGTGGGTTGGATCCCTAGGTCAGGAAGATCCCCTGGAGAAGGAAATGACAATCCACTCCAGTATTTTTGCCTCTAGAATTCCATGGACAGAAGAGACTGGCAGGCTACAAGTCCAAGGGGTCACAAAAGAGTTGGACACAGCAACTAAGCAAAAATTCTTATTATTCTGAAGAATTATTTCTGTAACAGAGTGTGTAGCCTAGTGTGGTTACTTTGACTTCATATTCAGTGTGAAAAAGAAAAAGTTAAATAGATGACAAATCTGTGAAGAGGGGATACAATACGATCCTTGTGCTCTAGAACCTGTACTAAATGACTTTTGGTAGAATGCTGTTTGGGGATTATCCACATCATTTCTCCTTTCATTTAAGTGGATAATTGAGTTACTATGCAGTTTTCATAATATACAGACTAAACAGAATCCCTACAGAGAGATGCAGATTGCATGATAACAAGCACACAGGAACCAACATGCAGAAAGATGAGATACTGTTGAATGATACTGTATCCACAGAGAATGGATCCAGGTCTCAGAGATCTGTTACAGCCTGTGACAGTGGGAAATCCAGCTTGAATACACAGAACATCTTTTTTTTTTCCCAGAAAGTCAACTGCCATAGTAGGGTTTCTTTTGATAGGAATCAGGAAACAGATGCTCAAGTCATGCTTTAAAAAAAAAGCCCTTACAAAGCACAGGTTTGGATAGGCAAGGAGGCCCATGATAAGGTTCTAGGAAACATTGTACAATGTAGTTTGTGTAGGTCAGCCTAATATGGAAATGATGAAAATTTTCCCAGAATGCTGGTTATTGTAAGAAAGGAGGTTGGGGGGAACCCATAAGGTAATAGCTTATTTTTGTGCAAAGTAAAATTTACGAGGAAAGGGGAAAATTATGAAAAGGAGATAGAAAATAGAACACGAGGCCACAGAGACTCGCTTGTAGAAAACAGAATACGAGGCCACAAAGACTGCTTGTAGGAGCCCAGAGCTTCCTCTGCCAACAATTGTAAAGGCTGGACTAAACATGGAAACATTGGAAGACTTCAACAGCAAGACACCCAGGATGTGAGTGCTGAAGATCCCACTAGAATGGAAGTGCGCTAAAGTGAGTTCCTCCTGTATCACCACTTTGCCCTCAGTGTCTTGCTGAGATACCACACAAGAAATGGGATCGCCTGTTAGTTCTGTGGGTTGGAGAGCCATAATTGTGGTAAGGTCAGCCAAGGTTTCTGAGACTTAAGGGACCATATTCCAGAGTGGAGGAAGCCACAGAAGCATGAACTTGAAATTCCAAATGCGGTTTCTCCTAGTATCTTAAGCAGACCAGGAATAGGGTATAAAGCTAAGATGGCAAACAGAAAATGATATTTCTCTATGGTAGAGAAGAGCAAAGCAGAGATGTGAACAGTGTGACGGTGCTAGGGAGACAGAGGCTGGAGTACAAAGTCCCTCGGGCTGGAATGGCCTTGAAAATACAGTGGACTTTCAATTGAATTCCAAATAAGGGCTATACCCCAGGAGTAAGGGCAAATGGAAAATAGATGCCAAAACCTGATCATCTACCCTAACAGCCTATCAGAAGAAAATGCAATCCTCTGAAGAGTATGATAATATCATCCAGAGTTTCCACAATTTTTCACACCTACTAAGATAAAGATGATATTGAAAGAGAGTAGAATTTGTGGAACCAGGGTCTAACTCTGGGTAGGTGGGGACGCACTTGAAGGACCCTGTCAACTAGGGGAGACCCCAGTTTATGATGTTGGTTTATTGTGCTTCTCCCTGCCTTTTTCTTCTGGGACCATAGTCCGTAGGTCCATCTAACTGCTGGAATGTGGATTTGGGAGATGCTTTCAGAAACTCTCTCTAATGATGCCCTAATGCTAAGCCATTTGTCAGGGCTTCCCAGCTCCATTTCCTGAAGAACAAGTTAAGTTCTCCTCTAAAAATACAAAGGATGTCCAATCTTGTTAATTGTTTTATGAAACAAAATAGGAATTTAGAAAAACCAGTGGGAAATAGACATAGTGAGAAACCTGATGAATGGTAGCTCACCTTTAAGGAAGCACCCTCTTTCCATTGCCATCTTGGGCTTCTGCTTTCTGCTGTCAGTTATGGAATTCCTCCAGGAAAGAAAAAAGGACCTTAGGACGTGAGCTGCAGCAATCAATAGGACACATCATAACAACGTTCTAACAGCTGCATTTCCCCCATTTCTCATTACATTCTTGTTTGACTGGCCGGTTTGAATGTGTTATCTGAACAAGCAAAACATAAGGAGGTGGGTCTTTAGGGACCCAAAAGCTGGGACTAAGGCCAGAGTAAACCTAGTGAGATGTATTGCCAAATCTAAATGCAACACTGATAAGCAGTTGCTGGGAATCTCAAAGTAATGTTTTGAAAGAGTTGGTGAATCCAATAGTAAGGGCATCCTTTGCTGATGCTTAAGCTACGGTATATAGATGAGATGCAGGTCTCTTCAAAAATGAACATAAATTTATGCAAGCCAGCATGCTTCTTCCTGGGTGAATTCATTAAATGAGGGTGCATTTTCAGAAGAATACAAATGAGAGATTTTCACCTGGAAATGAGGAAATAGGTTGTTTATTTGTGCTAAAAATGAGAGATACCAAAAACCCTTATTCTAAAGATATTTTTTGGAGCCACATGTTTTGTTTAATTGACATATAAACTGACTGATTCCCACCCCACTTCCCTAGGACCTACAGATGGTCTCACTTCACTTACTCACATCAAGAGGAAACCATGCCAGGAAGTTGAATCAGAATTTGACCCTGACCTGAATCAGGGTCAAACCATCCCAGTTAATAACCACACATATTTGGTTGGCCCTTTCAAGAGAAAAAACAAAGCACTGACCTCCACACCAAAAGCTGCTAGCCCCATCTTAAAAAAAAAAAAAAAAAAACAATGTATCATGATGTCATTTGTGAGCAATAAGTATACTTAACTTCCTAACAACTGATTTGAGATCAGTAATATGCTGTCCCTTAAAACAAATATTCATTGAATACCTTTTATATTGTAGGTAACATGCTAAATGACTGACATGTAAATTGTCTAGTCTTCCAAACAAACCACTAAAATAAGTCCTCCTGCAGATGGTGAAGTCAGAGCAGAGAGAGGTTAAATAATTTGCTGAAAGTCACACTGCTGAGAAGTGACCTAGAGGGATTAGAAGTCAGGTTGGCTGGTACCTAAGCCCATGCTTTCAAACCCCCTCTCTAGCTCCATGAGAAGCAAACCACTGTCTCAAGCTGCTTCCCTGGTTCCAGTCAACTAACCCAGTGTGGCCATCATCCTTCAGGAGAGAAAGCCACACCTCATCCAAGTAGAAAGTTTTAGAGGATTTTACTTTAATTTGTCTTTCCACTTCCTTGGTTTATCTCTGGAGAAAAAGGCTCTGAATATAGTGATTTTTCTCATTTCCAGAGATAAGTTTTTGTGTTCATTTTAAGAGAAAAATCTATCATAAAACTTGTTTTCACCCATTCAAATTGGCCATACTGGCCCAAGGAATTTATTGTAACTCAAACCATAGTGGCACATAAAATTTCATTTTCATCAAAGCACTGTGTCTCAGGAATGAATCATATATCAGTAATAGGGTATATGGACAAAATAACTTTGTTAATGTCCCACTTTCAAAATGAACACAGGGGAACTTGGTCCATTGAAGGAATACAAGGGATGAGGAAAATACTGCAAAAAACATTGACTGTCCAATGTAACCTGGCCCTGGTGTCCTTGGCCCCGGGATAGGTCATACTCCATCAGGAAGGCCACATGGATGATGGATTAACCCTGCAGAGATGCCAGCGTGAGGAGTCCCAGGCTGCTCGGATCATCCGGAACACAACCGCCTTATTCAGCCAGTTTGTAAGGTACGTGAGCTCCTTCCTTTTCTCTACTTGTTGGTTTCTATTTTGCAGCCATCCGATCCCACAGACCACCCCCTTTTAATACTATGGATTTTCAGGAAATAATTATGTACCAGCGAAGAGTTCTACCAGAAAGAGCTTGGGATTGAAACTTATTTCCCACTAGGCGAGCTCCTACCAGCTTCACTCTTGGCCCAACAAATGCCCAAGACTCTTCAGTTGGTGTCATTAGTTGGCATTCAGGTTGGCGCCATAAACAGCCAAGGTCTTCTTATGAAAATTAAATGGAAAGAGATGGAGTGCTGTAAGTCCCCTTTGTATTAGCACATGAACAGGAGAGGAGAGAGAAAAAAAATGGATCTACAACCTCTGTGCTATTTAGAAAGGTTTTCTACATCTTTCAAAATTGTTGCTATGGTTTGGACACGAGAAGATTTGCATGGAATGCTTGGGTCACCCACCTACGACTGGGACTTAAATGGGGAAAGTAACTTAACTACCTACTTGGATCATAATCCTTCCAGCCTCAACAGTGCTGCTAAAATAGAATTCTGGATTGTATTCACCAATTACCACACACACACACACAAAAACAGATTCTGTTGTAAACAGTGCAGTGTTGCAAGCCATCCTTCTCTCATAGGAAAATCTCTCTAAAGCCTAAAGGATTTCAATTGCATTTGTGGATCTGCATGAAATGAGAAAAACCTTTGTTAAGGTCCCACTATACCTTTATTTTCCTTCCTGTTGAGTCACTGTGATCCAAGGGATATGTATTAGTTAGGATACAGGCTAAGCTGCTATTGTGGTTCAGAATAAACTTATTTCTTTTTCAAGTAATAGTATAGGGGAGGCAAGTGGTTTAGGGAAAACAGACCATCCTGCTACTGGGACAGTTTCCTTCTGTCTTGCTGCTTTGAAATCTCTGTAGGTTCTTAAAGTATGTCCAGTCCAGCAGCATCACCTGGGAACTTGTCAAAAATACATATTCTTGGGGTTTATCCCAGATAGACCTAATCAGACACCTAAGAGTGGTGCCTCAGAAAAGTTGAGTTTTGATGGGTCCTCCAGTTGATGCCGATGCATGCTAAAGTTTACAAACTACTGCCCTGGAATAAAGGTACCTGCCCTTGGCCAGGTATTAGATTCATCTGGGAAGCTTTTAACATCCTGATGCCAAAGTAGCATCTTCAATCAATTACATCAGAATCTCTGGAAAGTGAAAGTGAAGTCACTCAGTCGTATCCGACTCTTTGCGACCCCTGGACTGTAGCCTTCCAGGCTCCTCCGTCCATGGAATTTTCCAGGCAAGAATACTGGAGTGGGTTGCCATTTCCTTCTCCAGGAGATCTTCCTGACCCAGGGGTTGAACCCAGGTCTCCTGCCTTGTAGGCAAACGCTTTACTGTCTGAGCCTCAGAATCTCTGAGGTGGGGTCCAAACACAAGAGCCCCCTGGATAATTCTAATACTCAGTCACAGTTGAGAACCAACTGTCCTGGTATGTATTCTTCAACCGTGTGATTAAAAATAGTGTACTAGCACCATGTCTGAGGTCTGACCTGAAAAGATGAGAGAGGATATAGAGGGCAAGCCATTCATTTTTTTAAAAAATATAACCCAGAAGTAGATTGCCTTATCTTATACTCTGTTAGCTAACACTAGTCACATGGCCACACCTAGCTAAAGAAGGCTGAGAAATATCTCTGATGGGTTACAACCAGAGGGTCTTGATACTAATTGAAGGAAGAAAAGCAGATGGTAGGGGTATTCTTGCCACAAGGTGGGACTGAGGCCTGAAAATCAATTATCTTTGCCTGATTTTGACTCTGCCACTGGTTTCCCATGATTCTTGAGCAAAATATATCCTCCTTTCCATTCTGCATTACATCCGAATTGCTCCCCTTCTTCACAGAAAGAGTGTAAGATTGAATGGCTTGGTATAGGTAGAAAAAATTAGCTACATGCATACATGAATTTTGCATGTAGTCTCTACTAGACCACAACCATTACTATAGGGAGTGGATAGTTTTATCTAATTCTCAATTCTCTCAACTTCTGCCCTTATATCTTTCTTAAGTCAAGGCCCCTAATTCACACATTTACAAAAATTAATTCAAAATGGATTAAAGACATTATTGTAAAACTTAAAATTATAAAACCTGTATGAGAAAACATAGGCTCAAATCATCATGACCTTGAGTTCAGCAATCTTTTATTCAATATCATACCAAAAACAAAACCTACAGAAGAAAAATTAGGTAAATTGGACTTCATCAAAATCAAAATCTTTTTTACTGTGAAGGGCACCATGGAGAAAGTGAAAAAACAATTCATGAATATTTGCAAATCATAGATCTGATAAGGGAATTGTATCTAGAATAAAGAAATCTCACATCCCAACATTAAAAAGACAAATAGACCAACTGAAAAATGGATGAAGGATCTAAACAGACATTTCTCCAAAGATGATATACAAATGGCCATAAGCATATGAAAAGATGTTCAATACTATCAGCCATCAGAAAAAATTAAATCAGAACCACAATGAGATAATGCTTCGTTCTCACTAGGATGGCTATAATAAAAAAGGCTATCAATTAGAAATGTGGGGCAGGATGTGGAGAAACTGAACCTACACTGCTGGGGGAATGTAAAATGTTGTAGTCACTATGGAATACAGTCTGGGAATTCCTCAAAATTTTAAGCATAGAGTTACCAGATGACTCAGCAATTTCATTCCTCAGTATGTGCCCAAGAGATGTTAAATATTGATCAGTTGCTCAACCATGTCCAGCGTCATGCCAGGTTTCCCTGTCCTTCACCATCTCCCAGAGCTTGCTCAAACTCATGTCCATCGAGTTGGTGGTGCCATCCAATGACTTCATCCACTGTCATTCCCTTCTCCTCCTGCCTTCGATCCTTCCCAGCATCAGGGTCTTTTCCAGTGAGTCTGTTCTTCACATCAGGTGGCCAAATTTCAGTTTTAGCATTAGTCCTTCCAATGAATATTTAAAACTGATTTCCTTTAGGATTGACTGGTTTGAACTCCTTGCAGTCCAAGGGACTCAAGAATCTTCTCCAGCACCACAGTTCAAAAGCATCAGTTCTCCAGTGCCCAGCCTTCTTTATGGTCCAACTCTCACATCCATACATGACTACTGGAAAAACCATAGCTTTGACTAGACGGACCTTTGTCAGCAAAGTAATATCTCTGCATTTTAATACACTGTCTAGGTTTGTGATAGCTTTTCTTCCAAGGAACACGTGTCTTTTAATTTCATGGCTGCAGTCACCATCTGCAGTGGTTTTGGAGCCCAAGGAAATAAAGTCTCTTACTGTTTCCATTGTTTGCCCATCTATTTGCCATGAAGTGATCAGACCAGATGCCATGATCTTTGTTTTCTGAATGTTGAGTTTTAAGCCAGCTTTTTCACCTTCCTGTTTCAGCTTCATCAAGAGGCTATTTAGTTCTCTTCATTTTCTGCCATAAGGGTGGTGTCATCTGCATATCCGAGGTTATTGATATTTCTCCCCATAATCTTCATTCCAGCTTGTGCTTCATCCAGCCCGGCATTTCTCATGATGGACTGTGCATATAAGTTAAATAAGCAGGGGGACAATATACAGCCTCAATATACTCATTTCCCAATTTTGAACCAGTGCCTTGTTCCATGTCCAGTTCTAACTGTTGCTTCTTGACCTGCATACAGGTTTCTCAGAAGGCAGGTAAGGTAGTCTGGTATTCCCATCTCCTTAAGAATTTTCCATGGTTTATTGTGATCCACACAGTCAAAGGCTTTAACATAGTCAATGAAGCAGAAGTAGATGATTTTCTGGAATTCTCTTGCTTTTTTGATTATCCAATGGATGTTGGCAATTTGATCTCTGGTTCCTCTGCCTTTTCTAAATCCAGCTTGAACATCTGGAACCTCTTGGTTCATGTACTGTTGAAGCCTGACTTGGAGAATTTTAAGCATTACTTTGCATGTGCGATGAGTGCAGTTGTGCAGTAGTTTGAACATTCTTTGACATTGCCTTTCTTTGGGATTGGAGTGAAAACCGACCTTTTCCCGTCCTGTGGCCACTGCTGAGTTTTCCAAATTTGCTGGCATATTGAGTGCAAGAGTTTAACAGCATCGTCTTTTAGGACTTGAAATAGCTCAGCTGGAATTCTATCACTTCCACTAGCTTTGTTCATAGTGATGCTTTGGAAGGCCCACTTGACTTCAAACTCCAGGATGTCTGGCTCTAAGTGAGTGATCACACCATCATGGTTATCTTTAAGATCTTTTTTGTTTAGTCCTTCTGTGTATTCTTGCCACCTCTTCTTAATATCTTCTGCTTCTGTTAGGTCCGTACCATTTCTGCCCTTTATTATGCCCATCTTTGTATGAAATATTCCCTTGGTATCTCTATCTTTCTTGAAGAGCTCTCTAGTCTTTCTCATTCTATTGTTTTCCTCTATTTCCTAGTATTGATCACTTAGAAAGGCTCTCTTATCTCTCCTTGCTGTCCTTTGGAATTCTGCATTCAGATGTGTATATTTTTCCTTTTCTCCTTTGCCTTTCGCTTCTCTTCTTTTCTCAGCTATTTGTAAGGCCTCCTCAGATAACCAAACAAAAACTTGTACACAAATGTTCGAAGCAGCATTACTCATAATAGACAAAAAGCGATAGCAATGTAAATGTCTATCAACTGATGAATGAATAAATAAAAGGTGCTATATCCATATACCAGAATATTATATGTCTGTAAAAAGGTATGAAGTTCTAACACACACTACAACATAAATGAACCTTGTAAACATGCTCAGTGAAAAAAAGCCAGTCGCAAAAGACTACATATTGTATTACTGCATTTATATGAAATATCTGAAATAGACAAATCTGTAGAAACAAAGTACATCTGGGAATGGTATGATAGCAGGTGATAAGGGGGATGGGATTTGAGGAAAAGCTGATGAAAAATTCTAAAATTGACAGGTCATGGTTGCACAACTCTGTAAATATACTAAAAACAATTGTACCGTTTGAATAGATTATGGTATAATACATGAACTATATTTCAATAAAGCTGTTATTTTTAAAAATTCAGTGGGAGTTACATGCCTAACAATGGGAAAATTATTTTTAAACAGCTTTATTGGGTTATAATTTGCATATCATAAAATCCATCCCTTTAAGTGTACAACTCAGTGAATTTTAATAAATGTATACAGCTGTACAGCCATTATTACTATTCAGTTTTAGAACACTTTCATCACCCCAAAAGGATTCCTTATGCCTATTGCAGTTTATACTAGTTACCACTCCCGGTCCCAGGCAACCAATCATCTGCTTCTCTCACATTTTAATGCATTAAATTGATAAACCATACAATATGTGGTCTGTTGAATCTGGCCTTTACATTTAGCATTACATTTTTGAGGTTCATCCCTATTGCAATATGTAATGGTGTTCTGTTCCTTCTTATTGCTAAAAGTATTTCTGTGAGTATGTTTTAAATACACATTACATATATAAATTGTACACACATACATACACAAAAGGTATGTTGCTGCTGCTGCTAAGTCGCTTCAGTCGTGTCCGACTCTGTGCAACCCCATAGACGACAGCCCACCAGGCTCTCCCGTCCCTGGGATTCTCCAGGCAAGAACACTGGAGTGGGTTGCCATTTCCTTCTCCAATGCATGAAAGTGAAAAGTGAAAGTGAAGTCGCTCAGTCATGTCCGACCCTCAGCGACCCCATGGACTGCAGCCTTCCAGGCTCCTCCATCCATGGGACTTTCCAGGCAAGCGTACTGGAGTTGGTGCCATCGCCTTCTCTGACAAAAACATATACATGTATGTGTATATATATATGATTGTGTGTGTGTGTGTGTGTGTATATATATATGGAGAGAGAGAGATACACAAGTATACTCATCTCACATACTAAAACATGTTTGTAGTAAAATAGCACTATCTTGATTAATATACCTTTATAATAAGTATTAAAATCAGATAGAGTCCTCCTACAATGTTGAACTTTTTTTGATATTATTTTAATCCTTTGCATTCCCATATAAATTTAAGGGTGAATTTATCCATTTTTGTAAGAAAGCCTGCAGGGATTTTGATAGATGTTGCAAAGGATCTACACATCAATTTTGGGAAACTTTTATCTTAATAAATCTTTCAGTCCATAAACACAGAATGTCTGTCCATTCATTTATTCTTCTTGGATTCCTTTCAACACGATATTAGAATTTCCAGTATGTAAATCTTACACTTTTTTTATGAAACCTATACAGTATTTATTTTTGATGCAACTACAAATGGAGGTGTTTTCTTAATTTCATTCATTTTTTTCTTAATTTCATTTCAGATTGTTCACTGCTGGTGTCTATAAATACTGACATGGAGAAACTGAGTTTTTAACATGTCAGCCATGTATCCTATGACCTAGATGAAATTTTTTATTATAGCGAGGGTATTTTTTGGTGTGGATTCTTTAGAATTTTCTACATACAGGATCGTGTCATCTGTGAATAAAAGGAGTGGTTTTTTCCTTTCCAATAAGAATGAATGCCCTTCATTTCTATTTTATTTTGCATGATTGCCCTGGATAGAACATCTACTACAATATGAAATAAAGTAGAGAGAACAGACATCCTTGTCTTGTTCTTGATCTTAGTGGGAAAACATTTGGTCTTTGACTATTAAGTTTGGTACTTACTTGCAGAATTTTCGTAGATGTCTTTTGTCAAGTTGAGGAAGTTCTCTTCTACTTCTAGCTTGATGAGAGCTTTTTATATTGAATGAATGTTAGTTAGATTTTGTCAAATTGTTTCTGTCTATTGAGTTGATGGTGTGGTTTTGTCCTTTATTTATATAGTTTATTACATTATCTGCTTGAGAATGTGATTGAAATCAGTATTATTGTTGAATTGTCTATTTCTCCCTCAATTCTGTCAATTTTTACTGCACATATTTTGGTCTCTGTTACTGGGTGCTTTGAAAGTGAAAGTATTAGTCACTCAGTCACATCCGACTACAGTCCCATGGAGTGTAGCCCATCAGGCTCCTCTGTCCATGGAATTTTCCAGGCAAGAATACTGGCGTGGGTAGCCTTTCCCTTCTCCAGGGGATCTTCTCAATGCAGGGATCAAACCTAGATTTCCCACACTGCATGCAGATTCTTTACCATCTGAGCCACCAAGGAGTTTATAATAAATATATCTTCCTCCCAAACTCATTCTTATAAAATATCGCCCTCTTTTCTTTTTTTTTTTAAATTATCCCCAAGTGTTTCTTTTCTTTGAAATTGAAATAGTTGATTTACAATATTATATTGGTTTCAGATGTACACTGTGATGACTCAATTTTGAAGATTACATTTCATTATAAGTTATCACAGGATAATGGCTATAACTTCCTGTGCTATGCAATATATCTTTGTTGCTTATGTATTTTATACATAATAGTTTGTATCTGATAATCCCATACCCCTATTTTGCCCCTCCCCACATCCTTTTCCCCTTTGTTAACTACAAATTTGTTTTCTGTGTCTGTGAGTCTGTGTTATATATACATTGATTTGTATTATTTTTTTAGGTTCCACATATAAGCGATATTATATAGTATTTGTGTTTTCCTGTGTGACTTGTTTCACCCTGAATAATATTCTCTAGGCCCATCTGTTTTGCTGTAAATGGCAGAAGGTTATTCTTTTTTATGGTTGAGTCCCTCTTTATGTGAATATTTTTTGTCTCAATTTATTTTGTAGAGCCGCTCCAGCTGTCTCACACGCTAGTTACAGTTACTGTTTGCATGGTGTATCTCAGTCCTTTCACTCTCAACTTATTTGCGTCTTTGAATTGGAAATGTGTCTTGTAGATAGCATACCGTGAACCTTTTTTTCCCCCCAAAATGCCGTCTGACTGTCTCTTCCTTTTACTGGTGTGTGTAATCAATTTATAGATAGTGTAATTATTCAGATGATTGGTTTCATGTGTGCCATTTTGCTATTTGATTTTTATATGTCTTTTTGTTCCTCTATTCTTCCTTTACTGCTTTCTTTTGTGTTAAATTGACATTTTCTAGTACTATTTTAATTCCTTTGAGTGTTTTTAACTACTTTTTTAAGTTACATTCTTAGTTGCTCTAGGGAACTTAGTATGTCTTTGATACGAAATAATCTACTTCACATTAATATGAATTTAACAAGTAAATCAACTTTGCTCCAATATTGTTCTCTTCTCTCTCAACTCCTTTGTGACAATACTGATATATATATATATGTATATGTATATATATATATATATATATATATATATTATAGCTTCATGTGGTATAAGCCCAGCAATACAGTTTTATAATTATTGTTTTATGCATTTTTAATTAGGTATAAGAACAAAAAAGAGAAACATTGGTACATATTCATATTGTTTTACATTGAACTGCATAGTAACCTTTACCACTGCTCTTTATTTCTCAGGATGGATTCTAGTAAGTGTCTCATGTCATTGGCTTTCAGCTTGGAGTACTTATTTCTTGTGAGGCAAGCCTCCTACCCTTTGCTGATAGACCTGTGTGTGGGTTGGATAATATGTCCAAAGGTCAGGCAGTTTTAAGTTCATCCTGAATTTTACTTTCTGCTTGCACAAGGCTTCATCATATTCAGCCAGAGATGAATAATACCTGGGGCCCCCTCTGGTTCTTCCGGAGTGTGTCTGTCTGGGACCTTGCACGTGGCCTGCCTCACCCTGTTAGACCTTCTTTTCCTTGGAGCTAGGGGAGAGGACCGGAGAAGGCAATAGCACCCCACTCCAGTACTCTTGCCTGGAAAATCCCATGGACGGAGGAGCCTGGTAGGCTGCAGTCCATGGGGTTGCTAAGAGTCAGACACGACTGAGCGACTTCACTTTCACTTTTCACTTTCATGAACTGGAGAAGGAAATGGCAACCCGCTCCAATGTTCTTGCCTGGAGAATCCCAGGGACGGGGGAGCCTGGTGGGCTGCCGTCTATGGGGTCGAACAGAGTCGAACACGACTGAAGCAACTTAGCAGCAGCAGGGGAGAGGATGGGAACTATCTCAGGTTGAAATATCGTAGATTCCCACTGTTCTTACCAAGGTTCATTATTAAAAAAAAAAAACATACTTCTCAATTTCCTGTATACCTTTGGTCAATTTCCAGAATCCTAAAAGTTTTTTGGATGATTTTGTCCAATTTTGTCACTTTTATTGGGAGAAAGAACTCACTGAGCTCCTCATTTCTGGAAGCCCCACCTTCAGTGGAAGAGATTCTTGATTCTCCCTGACACAGGATGTTTTACAAGAAAGGAGGGCTAATGAATAGCAAACCAGTACAGCAGAGGTGAGGGCTACAAAAGCCACGGTGCTTACCTTTTGCAAGAGTTGGAAAGTGATGGATGACAGCATAATTTGGAAATAAATTCTCCTCTCTCACCCCTTTTGAGAAACCAACAGTGCATGTGATGTACAAATGGAAACCAGAGAGATTGACCTTCTGCAAGAACAAGTTAAAGGAATAAAGAATGAAGAAGAAAGAACAATGAAGAAGATAATGTTTAAGTTTCCTGTACTGTCTCATCATCCCCTGTGTGGTTGTTGGGAAATGTCCCATAGGACAAATGAACAGTGTGATGGACCGAGGAGTCTCAGATGTCCTGCTGGAGAGAGAAGATGCTATCCAGCTGTCCTCTGAGTTTAGCTTTTGGAGGGGAATGATATATAAATAATTATGGTAACTGTATGGTAAATGGGAAAAGGCAATGGCACCCCACTCCAGTACTGTTGCCCAGAAAATCCCATGGATGGAGGAGCCTGGTAGGCTGCAGTCCATGGGGTCGCACAGAGTCAGACACGACTGAAGCGACTTCACTTTCACTTTCCACTTTCACGCATTAGAGAAGGAAATGGCAACCCACTCCAGTGTTCTTGCCTGGAGAATCCCATGGATGGAGAAGCCTGGTAGGCTGCAGTCCATGGGGTCGCACAGAGTCAGACACGACTGAAGCGACTTAGCAGCAGCAGCAGCAGTGTGGTAAATACTCAGAATCACCTGAGCTTTTACTTAAGAAAAGAAGTCCTTGTCAAAGATCTGAGAACATAATGGGACAGTGGCTGTAGGGGCCGGAGGAAGGCTGAGCTGAGACGGGGGCCAGTTGTAATTAGTTCTGAACTGCGGCATCCTCTTGTCCCTGTCCGTCTAGATCCATCTGGGTCTCCTCCCCCAAGGTTCTAGAGTAGACTGCGAGCATCATGAAGCCATTCAGAGGATGTGGCCTCAATGCCAAGCATATATTATGTGTTCTCCTTTGAAGGAAGGAAGCATTCTCCCTGGAGGACTGTCAGATTGATGTTTCTTCAAGAGGCAAGATGAAGTGATCCAGCACTTAGAACCCACAGGAAAAAAAAATTAGCCCCAGAAGGATCCTGGCAAACATAGTGTCTACCTTCCTATGTTTCAGTTAAATTGAAGCACAGGAGTCTTAGCGGCACTCCAAGGACCTCAGAGTTAAATGGCAGTGACTGTAACCTGGGCTTTCCCACCCTCTGTATACTGATGTGCTGCCCCATCAAGCTACAGAAATGCCTACAGACCTCTTCTCTCATCCTCATTTCTCATCACACGAGGACATACTCTTCACTTGACTGGCCTGAGTGTCTCTGATATATGGAAAGTATTAAATTTTTAAAAAGAGAGAGAGGGAGAGAAAAAAAACTCTGCAACTAGCTCAGAAATATTGAGGAAAACGTATTCATTCTTACTGAACGTGGAACTGGGGAGTCATTCCTGATTGAGTTCTCTCTCCCAAACCTTCACCTCATATCCATGTGGGATTCTCTTCCTCACTGTCTCTGAATCCAGTAATATCCCAGAGAATGTTTAATAATCACTTCCTGAGCACCTGCCATGGACAGAGGACACACTGCTGAGAAGTGCCTCCTGCCTGTAATTCACTCTTTCTCTCATTGTGTGCACTTGGCATTTTTATACAGAAGTGGAATTACTGTCATCTCATGACCTGAATATTTTCAGGACTTGTTTATAAGCTTTGTCTGAGGCCTAGCTCACAATCTTTTCTTTTCTTTTTTTTCTCACAATATTTTCTTTAGCTTGTGTCCAGACAGATATGTAAGCACATCTTCAGTAAATGTAAAGGACGGCTCATTAGAAATTGACCACAGAGGAAAACCCCTGATGTTATTTACTCACGGAATAAGCTCCCATTCCACTAGGGTCTTGACAGTGGGGTCTCAGATTCAGTTTCATGGACTGCATCCACTCCCCCTTCTCTTCTTAGCCTTGGCCTCTGAAAAGCTCACCAGTGTTCTTCTCAAGGAGACGGGAAAACAAAGGGTCATTTTGTCATCTGTGGAGGTTTGTGGCCTCTCTGTGTTGGAAAGACTCAGTTATAAGATTTGTTTGGAAAATTATGACATAGGGAGTCAGACCCACATACATATAGGATAGGAGGAACACAACAGGGGGAGATGGTGGGGGTGTTGAAGCAGAGAAGAAGAATGTTGAGAGATGGGACACTGGTGGGGGGTGGAAAAACAGAGACAGGCCACACAGAGGAAGTTGAAAGGAAAGACAGATCAGGGAAGACATCAACACATCAACAAATAGGGCACCTGCAAACATACAAACATTAAGAGGAAAACACCCACAGAGATATCACAAAGACACATGGGGGAGACAAAAGACAAAGATGTAGATGGAGGAAGAGACCCAGTGATGAAACCCCTTCCAGCTGATGCTTAACCTGTCTCAGGAACATGTGGTAGTCTAAAAGAACTATGGGTTAATAATTATCTATAAAAGTACTTCTACCTAAAAAGGAAGACCTGGCAGACAGCCAGGGATCCTTTCCATTGATTTATAAAATGGTTTGAAAATTGAATCAGCAATTCCTTCCCATTATGCTGTTTGTCAGCAAACTTCAATTGGAGGTTATCTGTACAGTGACTATCCCAGGTGCCCGACAACCATACCAGTCGCTGTGCCCAGTTCAGGGCAGGGAGGAGCTAAGACCTAGTGGACGCTCGTCAGGGTCCTGCTAGAGACCCGCTGCCTAAACCATATCCATCTGTGGTTTCAGTGGAAACAGTCGCACAGCTGCCCCGGTCACCCTGCCAATAGAAGAGGTCCTGCAGACCTTACATGACCTGATTGCCTACTTCCAGCCCCCAGAGGAGGGGATGCAGCATGAAGGCAAGCAGAACAAGCTCCGCTCACTCAAAAACAGACAGAATCTTTTCAAGGAAGAGGTAAGTCCAAAACATTAAAAAGTGAGACGCTTTTTGTGTCCAGAGGTAAAAGTACCCCAATGACTGCAATTTAGAGTCTCCATGCAGTCTCTGTCTCCATGCATGCATGTGTTCTAGAAAGACAGAAGAGCAAAGAGAGAAAGTTGGAAAGAAAAAGATTCACTGGAAGTTACCCTTTTCTGTCAGCACCTGGATCACATTAGCAGCAAACATTGTCATGCTTGTACTTTGGTACATTCAAACCAGATTAATTTAAAGCTTCAGTGTCACCTATGTATCCAAAATTGGTCTTTCGTAAAATCTCAGCTATGACAGTATGGCATTAGCTGTGATTCCCAAATTTTGGAAGCTTTGAGAATTATCTTAGAACTTTATTGGAAAAATATGAATTCCCAGGTTCCACCACATCAGAAATGCCTGGGGAGCTGGTTTAAGAGATACAGATGCTACTATGTCTCAAGGTGAACTTGAGCATCTGAGTCACGAGGGATGGGCATAGATATGGGGAAAATACTAACTTGGGGCTCAAGGAGTCCTGGCCCTAGTTCTGGCTTCATCCCTGGCTGTGTGTGATCTTAGATCACATGGCTTTTCTGAGCTTGGACATGATGATTTGGCATTAATTTTAAGGCCATAGTCATATTCCTGCGGCCTTGCATTCCTGTGGACAAGGCTTGTCCTTTGGGCATTTCTAAAGTGTGGGCAGTAGACCTGTCCCTACTGAGCCTTCTGATGTGAGCAGACTTTGGCTGGGGGAACTTTCTGTGTGCCTTTATAGGCTGCTGAAACTACACTTAACATTTCCCTCCTGCTCTTTAAGAACAGCTGGGCACAGATGTTTTTAGTGGGTGGCATAGTACTGTAAATTAGATGGAAAGGTCGTTTTAGAAAATCCTCTTTTAGTCTTATTGTCTCTAAATTCCCTTTTTGGAGCAGATGGGGAGATGCACAAGTTTGCATCTTAAAGAAAAATAGATCCTATATCCAAGGGCTGTTTCTAGGTGAGTCAGAATCATTTCACACCAGACAGAGCAGGCTTCTGTGAGACTCATTCGTGTTCCCTCTTCCTCACTACGTCCTTGGTTTAAGTTAAACACGTGGGGGCAAGCCTGTCAGAGGAGACTGCTGACTCACTTCCAGAATGGATGCTATTTAGGTCTCTGAGGCATAGACATGCATATTTTGTTTTGGGGAGGAAAAAACAAAACCCAAATTGGCACTGTGAAGGTCTGTTTGCACATTAGTATCACCAGCTTTGAAAGGTGAATGATATGGGAGAGGAAAGAACAAAAGGGATCCTGAGATCTTACGTATTTTTACTTTTTTCCCAACTCGCCTTCACAGGGAATGTTAGCCCTTGTGTTAAACTGCATTGATCGCTTAAATATCTACAATAGCATAGCACACTTTGCAGGGATCGCCAGGGAGGAGAGTGGGATGGCCTGGAAAGAAATTCTGAACCTTCTCTACAAATTGCTCGGTAAGTACATGCCCAGAGCTCTCTCCCTGGGCAGGTGGCTGTGGAGGTCTATAGGCATTTTTGTTCCGGGAAGGGGGAGCCCAAAAGGGGACTCTTATCTAACATTCAGAAATGAGTGGTCTAGATATATGTGCTAACAAAACAAGAGAATTTGTTGGGAAGGGGCACCTGGACGGAGAGGAGAGTTAGGGAACCCGGGAGGACTGCTCTGTCATGTGGCTCACAGTCTAGGGTCCTATGGTAATGGGATTAGTTTCCAGGTTGTCTCTGGCCAATCACTCTTACTCGCGTTCTCCCTGGTCGTGCATGCATTCCTCAGCCAAGATGGATTCCAGCAAGGAGGATTCTGGGAGGTCAGTAGGATATGTGATGTCTCCTTTTGACCTTTCCGAAATTCTTCCTGTTGGTGGTGCTTTGTTAGTTCTATGTTCCTTACCAGGATCTCCTATTGTAAAATAACTCATGCAACTGATTACTGTGGTGCCTGGCCAGGGTGGGTGGTTTCAGCCAATGTTTCCCTTAACATTTTCATGGAACAAACTGCTATTGTCATCCAGCCTCATTCCTTGGAAGATTGTGTTAACCACTTGATTCTAACCCAGTGGATTATCAAATCAACCCTGAATATTCATTGGAAGGACATGCTGAAGCTGATGCTCCAATACTTTGGCCACCTGATGCGAAGAGCCAATTCACTGGAAAGACCCTGATGCTGGAAAAGATTGAGCACAAGAAGAGAAGGGGGAGACAGAGGATGAGATGGTTGGATGGCATCACTGACTCAATGGACATGAGTTTGAGCAAGCTCTGGGAGATAGTGAAGGACAGGGAAGCCTGGTGTGCTGCAGTTGATGGGGTTACAGAGAGTCAGACATGAGTTGGCGACTGAACAACAACTAACCCAGCCATTCATTATGTTAACTGGTAACTTATTTTACTTTCCAAAATGACAGCAACTGGAAGCAAATGGTGATTGGTTTTATCAAACTACCTGTGAAGCACTTGGCAGTTTCTTACACTCCCTGAACCTCATCATTAAAATGAGAGAACAAGGCAAAAATATGTTTAACATACCCTCCAGTTCCAGACTTCTGACACCTGCAGTCAGAGGATGTCTACTCTCTTCAAAAGTGTACCCTTTCACTGTCCACTTGTTGGGCAGTCATGATTCCTGCTGTTTTGGCCTGTTTTTATTTCATTTTGGTGGAAAGAAAAAGGAAATTGAGTAGAGATGTTCCAGCATCCAATCTTTCTTCTCACAACTCTGAATGCATGGTGACCTTCCAGTGCCTGCTGTAACCAATGCCACATGGGCCCAGGCTGCCAGCCTGTGGGAAGAAGACAGTGCAAGATAGTATTGGCCTCTGCAAGAAGGTGGCCACCGATAATGATTTGGCCATGGTAACAGGGCAGCATTTTAGGGCTTTTCTCTGATGTAAATGTTCCATTGAGAGGAAATCCATGGAAAGTTGAGCAGGTCAGAGGGAAGCCTGGAGAAATCAGGTCAGATTCATTCAAGTTGTCAAGGGTCAAGCTGATTAGATTGTGACTGTACTGAGTGACCTCATAAAGTCTCTTCCAACTCTTAACATTTTATGATATGGCTTAAACTCAGTAGTAATTATTACAACAATAGTAGCTAACATTTGTTGATGCCAGGCAGTAGGATATCTCTTTTTGATCCTCAGAGCAACACTGTGAGGTGTAGGTGCTCTGACCATTTTATTGAAGAATCTGATGCTCAGAAATGTTCATAACTCATCCAGGGTCATACATGTTAGAAGAGTGATGGAACTATGGCTTGAGTCCAGACAGCCTGGCTGCAGAGCCTCAAGCTCAACCCCCTAGTTGTTCATTCACTAAGTCACGTCTGACTCTTTGCAACCCCATAGGTTACCACATGCCAGGCTTCCCTGTCTCTCACTATCTCCCAGAGTTTGCTCAAACTCATACCCATTGAATCAATGATGCCATCCAACCATCGCATCCTCTGTCACCCCCTTCTCCTCCTGCTCTCTTTCTTTCCCAGCATCAGGGTCTTTTTCAGTGAGTCTGTTCTTCACATCAGGTGGCCAAAGTACAGGAGCTTCAGCTTCAGCATCAGTCTTTCCAATGAATATTCAGGGTTGATTTCCTTTGGGATTGACTGGATTGATCTTGTTATGGCTGATCTGAGAAGCAGGATAGGAGATCAGACTGAATTCTGCCCTTAAATGGCTGTGGAGGTACGAAGCAGAGGTCCTGAGGAAGAATTTCCTTATCCAAATACCTTACAAATGTCTGTGAATACCACAGTCTTTGAAAACCAGCAGCATGACGAGAAAGCCTCAGGGCCAATCAGTTTACATGGACTTATTCCAGAGTCCCGTCCATAGTACTGGCCTATGGAGGGAAGGCTACTTGGTCTTATAGTGAAAATCTAGTGACAGCATATTCTCTGTCTACCTTTTCAGTATCATCTACCAGTGGTCCTCAAAGATGAACAGGCCTCAGAATTAGCTGGAGGGCTTGTTAGAACACAGATACTGGGCCCGTTCCTGGAGTTTCTGGTTCAGTAGACATAGGACAAGGCCACGAATTTGTGTTTTTTAACACGTTCTCAGGTGATACTGACATTCCTATCCGGGGATCACACTTTGAGAACCACTGTCGTGTACTGATGCATTTTAGATATTTTAGAGTTTCATGTTTTGTTATTACTTGCCTAGTTTAGCCAACCCTTTCAGTTGTACTCATTTGGATGCCTTCTTTTAGCAGTAAAGAATAGCAAGTATTTAGCTAGATTTATGGAGAAGGCAATGGCAACCCACTCCAGTACTCTTGCCTGGAAAATCCCATGGGCGGAGGAGCCTGGAAGGCTGCAGTCCATGGGGTTGCGAAGAGTTGGTCACGACTGAGCGAATTCACTTTCACTTTTCATTTTCATGCATTGGAGAAGGAAATGGCAACCCACTCCAGTGTTCTTGCCAGGAGAATCCCAGGGACAGGGGAGCCTGGTGGGCTACCATCTTTGGGGTCGCACAGAGTCAGACACAACTGAAGTGACAGCAGCAGCAGCAGCAGCTAGATTTAAGAAAACGTTAGAGGAAATTGAGTTCTGAAGCCAGCAACCAAGCAGATATTGTTTTTTTGCTTATCACTACCTAAAATAATTTTTTTTTAATCTGTGTATATTTTGTCTCTCTCTCCCATTTCACAAAGGCAGGGAATCTGTTGTTGTGTTCCCACTGACTTTTCCCAGCAAGTAGACAGATGCCTCATACACTGTGGAATCTCTGGAAATATTTGAATGAATGGTAGATTTTTTTTGCTCTTCGAAATGTAGAGACAGGAATGTATCAAAAGGCTTGGGAGGGGAAGGGGACTATTTCATTCTTTCTAATTGCTAAGCAGATGGGAGTATTCAACAGCATCCCGTTCCCATCACTGTGCCCTTTAACCTACATGATCAAACATGTTCTCATTCACAGCTGCTCTTATTCGTGGAAACAGAAACAACTGTGCTCAATTCTCCAATAACCTTGATTGGCTGATCAGCAAATTGGACAGACTAGAGTCTTCCTCAGGTAGGATTTGACAGGAAACACAATGGGAGAAGGTGGGGTTTTTTGTTTGTTTGTTTCTGTTTAAAAGAGAGAGAAAGTTTAATCTCTGAACAATTCTGCCCCACCCCCCACCCCCCAACACACACACACTGGATTGCAAGCAATCCTCAGTAATTACTTCAACAAAAGAAACACAACCCTAAATCTTCCTGGCACTCTTAAAACTTTGTCGATCAACTTCAAGCCAGCGTCCAAACTCTTTCTTTTCCTGCTTCATTTTTCACTTTGTGCCCTCATCTCCTCTCCCTGGGTCCTTGAATCATTCCCCACCCAGTCTGAACGTGGTCCTCTCAACTATTTAGAAGCAGGACTGAAAAATGACCAAGAACTTAGAGGAAATGATACTCCTCGTACCCCCGAGTCACCCTCAACATCATATCTAGAGCCCTTCTTGATGACTCACAGAGAACTTGAGCCAAGAAAAGTGGTCATCGTTACTAAGTGACCATGCCAAGAGGCTCTGCAGTTTGCTTCCTCAGAGATAAGAGAACGTGACAGGTGTGGGTCCCCCTCTGGGAAGCTGAAAGGTTTCAGTGCTCTTTTCATCATTTAGAGATGACAGGAGCTTGAACAGACAAGCCAAGGAAAAGCTCCTCTAAGGATCATCCGCCTCCACATATATCTTCTTCCTAAGCCTCTGTTTCCTTCAGTACCTCCTTTCAGGGCCAGACCACATTTTAGGGTAATTTATGAAAACCTTGGGGAAAAAAGAGAATCAAGAGGACTCTTCTCAATGAAACCTATAAAGATATTAGCCAACAACTTTCTGTGCATTTCCACCCCAGTGTTACATGCAGGTGCCAGGCTGCAAGGCCACCTGATCATTTTTCTTACACCTTCGCTTAATACAGAAAACCATCCACTGTGCCCAGAAGAGGGGACAAAGCCCAGTAATCTTTATTTGGTGAGCTTACAGATTACTCATATACCATACCAGTGCATCTAAAAATATTCTGGAGTAATTCCTAGAAAAATTCTTTTTCAAGGAACATTCAAAGCATTTTCTAAATTATTTGAATGACCTTTAGAATTTTTAGTAAACTAGGTATCCCTTTTTCTGTTTTTAAATTAAGTATTGCTTGGTTTTATTGGGTTAAAAATTCTGTTCTAAAGCTGCTTCTCTACATTTTGACCCAGAAGGATCATGTCTTCGTCCAGGAAGAGGGAGGAGGGGTTAGTAATAAATAAACTCACCTCTAAATTACAGAGTGTTACCCCAGGGGCTCCTGAAGTCTATCCGAGATGGCCGCATCTTTCTTCTGGCTGGAAATATTTAATAGATCCAAAGAATGATGGTATTCTGTCCCCTTAGGAGGATCATTTCTCTCTCAGGTTTCTAGTTCTAATTAGCTCTGCCGGTTATTTAATGTCCAAATGATTTTTGTGGCATACATGCAGGTATCTTGGAAGTTTTGCACTGCATCCTCATTGAAAGCCCAGAAGCCTTAAACCTGATAGCAGAGGGCCACATCAAGTCCATCATCTCCCTGTTGGATAAGCACGGACGGAATCACAAGGTAGGTGTGGAAGGAATTCGGAACAGGGATTGACTTTACCTGACTTTTCCTTCCCTGCTGCTTAGTAACCCTTGTGTGTTATGGAGAGAGTATTGACTACTCTCTTTCTTGGCTTTAATTTTTTTTTTAAACAAATTTAAAAATAACAACAACAACAACAAAAAAAAAAAAAACCTCTGGAAACTGAGATCCTAAAAGAGAGAGAGTGATGACTACTCTCTTTCTTGGCTTTGATTTAAAAATAAATTAAAAAAAAAAAATCTCTGGAAACTGAAATCCTGAAAGACCTTTCCTTCTTAGGAGCACACTCTGAGCCAGTCACACAGGCCCTTGGGTGGTCCCCTCAGTTTCCACCAGCTTCCCAAGCCTGGCTCATCATTACCCCCTTAACACCCAGCTGGTTTTCGAGGCGTTCAGCTCTAAACAGGGTCGGCTGCAGGAACTAATCCCACCCTCGAGTCTAGGAGCTTAGAAATGAAACAGCTAGTGCCAACTTTATAAAGAAGCTACACAGAAATCAGATTTAGGATAATGTAGAAAGTTTTGGCAACATGGCATGTTCTTAAATGAAATCAGAGTTGCCATGAGTCAAAGCAGGTGGAAAAAAAAAATGGGGTTTTCATGAACAAGCCAGAGGGGATGAGCGGTAGGGCTGTCCCCTGAGAGAAAACAGTTGCATGACCTTGAGCCCCCATCATTTCAGCTGTAAAATGAAGACAACGCCACCTCACTTACAAAGGCAGAATTCTGGGTCAAGTTTTTTGGGTTTTTTTTTAAGTTCTCTTAAAGTTCTAATTTCTCTATTTGTATGGAATTACATTTCTAAGACACCATGATCTCTGGGGATTAGTGTTAGCTGCTCAGTCGTGTCCGACTCTTTCTGACCCTATGGACCGTACCCCTCCAGGCTCCTCTGTCCATGGAATTTTCCAGGTGAGAATACTGGAGTGGGTTGCCATTCCCATCTCCAGGGGATCTTCCCAACCCAGGGATCAAACCTGGGTCTCCCACATTACAGGCAGATTCTTAACTATCTGAGCTATGAGGGAAGCATGATCTCAGGAAAGTCGATTAAAATATGTCTTATCCTGACCCACTGATATCTGCCCCGTACATGGAAGGCGATATCTTACTGACTCGTTAGTGAGCAGGCAGGTACTATAAGGCTGAAGAGGAGCATTTCAAGATCAGGTGGCATATTTGGATGTGAGGGACAGCAGCTGGGCTCAGGCAGAGTGGAGAGAACACAGCTTGGTCACTGGCCCTCTCTGCTCAACCTCAGCTGGGGGGCACTGCACATCGGAGACATGTCTTGGAGTGGGGGGTCCAGGAGAACAAGCCTCTGCAGCACTGCTCAGATGATATGTATCATCCTTAGGAAACAAACAAGCCATGGGCCTTTGCATCTATGAAATTGCTTGGCGAAAAACAGAAAGAAATATGGGGGGTTGGTAATTGCTTTCCCAAATGTGGTAAATCAAAAGCAGGCATGAGGCTCCTGCTTCAGCCCAGCTTCGCTATGTCTGAACATGCCCCTTCCCATCTGCGAAGTGTAATAAGAGTAATTGATAAGCACCTGAGTAACCCATGGCCTGAGTCGGGAGCCATGGGCACACGTCAAGAGGAGCTCTTAGAAAGCAAAGCTGCTCTCCTTTCATTGCTCCTGGGGCTGCTTTGTGATCATACTGCAGAACACACTTAGTAGATGACGAACTTTGTGATGGCTTCTTTCAGCCAAAAGCCACAAGCCCTTACTGGATTGTCGCTCAGTAATGGCAGCTGAATACTGTTCTGACCACGGTATGAGTATTCCACGGTTGAGAATACTGAAACCTTTTGTTGTTGTTGTTGTTGTTGTTCAGTCGCTTAGTTGTATCTGACTCTTTGTGACCCCATGGGCTGCAGCACGCCAGGCTTTCCTGTCCTTCACTATCTCCTGGCGTATGCTCAAACTCACGTCCATTGAGTCGATGATGCTATCCAACCATCATATCCTCTGTCACCTCTTCTTCTCCTGCCTTCAATCTTTCCCAGCATCAGGGTCTTTTCCAATGAATTGACTCTTCGCATCAGGTGGCCAAAGTGTTGGAGCTTCAGCTTCAACACCAGACCTTCCAATGAATATTCAGAGTTGATTTCCTTTAGGACTGACTAGTTTGATCTCCTTGCTGTCCAAGGAACTCTCAATGCCTAGGGACTGAGGGCTAAGGAGCTTTATTATTGTGCTAGGAATCCATGCCTGGCCTGATATGTTACCTGAGTGTAGTAGCATAGTACTCTTACATCTTCCAGACTGAGAAGTTCTGGGCAATGATGTCAAAGCTGAGGCAATGTGATTGTGGTACAAAAAGAATCTCTTCTAGAATGTCCCATTTTTTTGTTTTCTGATGGATTTTTTGGATGGGGACTGGCTTGTCATGAATTCAGTTCCATTAGAGTTATTCATGTACATGACTTTTATTTTCAAGGGAAACCTAGTCTCAGATCATTACCAGGGATATTTGTGGTAGCTTGGCAAAGAATGCTGGGTGCAGACTAGACTTCCATTGCAGCATTGTATCTTAACTTGGAAAATGCCAAAGCAATGTTTTCCTATCCAGGCTGCTCTGTTTTCCATAGTCCCAGGTGTCCAGACACCTCTGACCTATTCACTTAGGTTTCTGTGAAGAGAGTGATTCAAAATACATAGAATTTTAGAGCCCAGGGCACCTCACAACGCCTCCAAAAACAGTGATGGTGATGATAATGATAGTGTACATTTATTTTGCGTCTGACAAATACCAGGTGCTGTGCTCAGTGTTCGCATGCATTTTCTTTCTTCCTTGTTATTATTCCATGAAGTATTATTTCCACTTGAGGCGAAAACTAGGCCAGTGTATATGACACCTTAAAATATTAACTAAGGTTGCCAGACAAACCAGGACCATAATTTAGGTCTCCAACAGTAAGTTCAGTATTCTTTCCAGTGTTTCTCAAGCTGTAGTCTGGCATGTTCTATGAGACTATGTTTAATTTTGTGTTCCAGTTTTTTTTTATTATTATTATATAAATATAAAACTTTTCACAGTAAAAAAATTCACAATCAGAAACCATTTCGTATAGTAAGTTAGTATTTCTCAGACTGGAATTTGAGAGTTCCTGTGGGTCCATGAAGGTGGTCTTCAGGACCATGACATTTTTTGTTAAAGGTTTATAGATATAGTGGGTTTGAGAAACATCCTTACTGTACCGCGTCTCCTCCATTCATATGTTTAGAAAGGAAAGGCATTCTTTGCTTCCGTTCTGAGCTCCCTCAGGGCTCACCATTCCAGTAGCTATACTGTGATGGCTGTGACATCCTTTGTTTACTGATATGGCAAGTAATATTTTAGTTCTCAGCTCTATACTGGCTGTGAAAAGTGTTGCCAGTCATTTAAAGCATGATCAAATTTAGGTCAAAAAGTTAGAGAGAAAGCACAATCTTTGGAGTAAAAAGGACAGAAGTGGAGTGTGCTGCCCCAGTTTCTGAATGGACTCCACCCCCATGACCTCACAAGTGACGAGGCTTACTCATCCTCAGCATCTCCTCACTTTCTACTTTTCCAGATCCCATCAAAATTCTCTTTGCCTTCAGAACAGTTCAGATGCCACCCTCTCCATGAATCTTTCTCTGAATCCCAGCTGGATGTGATCTCCTCTCCTCCCCTGTACACCATGCACTTTGTTCCATGGTGTTTCCAATCTGCCTTTCCAGATATATTATGTGTATATTTCTCTCAGAGACTAAGGACCTTGTGATCCCTGTAGTGCCCAGCTCACATGTTACACACAGCAGGCATCTAATACATGTTTTTGAGGGTGTGATTAAAAAAAAAGAGGAATGGATGAGTAGACCCACCATCTCCTCCTGTCTCATCTTGAATGGATGGAAGCTCACAAATGCACCCAAGTCTCATCTCATCCAAGAGATGGCTGTTGGTAGTAAGAGACACACTTACTATGTTGGTGGCACCAATTTTATAGAGTAAAAGGACAACTGTTGAATATTCTGACAGCAACCCTCTAATTTTTCCATGAAGTAAGATTCTAATAATACAAATAAAGTATGCCCTTTTCCCTCGTCCCTGCAACCTAACGTACTTCACACCTGCTCCATGTTATCACAGATGAATATTTTTTTTAATCTTTGTTTCACAAGGATTTGGAGCCACCTGTGATAAAATACATATATATATATGTGTGTATATATATATATATATATATATAGTAAAATAGTCATATCATTGGTCCTGAGAAAGTGTAAATCAGAACTGAGATGTTAGCCCTAACAGGTAGGTGGGGTGGGCATGGCACAGAAGAGTACCAAGGTAAGGAAACCATTAACTCCCACAGACTTGCTGTAATAGCTCCACAAAATCACCTCTGAGATCCCAGGCAGTCAAGGCAAGATAGAAATGCTCCAAACCACTCAGTTCACACCACAGGGAGAACAGAATCTGTTCTGCAGAGAGAAAGCACTCATTTATCAAATAAAAATTCACCACATTAAGTACCTTTTGTATTTTAAAAAATAAAGCTATTTTAATAGAAAGCTGAGGACAAAATGCAAGAGCCAAATGCTATTTCCATGGATATGCAATGCCTCTTTCTTACCTTTAAATCAGAATTCCCACGTGAACCTGTGTTTGGGGTAGTTGACTAATGGAGATTAAATGTGCAAGGAAAGATCTTGGATGAAATGTGGTGTTAGTGGTGAAAATGGCTTTACAATTAAGCAGCAAATGAATTTCACAGAGTGGGCCAGGGAAATTCTCAAGTTGGACCAGTGTATAGATTCATTTCAGTTCAGTTCACTTGCTTAGTCATGTTTGGCTCTGCAACCCCATGAATCACAGCACTCCAGGCCTCCCTGTCCAACACCAACTCCCGGAGTTCACTCAAACTCACATCCATCGAGTCAGTGATGCCATCCAGCCATCTCATCCTCTGTCGTCCCCTTCTCCTCCTGCCCCCAAACCCTCCAGCATCAGGGTCTTTTCCAATGGGTCAAATCTTCACATGAGGTAGCCAAAGTATTGGAGTTTCAGCTTTAGCATCAGTCCTTCCAGTGAACACCCAGGACTGGTCTCCTTTAAGATTGACTGGTTGGATCTCCTTGCAGTCCAAGGGACTCTCAAGAGTCTTCTCCAACACCACAATTCAAAAGCATCGATTCTTTGGTGCTCAGTCTTTTTCACAGTCCAACTCTCACATCCATACATAACCACTGGAAAAACCATAGCCTTGACTAGATGGACCTTTGTTGGCAAAGTAATATCTCTGCTTTTTAACACGCTGTCTAGGTTGGTCATAATTTTCCTTCCAAGGAGTAAGCAACTTTTAATTTCATGGCTGCAGTCACCATCTGCAGTGATTTTGGAGCCCCAAAAATAAAGTCTGACACTGTTTCCACTGTTTCCCCATCTACTTCCCATGAAGTGATAGGACCAGATGCCATGATCTTAGTTTTCTGAATGTTGAGCTTTAAGCCAACTTTTTCACTCTCCTCTTTCACTTTTATCAAGAGGCTTTTTAGTTCCTTTTCACTTTTTGCCATAAGCATGGTGTCATCTGCATATCTGAGGTTATTGGTATTTCTCCCGGCAATCTTGATTTAAGCTTGTGCTTCTTCCAGCCCAGGATTGCTCATGATGTACTCTGCATATAAGTTAAATAAGCAGGGTGACAATACACAGCCTTGACGTACTCCTTTTCCAATCTGGAACCAGTCTGTTGTTCCATGTCCAGTTCTAACTGTTGCTTCCTGATCTGCATACAGGTTTCTCAAGAGGCAGGTCAGGTGGTCTGGTATTCCCATCTGTTTCAGAATTTTCCACAGTTTATTGTGACCACACAGTCAAAGGCTTTGGCATAGTCAATAAAGCAGAAATAGATGTTTTTCTGGAACTGTCTTCCTTTTTTGATGATCCAATGGATGTTGGCAATTTGATCTCTGGTTCCTCTGCCTTTTCTAAAACCAGCTTAAACACCTGGAAGTTCACGGTTCACGTATTGCTGAAGCCTGGCTTGGAGAATTTTGAGCATTACTTTACTAGCGTGTGAGATGAGTGCAATTGTGCAGTAGTTTGAGCATTCTTTGGCATTGCCTTTCTTTGGGATTGGAATGAAAACTGACCTTTTCCAGTCCTGTGGCCACTGCTGAGTTTTCCAAATTTGCTGGCATATTGAGTGCAGCACTTTCATAGTATCATCTGTCAGGATTTGGAATAGCTCAACTGGAATTCCATCACCTCCACTAACTTTGTTCGTAGTGATGCTTTCTAAGGCCCACTTGACTTCACATTCTAGGATGTCTGGCTCTAGGTGAGTGATCACACCATCATGATTATCTGGGTCATGGAGCTCTTTTTTTGTATAGTTCTTCTGTGTATTCTTGCCGCCTCTTCTTAATATCTTCTGCTTCTGTTAGATTAGAGAAGCCTAATTCAAAGACAGATAACCCCAGATTCTCACGGTGAAGTTACTGTCTGAGGCTGGCCAGTGAGAGGGCTCCATGCTGTGTGGTCATTCAGAGACACACTTTCTTCCATCTAGCAGCCTCACTGTCCCCTAGGACAGGACTTCACAGATTTTATGTGCTTGTGAATCTCTTGAGAATTGTGTCAAACTGAAGGCTCTGATCTGATAGGTTTCTGGGGGTAAGTCTGAGCATCTATATTTCTGGCAAATTCCTACGTGATTCCAGTGTTGCGGGATCTCACTTGGAGTAAAGAAATCCTTGGGATTTGTAATCCTTCCTTGGATCTCCACATCCCGCTGGAAAGGGAGAGTATAGGGGCCAGCCCTGAAAGCAGTGGACATCACATCCACCCACTTTCCGCTGGCCGGAACTCAGTCACATGACTCCACAACACTGCAGATGTGTCTGGGAAGTGTAGGCTCTGTGCATAGGACGAGAAGGAGGCAGAGTCTGGTGACCACTGGGAAGTACCCGCCACAGCCAACAAGCACCCCAAAGGTCACTGAGATGCTTCCTCTCCATCAGGAAGTACAGGTGACCCCTAAGGACTGTGTTTGCATTTCCCCAGGGTGGACTGACCCATCTATATGCCCTTCACTTTTCAAGAAAAATTTATTGGGATATAGTTGATTTACAATGTTGTGTTAGTTTCAGATGTACAGCAAAAGTGATTCAGTTATACATGTATTAGTTCTTTTTCAAATTCTTTTCACACATAGCTTGTTACAGAATATTGAGTAGAGTTCCCTGTGCTATACAGGAGGTCGTTGTTGGTTGTCTGTTTTATATACAATACTGTACATGTATTAATCCCCAGCTTCAAATTTATCCCCCCATACAACGTTTCTCCTTTGGTAACGATGTTTGTTTTTGAAATCTGAGTCTATTTCTCTTTTGTAAATAAGTTCACTTATATCATTTTTAAAATTAGATTCCACATATGAGTGATATCATATGATATTTGTCTTTCTCTATCTGACTTAACTTCACTCAGTATGACAATCTCTAAGTCCATTGCAAATGGCAATGTTTCGTTCTTTTTATGGCTCAATAGTATTCCATTGTGTGTGTGTGTGTGTGTGTGTGTGTGTGTGTGTGTGTATGTATGCATGCCACATCTTCTTTATCCATTCATCTGTGGATGGACACACCTAGGTTGCTTCCACATCCTGGCTGTTGTAAACAGCGCTGCAGTGAATGTTAGGGTGCATGACCCCAAGAAACGCCTGGTAAAATAAAGCCTGAACACTGTCAGCACATTCTTGATGGCATCGTTTATTTGTAGGTGATGTACTATCCCATTAGGCTATGTGCTTTTCAGAGCCTTTTTTCTCCTCCCTGATCCTATTGTATGTGGATTAAGCTCTACTTTCCTTCCGGCTTGACAGCAAGGCTCCTACAGCCGTCACTTCAAGGCAAAACAGATGAAAATGTGCGCTAGGCTGGATGATAAGTATTTAATTTCCTGGCCATCTATGGGCTCTTTTCTTAGAGGGACAAATTATCCTCTGGATTTCCAGTGCCACGGTATATGTGTCATGGAGTGGTAATGGTGAGAGTCCTCCATAAAACCGCCTTTGCAGTTCTTTTCAGCCTGTCCCATTAATGTGCTCTGTATTTATTTGGAATGAAGTTGACATTCAGTGAGCCAGGTAGAAAACTGATTTGTGAGAATTATGGATACAAATCCCATCAACAACGTGAAGCTATCCAACCCCACTAAGCATGGAGTCTCCAGTGGCTGCTTTGTAAGACTGAACTGGGGCTGCCCCCTCCTTGTCAGCGCAGCCTGCCACGGTCCTGGCTGTTATTCATCCACTGCCGTTTGCACACTCCTCCCCATGGGGGAGACAGGGAGGAGCAGTGCCTGGCCCAGCATGTTTGCTCTGCCACGTTAGGAACATGAAATACGGATGAATGAGGATTCAGCACAAGGAGACTGGGCGGGCAGGCCAGTGCGTGGAAGAGGTGGCCAGAGGCTGTTCCCACTTCCCTGGCAGCTGGCATATGAGGTGGTTTAGGCACAGCTCGTGGTGGATCTGGTAGATTCAGGGTCTGCCTGATTTGCTCACTCTTATGGTTTACTCTCACTCTACGGGGGGAAAAAAGCAGGTGAAATGTTTCTGAATAGGTATTTCTAGGAAGATAGGGATATCTTAGCGAGCTTTCATGGTATCATAGCAGAAGACCAGCACTCGGAATCTGCCCTGTCATCCCCTCTACCCCACCCATGCGAGGATCCCAAGCCTGCCACAAGCAAGGGACTTTAGCCAGATGGGAATCTGAGTGTCCTTCAGGAAGCCCTGTGTGAGTGCCTGCTGACCTTGTGCAGAGGGCCCCCAAGCCCAGGCAGGAGCACGTGCTTCAGCCTGAGGTCCATGGGGGCCCTCCCAGCACCTACCCTGAGAGGAAGTTGTTGCCTCACCTCACCCTAGTCCTGGACCTCACTGGAAAATAAACCTAGACAGGCTATCTTCAGAGCTCAGACTCTTACCCTCTTTAACAGAACAGTGACCACAGGTGGCGTGCCTAGTTTGGAGGGATGGGTCACAAGACTAGAGCAGAGTAGCTAGAAAGGAACCCAAACTCATTTCCCCAAGGGCCAGCAGGTGCCTGGGCATCACTCACTCATGTCTGGTGAGGCAGGTGTGGCTTCCTTGACTCTGAACAGGTGCTCACACCTGTCACCTTGGCCCTCACCTTCGTGAGGCGGGCTTCCTTCCTGTGCTGTGGCCGTCAGGTCCTGCCCACTATGCACCCCCCTCGGGTCCTAAGGTTGGCTGGGGTGTGTCCTGCTGCAGGTTCTGGATGTGCTGTGTTCCCTCTGTCTCTGTGATGGGGTCGCAGTGAGAGCCAACCAGAATCTCATCTGTGACAACTTGCTGCCCCGGAGAAACCTGCTCCTGCAGACGCGGCTGATTAATGACGTAACAAGGTAAGGCCACCACCATCATTGCAAATGCCCATCTTGTCCCCAGAAAGGAAAGAAAGAGTGCTGATCTCAACTCCAAAGCTACCTACCCATCATCTCCATTCTGATGTGACCACATAAGATAAGACCAGCAAATATGCACATCTTTTAGGGCCTTGTACTCCAACCCCTTCAGCTGAATTTCTCAAACTTCTCCCCATGGAGTAAATACACCACCTGAGGACTAAAGAATTTGGCCTAAGGGAGTGATCTACCATGTTTTATTTTAAACATGAATGTATATCTTATACCTTCTTCATAACATATTTTATTTTGATATACCAACATTTTTTTTTAAATCTTTTGATAGCATGGATGTCCCATGTTGAGACCATGGTTTCTTTTATCCTCTGGAACTTGGCCATTTACCCCCAGGGCCATCTGTGAAGTCCAGAATGGGCTCATGAAGAACCCTGGGAGTCATGAACTCACTGGACCTGGACTAGGGAGCAACTTCAGCAGCTCTCCACTTGGGCTCCCTCCCTACTCTGCAACGTGAGAAAATGACGTCCCCTCCAAAGTGCAGAGCAGGTTCGGGTCTGTGGACATCACACAGGCTTTCTTCTGGGTATCAGTCTGGTTCTTCCCTTGCCCACCCAAAATGGACACAGTCTTATCCCAGGACAGTGGACCTCTAAGAGTAGGATTCCAAGAAGAAAAACTCCAAGTGAGCATGCACGTGTTAAAACTCCCAAGCTTTTAACCATTTTTTTCTGGATACATTAGAATCTCTATTTCTTAACAGGGTTGCCTAATACTGATGTATCTGCCCTCCACCTTTTTTGTCATAGAGGTTGAATTTTTTTCAGCTTTATTGAGGTATAATTGACAAACAAAAGTGTAAGATATGTAAAGTATACAATGTGATGATTCAACACATATAAATATTATGAAAGGATTCTCTCTCCCCATGAAGTTAATTAACACTTCCATCACTTCACACATTTACCATTTTAAAATGAGAACATGTGAGTCCTACTCTCTTAGTGAATTTCAGTTTTATAATACAGTGTTATCAACTGTGCGTGCCTGCATGCTCAGTCACTTCAGTCGTGTCCCCATGTGACCCCATGGACGTTAGCCCACCAGTCTCCTCTGTCCATGAGGATTTTCCAGGCAAGAATATTGGAGTAGGTTGCTGTGCCCTCTTCCAGGGGATCTTCCCAACCCAGGGGTTGAACAGGCATCTCCTGCATTGCAGGAGGATTCTTTACTCACTAAGCCATGATGGGAAGCCCATTATCAACAAAGTCACCATGTTATATCCTCAGACTTTACTCATCTGATAAGTGAAAGTTTGTGCCCTTTTATCAACTTCTCGCTATCCCCCTGCCCCTACTCTCCAGAACTGCTTTTCATTTCTCCCTTTCTAGGAGTGGGACTATTTTTTTTAGATTCCATGTGTAAGCGATACTATGCAGTATTTGTCTGGATTATTTCTAATAGTGACTTCTTAATGCTTTTAAGAGGCCATTATTATTAATAATGCCTATGGGGAAAAGCTTAAATCAATTTACCAGAAGATGGAACCTGAGTAAGTCATTTCTTACACTTACAGAAAGAAAGAGGAGTTTGCAATCATACAACTCTACATGATGTTTTCAGCATCTTTACCTATGGTTGGCACTCAGTAAATGTGTGCTGCCTTGACTATTGGAACATATATCTTTTATATTTTATAACGGAATTAATGTTGTCCTGACATCTCCCACTAAGAACTTGATCAAGTGTTGGAGGCTTGAAGATTATTCTGCTTTAGAACAAGACAAAAATCATGAAATTGCCCTTGCTCTCAGTTTAATTGGGCTTTCCTGGTGGCTCAGACCATAAAGAATCCACCTGCAATGCAGGAGACCCTGGATTGTGAAGATGCCCTGGAGAATAGAATGGCAACCCACTCCAATATTCTTGCCTGAAGAATCCCATGGACAGAGGATCCTGGTGGGCTTTGCGAATCCCATAGGGTCGAAAAGAGTCAGACATGACTGAGCAACTGTCAAGTTCACTTTTTGGTTTAATTGGGCCCGTGCCTCCTATGGTCTGGTTCAGTTTGCTTTCCTATTTCTTAAGAGTCTGTAGGTGCCACCTGTCTCATGTTTAATTTCAGTATTCGGCCAAACATCTTCCTGGGAGTTGCTGAAGGCTCAGCACAGTACAAGAAGTGGTACTTCGAGCTTATCATCGACCAGGTGGACCCCTTCCTCACAGCAGAGCCCACGCATCTGCGGGTGGGCTGGGCCTCTTCCTCTGGCTACGCTCCTTACCCTGGAGGCGGAGAAGGATGGGGGGGCAATGGTGTTGGTGATGACCTATACTCCTATGGCTTTGATGGACTTCACCTTTGGTCAGGTGAGCACCTTGCCGGGGCTTCGGCCCCTGATTGTTCAAATGGAAATGGTTACTTCTTGTTGAAATGATACAGGCTCAAGTCTCAACTAAGTAGATGGTTAAGTAGGAAGAGCATCACATCTGAAATGAGACTGCCCTGCTTTTTTGTATGTATGATTTTATGTGTTTGTTGGCTGTGCTGGGTCTTTTGTATATATGATTTTATGTGTTTGTTAGCTGTGCTAGGTCTGCGTTGCTGCATGGGGTTTTCTCCAGTTGTGTGACAGGTGGGGGCTGCTCTCTGGCTGTGGTGCACAGGCTTCTCATTGTGGTGGCTTGTCTTCTGCAGATCACAGGCTCTAGGGTGCATGGGCTTCAGTAGCTTAGTTGTGGCACTAAGGCTCAGTAGCTGCAGTTCCCAGGCTCTAGAGCACAGCTTCAGTAGTTGTGGCAGCTACTGAGTTGAGTAGTGGCAACTACTCAGTAGTTGAGGCTAAGTTGCTCCAAGGCCTATGGGATCTTCCCGGACCAGTGATCGTACCCACGTCTCCTGCACTGGCAGGTGGATTCTTTACCACTGAGCCACCAGAGAAGCCTGAGACTGTCCTCTTTTAAACCACGAGTCTGTACTTCAGTTACATCATCTAGTACAGATCCCTTAACTTTTCTCAAGCTCAGTGTCTGCTGCTTTACAATCCTAATTGCATGGATTTGTCAAGGTTACATGGGCCAACAGGAAAGGAGAAAAAGACTGAGCATTTATTGACTTTGCAGTAAGCTGCATATCTTTTGTACCTTTTTCCTCTCATTTTATCCTTACAATGACCCCCTACAGTGGATAATATTGATCTCATACTACAGACATGGAAACTGAACACAAAGATGTTTAGTTAACTTACTCTCAGTCATGCAGAGAAGCCTCCATATCTGACTACAAGTCTGTCATCTGGTGGCTGTAACATGCCGCCTTGTCATACACCTTATAAGGTGTCTGGATCTGTACCTGACACACAGTAGTTGCTAATCTCTTAAAAGATTTCAAAACTTCCTTTTTAAATATACAGTTACACTTTCCCCAGAAATGTCCGTGGTGGTTGCCTGTGGAGAAGTGAGTTGGCTTCTGAATGGGTGGAAATGTAAGACTAACCCTCATACTTTTACCCACAGCAGAGGCTCTACCCCTCCCCTCTCCTATCTACAGCTTGTCTTATCTGTATCTTTTGCAAAACTGGAACTGGAGATATAGTGTTCCTTATAGAAATTTCTTAGGTAAGCATTGTGCTGTGTGCCTCTTGCATAAGGAACCAGGACATACAATCCTCTGTAAATCCAGTACAAGGGGAAAGTTTGTATGTACAAGGCAGACCTATGTATTTTCATTTGTAACCGAGAACTACAAAATCCATCACATTTTCCTCCTCCTTTTAGCTTCCAGCTAAAACCAATAGCTCAGGTCCTAGTGACATGTTTCTTACAGTTGATCTTTACTTTCAACTGATCAATATTTTTTAATATTTGTGCTATTTTATATTCAGTATAAACATTTTTTTACCTCTTAGGAATGATGCAAATATGTTTGTTTATATATGTATCTGGGATCATTTATAAGAAGAAATTGCCTGATTCTGTGTTTTGTGTATCCCAGGGGACAGTGTGTTGCAGACAAAAGTGGGTACAAAATGGCAGGATGATAGAGTGAAGTGAATGTCTTGTTCTCTTATCCTCACAGTTTAACTTTCCATTTCATGAGGGGTGAAGGTGGGTCTTCTCTGGATTCACAGAGCCCCACTGTAGAGGCATGGTTTCTGTGGTCATACAGTTGTAGTAACATTTAGCTTAGGTTATCATCAGATGGCATAAGGATCTCAGAAAGTTATCTCTGGGGAAGTGATTTGAAAACAAAAAATCACTATTCTCATATACTTACAGCTCCTGAGTTTAGTAAAATTGAACCTGTAGGGGAATGAGTGGGGTTGATGAGAGAAAAGTGTTGCCCACTGCCTGCTGGTTGCTGCTCACTTCCTGCCCTCTCTTCACCACAACCCGAGCATATTCTCTGGATCCCAGGTGCATGCGCTCAGTTGTGTCCAACTCTCTGCAGTCACATGGACTGTAGCCCATCAGGCTCCTCTGTCCATGGAATTCTTCAGGCAAGAATACTGGAGTGGGTTGCCATTTCCTACTCCAGGGGATCTTCCCAACCCAGGGGTCAAATTTGCATCTCTTGCACCTCCTGCATTGGCAGATGGATTCATTACCCCTCACTACCTGGGAAGCCCTCCCTGGACCCCAGGCTTCACTCATGGAGAACTCTGGATTGACTGAGGCAATATGAAGTCTACCAAGACCCTTAGATGGAGCAGATTGGCCCCTAGTTTCAAAGAAAAACCAACCATTCTCAAAAAAAACACACATTTATTCCATCTTTTCCAGATTTCACAGCCCTCCATGGGGCACTTGACATATCCCTTTATAAAAATTTGCAAAATAAATGCAACAGTGAGTCAGGAGGCAGAGAACCCACAAATTGCACATCCAGAAAGCACTGCTGTCAGTGCATTTTAGGACCTGGACGTCCATCCTGTTGTAGGATCAATCCATCCTATTGTGTGTCATTCCAGGAATGTACAATGCTCCCTTTTTCCTTCTTATCCAGTCAAGACCAGAAATCCAGGTGAATATTACCCACATAGTAATATAACTTCACCTAGGAGCATTTTGGGGGTCTTCATCACTCAATCTTCAGCATCTGGTGAGATGTCAAGAAACCAGCATCCATAAAATTGGCATCTTTTATGCTCACTAAAATGCAAAGCTTCCTTGGGTCTGGGCATCATTCTGAATTCTCCAACTTGCGCCCAGGTAACATTTATCTTGCAGAAGGCAAAACAGGTAAATATGTCAGCGTGTGCACCAGTGGAAGAAATAAGGTTTCTGTTAATGACTCCCACCAGGACAGCAGTGAATTTTGGACTGTCTGATGAAGAGGTCTAATAGTTGATGGAGAAATGAAATGGAAGTGATGCTCCGACTTACTACAGGAGAGAATAGAGGGTGGCTAGGGAGAAATGGTGGATACTGGTCTGACCATTTTTCTTCCTTTCTTGAGATGTAAATGCCTGGGTCCACTGCCTGTGTTTCTTATTGGAGTATAGTTGATTTACAGTGTTAAGTTAGTTTCAAGGGCACAGTGAAGTGAATCAGCTATACATATATTCACTTGGGTTTTTTTTAGAGTGTTTTTCCATATAAACTGTTACAGAGTACTGAGTAGAGTTCTCTGTGCTACACAGCGTATTCTTATTAGTTATCTATTTTGTATATAGTAATGTATACATTATCAATCCCAATCTCCCAATTTATCTCTCCGCCCCCCAATCCCCTGGTAACCATAAGTTTGTTTTCTACATCTGCGCCTCTACTTCTGGTTTGTAAACAAGTTCATTGGTACCCTTTTTTTTTCAGATTCCACTTATAAGTGACATCATGTATTTGTCTTTCTCTGTCTGACTTACTTCACTCAGTGTGACAATCTCTAGGAATGGGAAAATGTTTGTAAGTGAAGCAACCAAGAAGGGATTAATCTCCAAAATATACAAACAGCTTATTCAGCTCAATATCAAAAGAATGAATAATCCAATCAAAAGATGAGTGGAATATCTAAATTGACATTTCTCCAAAGAAGACAAACAAATGGCCAAAGGCAAATGAAAAGATGTTCAACATCACAGTTATTAGGGAAAAGCAAGTCAAAACTGCAATGAGGTATCACCTCACACCAGTCAGAGTAGCCATCCTCAAAAAATCCACAAACAAATACTGAAAAGGGTGTGAAGAAAAGGGAACCCTCTTATACTATTGATGGGAATGTAAATTGGTACTGTCACTAGGGAGAACAATATGGAGGTTCCTTTAAAAAACTAAAATTAGAACTACCATATGACCCAGTGATCCCACTACTGGGCATATTCCCAGAGAAAACCATAATTCAAAAAGATACATGCACCCCACTGTTCATAGTAACGTATTTTACAATATCTAGGGCATGGAAGCAACTTAAATATCCATTGCCAGATAAATGAATAAAGAAGATGTAGTACATATGTACAATGGAATATTACTCGGCCATAAAAAGAACAAAATAATGCTATTTGCCACAGTGTGGATGGTCTATTACCTTTAAACTTATCTATATGCATAAATTAAGCCACAGCCTTGAGCTGGACTTTACTACTTATTAAAGCACAAAGGATGTTGCTGAAGTTGGAAAGGATGGCAGAGCCCCTAATACTTTTGTCAATAGAGAAATTTAAGAAGCAGCAGTGTGACTTTGGAGTTATCCCTGGGTTTGAATCCCAGCTCTTCACTTACTTGGTTTTTTTGACATCAGGCAAATTACTTAACCTCCCAGATACTTGGTTTCCTCAGATGAAATGAAGATGATACAAGACTTTTAGGAAATTTAAATGAGATGAAGGATGTGAAGTTCTTGACACACACTAAATACAAAATAAATATCTCTTACCTACTTGCATTGTCTATGAAGTCAACTATCATAGAGATCAAGTGCAGAGTTCCGGGTACCTCCCTCGAGACCATGAGATTAGCTCCATCCTGAGAGGAAACAGAGCCCAGGTTCCATGCTGAATGGGGAAGAAGGTCTCAAAGTGACATCCTGGGAAATATGAATGAGTTTTTCCTCTGTATAGGAGGAGGGCAGCCTCCATAGGTCTTCACCAAGCCTATGAAGTTTCTTTCAATCATCAGCTGTACAAATATCCCCCATTTGAACCCTGCCCAACCCTCCCTACAGGCTCCTGAGTCAGCCCAGCCACTGTGAATATCCTTTCAGAGGAACGGCTCTTTTCTTGTCCTCGCATCACTTTCCCTCTCCTGATACAGCCTTTACATATGTAGCCTTTCAGAACTGCAGTTGGGGGTGAATTTGGCTCTCTCCAACCAGTCCATTCTAATGGAGATCAGTCCTAGGTGTTCTTTGGAAGGAATGATGCTAAAGCTGAAACTCCAGTACTTTGGCCACCTCATGCGAAGAGTTGACTCATTGGAAAAGACTCTGATGTTGGGAGGGGTTAGGGGCAGGAGGAAAAGGGGATGACAGAGGATGAGATGGCTGGATGGCATCACCAACTCGATGGACGTGAGTTTGAGTGAACTCCGGGAGTTGGTGATGGACAGGGAGGCCTGGCTTGCTGCGATTCATGGGGTCACAAAGAGTCGGACATGACTGAGCAACTGAACTGAACTGAGCCTATATAGTAGGGCTTCCTAGGTGGTTCAGTGGTAAAGAATTTGTCTGCCAATGCAGGAGATGCAAGATATGGGGATTCAACCCCTGGGTTGGGAAGATCCCTTGGAGTAGGAAATGGCAACCCAATACAGTATTCTTGCCTGGGAAATTCCATGGACAGAGGGGCCTGGCGGGCTACAGTCCATGGGAGTCACAAAAAGTTGGACATGACTGATCATGCACACACATGTACACATACACATACACAGCCATACAGTACATCACTGATTAGGGAGCAATTTCATAGGAGGAAATCACACCCCCTCTTCCCTTGTTGTAAATTTTCCCCTTGAAAATTTTGAATAAGCAAAGGAATTCACCTTCTCAAGAGAGAAAGTGATACAGAAAGTAAATGAATGGGATAAAATTCTTTGCTGATTCCTTAGCACTTCTGACTCATCAGGACAATTTGATGAGAGGGCTCCTGCATCCCTACTAGGACGAGCTCCAGGGTATTGGTTCATCTATCAAAACACAGCCCACTGTGACTTGGACTTTTCCAACCACAGTGCTATATGTAGAGGATTCAAGAAGTTAGCTGTAGGACACCACAGTTTTGATGTATCTGGATCTTCTCTGTTTCCAAATGCCTGAGTATTTGTGTTTACGTTATAACACCAAACTCTGCGGTGCCTGGGGCGATGGAGATGCTGAGTGTCAGTGTTTCCAATTGTCTACATGACTCATCAGAAGAAATAAAAGCCTGCAGTAACACATCCTTAGGTTCCTTTGAAGATGTGTGGCATGTGATTAAGTGGCTTTTTCCTTCATCTTAAAATTGCTAGGCTTGGAATGGCCTTTCCAAGCCCTCTGGGACCTTCCAACGGTCCTGAGCCTGTAAGTCAGGGGTTTTCTTCAGACTTACAGAAGCTGCAAGTCTTCCCAGACTGTCCCAATAGGTGGTCTCTAGGATTACTCAGAGTTCCTAATATCTGGCAAAGCAGTTAAAGTGATTGAGAAATACTCTCCGTGTCATATTTGCTTCTCCTTTCTACAGGATCACATGCCTGTTGGTTGTGCCAAAAGCATCCAGTACATTTTAAATGTATTTGAAAGTGCCTGTTTAGAGCATGGTCTTTCAGTAAGATTTACTGATTTTTCAGTAACTCAATTTTCAAGTCACTTTCCTGGACTCAGTCCTCAATGCTATGATTCTCTGTACTGTTGTTTTTACCTAATATTATAAAGGACATACTATCCCAACAATATGCTAGTAAGCTTATCTCCTATTAACCTAGTAATGGAAGTGTCTGGAGTTACACGAGCAATAGAAATAGCATTTATTGTAGGTTGCACTGTGTCAGGCTCTTCCAGTTACTCTTATGGAATAATTCATTCAAAACTCACAGTCACCCCTGGACATTATTATTTTCATTAGATAGATGAGGAACCTGAGTTCACAAAGGTAAGTGACTTGCCCAAGCTCACACAGTAAGTGGCAGCACCAGGACTCAAGCCCAGGGAGCCTGGTTCTAGAAACACCCTTTCCTGCTACGTGCAACTGCCTCTCGAGAGGTACACAGGACGTAAGTCATTGTCTTGTCAAAATCATGGGAATAATAATTTGCTGTGCTCAGTCGCTCAGTCATGTCTGATTCTTTGTAACCCCATGGACTGTAACCCATCAAGCTCCACTGTCCGTGGGACTATCCCGGCAAGGTTACTGGAGTGAGTTGCCATTTCCTTCTCTAGGGAATAATAACCATACCTTAAAAAACCTCTTGACAGCATCACTGGGAGCATTACTTTCCCCATTTTGTGGACATAGAAGCTGACTTTTTAATGAAATCACAGCAGGTAAAGACTGGGTATTTGAACTCAGCCCTTTCTGTGGCTCTGAGACCGCTCTCACCCCCACCCAACCCCCATGCCACCTCATTACAGGCAGTTGGAAAAACAAGCATATTGTTTAAATGTGGATGTAGAACCCTTCAGAATCATCTGGAGTCATGAATACTCTCCTCAGGTAGAGATTGCTTCTTGCAGATGGGAACGGTTTTATGAAACAGAATGTACAAAAGCAGTCTCACAATTCCAATTTTCTAGTTTCAAATCTTTACTCACGTTTTAGAGCTGATGTACTTTATCAAATGACCTTTTACAACATGAATGTTACATGAAATGGACTCTTTTATTCAAATAGACTTCTCATTACATTGCCCTAAGCACATGCTTTATATCCAGTGATTAACCACAGACTCCCTTCAGTTTCTGGATAATACTGATCCCAACTCTATAGTCTCTATATGTTTTAAATATAGGCTCAGACTACGATTTCAGCTTGCCTACAGATGCTCTTAACAAATGTTCCAATGGCAACTTCTAGGCTCGCAGCCTCTTAAAATAAGGAAGATAAAAGACAATGTCCTTCACCACAAGGACACAGTTGCTCATCCTGGTGGTGGCTTTCAACCGAGGGAGCACACTGGACAGAAACTCTCCCAGCCATCCTTCCTCAGGAAGGCCCCTGGTGCTGTGGTATAAATAAAGCTTGGAAGCTTGGTTTCTGATGGCATCAAAGCACTGCTGTGTGAAGAACATCCACCATGAAGGCTACTCTTCATCTTTTTACTGGCTGAGTCTCAGACTGGCACAGAAGCCAGGAATAAACTCTGAGAGGGTGGGATGAGGGTGCCAGAGTCACAATTCAATACGGTCAGTTTTGTCCCAGTTAATGTGGATCTCAGAAAGGTGAGATCTGTTAGTATCTTTGTTTTCTCAGCTGTGTCAGGCCTTAGTTGCGGCACGTGGGCTCTCTCTAGTGTGGCATGCGGGCTTAGTTGCTTCTCAGCAAGTGGGATCTTAGTTCGCTGACCAAGGATTGAACCCATGTCCCCTGCACTGAAAGGCAGATTCTTAACCCCTTGGCCACCAGGGAAGTCCCTTCATTTGTATCTTTATCCAGTAAGGATATGGATACTTTTGAAGTTAGTTGTCTAACTCAGCATTTCAATTAATTCCTGGTTTTCACAAATCCATAGAAATCTCTTGGGATTTATTGAAATGACTGCAGTGATATTTTCCAGAAGTTAAACTAATTGAAAAAGAAACAGTTGACACAGGAAAGATTGGTTTTTAATGGAAAAACAAGAGCTCTTAAGAATGAGATAATTATGGCAAGGTTTGCTGAGGCCTCTTGAGAAACCTGTATGCAGGTCAGAAATCAACAGTTAGAACTGGACATGGAATAACAGACTGGTTCCAAATAGGAAAGGGAGTATGTCATGGCTGTATATTGTCACCATGCTTATTTAACTTCTATGCAGAGTACATCATGAGAAACCCTGGGCTGGAAGAAGCACAAGCTTAAATCAAGATTGCCGGGAGAAATATCAATAACCTCAGATATACAGATGACACCACCCTTATGGCAGAAAGTGAAGAGGAACTAAAAAGCCTCTTGATGAAAGTGAAAGTGGAGAGTGAAAAAGTTGGCTTAAAGATCAACATTCAGAAAACAAAGATCATGGCATCTGGTCCCATCACTTCATGGGAAGTAGATGGGGAAAC